>NC_134244.1:70773730-71078793 GCF_965152275.1 Natator depressus | reverse complement strand
ACCCTGGACATCAGAAAAAGCAGACTTTGACTTCCTTCATGAACTGATGGGCAGGATCCCCTGAGAGGCTAATATGAGGGGGAAAGGAGTCCAGGAGAGCTGGCTGTATTTTAAAGAAACCTTATTGAGGATGCAGGAACAAACCATCCCGATGTGCAGAAAGAATAGCAACTATGGCAGGCGACCAGCTAGGCTTAACAGAGAAATCTTTGGGGAGCTTAAACACAAAAAGGAAGCTTACAAGAAGTGGAAACTTGGACAGATGACTAGGGAAGAGTATAAAAATATTGCTCGGACATGCACGGGTGTAATCAGGAAGGCCAAAGCACAATTGGAGTTGCAGCTAGCAAGGGATGTGAAGGGTAACAAGAAGGGTTTCTACGGGTATGTTAGCAACAAGAAAGTGGTCAGGGAAAGTGTGGGACCCTTACAGAATGAGGAAGGCAACCTAGTGACAGATGATGTGGAGAAAGCTGAAGTACTCAATGCTTCTTTTGCCTCGGTCTTCACAGAGAAGGTCAGCTCCCAGACTGCTGCACTGGGCAGCACAGTATGGGGAGGAGGTGAGCAGCCCTCAGTGGTGAAAGAACAGATTAAGGACTATTTAGAAAAGCTGGACATATACAAGTCCATGGGGCCGAATGCAATGCATCCAAGGGTGCTAAGGGATTTGGCTGATGTGTTTGCAGAGCCCATTGGCCATTATCTTTGAAAACTTGTGGCAATCGGGGGAGGTCCCAGATTGGAAATGGGCAAATATAGTGTGAATCTTTAAAAAATGGAAGGAGAACCCAGGGAACTACAGACTGGTCAAATTCACCTCAGTCCCTGGAGAAATCACGGAGCAGGTCCTCAAGGAATCCATTTGGAAGCACTTGGAGGAGAGGAAGGGGATCAGGAACAGTCAACATGGATTTACCATGGGCAAGTCATGCCTGACCAACCTGATTGCCTTCTATGATGAGATAACTGGCTCTATGGGGAGATATGGGGATATGGGGAAAGCGGTGGACATGGTATACCTAAACTTTAGCAAAGCTTGTGATACAGTCTCCCACAGTATTCTTGCCAGCAAGTTAAAGAAGTATGGATTGGATGAATGGACTGTGAGGTGGATAGAAAGCTGGCTAGATCGTCGGGCTCAATGGGTAGTGATCAACGGCTTAATGTCTAGTTGGCAGCCGATATCAAGTGGAGTTCCCCAGGGGTCAGTCCTGGGCCCAGTTTTGTTCAACATCTTCATTAATGATCTGGATGGTGGGATGGATTGCATCTTCAGCAAGTTTGCGGATGACACTAAGCTGTGGGGAGAGGTGGATATGCTGGAGGGTAGGGATAGGGTCCAGAGTGACCTAGACACATTGGAGGGTTGGGCCAAAAGAAATCTGATGAGGTTCAACAAGGACAAGTGCAGAGTCCTGCACTTAGGACAGAAGAATCCCATGCACAGCTACAGGCTGGGGATCAATGGGCTAAGCGACAGTTCTGCAGAAAAGAACCTGGGGATTACGGTGGATGAGAAGCTGAATATGAGTCAACAGTGTGCCCCTGTTGCCAAGAAGGCTAACGGCATAATGGGCTGCATTAGGAGGAGCTCTGGCAGCAGATCGAGCAAAGTTATTATTCTCCTCTATTCGGCACTGGTGAGGCCACATCTGGAGTACTGCATCCAGTTTTAGTCCCCCCACTACAGAAGGGATATGGACAAATTGGAGAGAGTGCAGCAGAGGGCAACAAAAATTATTAGGGAGCTGGGGCACATGACTTATGAGGAGAGGCTGAGGGAACTGGGCTTATTTAGTCTGCAGAAGAGAAGAGTGAGGGGGGATTTGATAGCAGCCTTCAACTACCTGAAGGGAGGTTCCAAAGAGGAGGGAGCGAGGCTGTTCTCAGTGGTGGCAGATGACAGAACAAGGAGCAATGGTCTCACGTTGCAGTGAGGGAGGTCTAGGTTGGATATTAGGAAACACTATTTCAGTAGGAGGGTGGTGAAGCACTGGAATGGGTTCCCTAGGGAGGTGGTGGAATCTCCATCTGTAGAGGTTTTTAAGGCCCGGCTTGACAAAGCTCTGGCTGGGATGACTTCACTGGGGTTGGTCCTGCTTTGAGCAGGGTATTGGACTAGATGACCTCCTGAGGTCCCTTCCAACCCTAATCTTCTATGATTCTATGGTTCCCATTCCAGTGCTCCAGCCACTAGACCACTCTTTTCCCCCACCACCCTGCAGCTCTAGATTAAGCTTTACATTAGTCATTATTCCTACAACAGTCTGAATGGCTGCCAAGTTGTACCTGTGTGTGTATTTGAATCAAATATGGCTACACAGCAGGAACACAGTCAGGACTCACCAAGAGATTTATAACATTTCAAGATGTGCCCTCACATCAGACACCTCAACAAGGGCATGATCCGGAGCCAAAGTCAATTGGAAAGGCCCTAACTACACATGATGTGCTTTATTGCTGACAGAAATTTCCTCTGTATCAACCAGGACAGGTCGAGAAAAGTGGTAGAGATGAAAGAGTGTAGGCCTGTGAACACCAGAGTTCATTCTAGGCTACTGAATCAAGGATTTATTTGTGGGGATGGTTTTTGGGATGTGGAACGGGATTAAACCCATAAATATATCACAGTCTCCCCAAAAGCTATCTGATGGCAGTAACCTCCAGTCACTACCTGTCCATGGAGCTATCCAGTCCTGAATGCCTGCCAGGCTCACAGAATATGAGGGGGGACGAGAGGGGGGGCGGTTAAAGAGACTGCCAAATTATTACATTTGGATGAGAGAGCAGATTGGATGGGCTACAAACTCCATCTTTTCATATAGTTTCTGTGCTTGCTGTGACACGTCAGTTTAGTGTTCATTAGTTATTAGTTCATTTCCACGCTGACTACACAGCACATCATACAAAAGTGTTCCCTTAATTTGGCCATTGCATTGTAGAACTGCAAGCATTTCTTTTTACCTGAGTAACACAGCGCTACTGCTCTTTCCATTCTTGCTTGTCTCATTGGCATTGCCACCAGTAAAGTCTGTACGACAAGCAACAGCAAGTCTCGGAGCCTGCGTCCACAGACTGGGGCTCACACTATAGTGCTAAAAACAGCTGCAGATGTTCAAGCTCAGGCAGGAGCTCAGACCCCAGAGAGGGCTTCAGAGCCTGAGCCCAATCATCTACACAGCTATGTTCAGTGCCATAGCATGAGCTCAAGTCTGTAGCCCCTGGCTCTGTGCCTCATTGCCGTGGGCTACTGCTTGTTGTGTAAACATACCCTAAATTCCCAGGACAAGCTGGCTTCCAGCACACTAGTAGCCAAGTCACAGTTTATGGATTCCTATATTCCCAGGAGGTCATTTATTCTAAGCAATCAGATTCCGAAGTCCCAGGACATACCTTGATAGAAGGCACATTCAAGAAAGTGTATTTACCTGAGTGGGGTTATTCCAATGCATAGGAGTTTGTTTTACTGGATTTGCGCTGAGCTTTATAGCTCTGGCGTCTTCTCCCTGCAGAGAAGGCCTCAGGAGCAAGTTTAGCTTTTGGAAAAGAACATGAAATGTTAGTGGGTCCCTTCAGCATTCTCATGAACGGTTTGAGCAGGACATTCTCCCAAAGCATCGGAGTAAGGGTTAGGACAGTCAAGGTCCAACCCCATACTGAAAAAGCACATACTGACTTCTGATGAGGTGAACATCATGATGTACAGACTTGAGGTAAATACTGAATGAGGCCAAGAAGAAGTCGGGATTTTCTTTATGGGAAAATCATGATGTTCACCAACATGAGCCATCGGTCTATGCTGGGGTATATATGTTCTGAACATAGCCATGAGTATGCGTAATCTCTCCATGGTGGCTGTGAATTGCTGGAGCATCATTGTATTTCCATTTTACACTGATGTTCCAAAAAGAGGATCAGCTCCCAGCTGCGGAGCTGGGATCCAAACTTTGAAGATGGTGAGGAAGAACCATTACCATCTCAAAAGGTCTCCATCAAGGAAATCTGGGACAAGCATCCCATTTTGTCATGGGGCTGCTTTGAGCCAAAGGGCTGTGTTCTGTTCAAGATTAAATCTTGTGCAACTAAAGAATTTCAGCCCTCTACTAAACATTCTCTCTTCTAAGGACTGACTTTACTGACACACGTATTTAAACATGGAGCTGGAATCTGGCCCTTTATACAGCACAACTATTCCCTGAACACAGAAGAGCAACAAAAGCCTGCTGTAAGCCACAGCCTGCCACTGCCTGATCTGCCTCCTGCAGTCTAGAGCCCCATCTTCCTAAAAATAGAGGTCTCTGCAGCTGCATCCAAAGCCTTATGCAACAATGACAGCTGCTCTGTATGAACTTGTGTCAAGGTTCTTTCCCCACTCTGAACTCTAGGGTACAGATGTGGGGACCTGCGTGTTAAAGAACAGGGAAAGAGCCCACTTGGAGACGTCTTCCCCCCAAAATATCCCCCCAAGCCTACACCCCATTTCCTGGGGAAGGCTTGATAAAAATCCTCACCAATTTGCATAGGTGAACACCAACCCAAACCCTTGAATCTTAAGAACAATGAAAAAGCAATCAGGTTCTTAAAAGAAGAATTTTAATTAAAGAAAAAATAAAAAGAATCACGTCTGTAAAATCAGGATGGTAAATACCTTACAGGGTAATCAGATTCAAAACATAGAGAATCCCTCTAGGCAAAACCTTAAGTTACAAAAAGACACAAAAACAGGAATATCCATTCCATTCAGCACAGCTATTTTACCAGCCATTTAACAAAAGGAAATCTAATGCATTTCTAGCTAGATTACTTACTAACTTAACAGAAGTTCTGAAGAGCATTCCTGACCTGGTCCCGGCAGAAGCATCACACACACAGACAGACCCTTTGTCTTTCCCCCCCTGCCCCAGCTTTGAAAGTATCTTGTCTCCTCATTGGTCTTTTTGGTCAGGTGCCAGTGAGGTTATCTTAGCTTCTTAACCCTTTACAGGTGAAAGGGTTTTGCCTCTGGCCAGGAGGGATTTTATAGTTCTATATACAGAAAGGTGGTTACCCTTCCCTTTATATTTATGACAACTTGCATGGCTATGAAGGGTGGGGTGGGAGGTATGGAGTCCTTTCCTAATCCCTCATTATACACACTTTTGCAAGGAACAGCTAGAGTCCCTGCTTGAACCCTGAGCACAAAGGAAGAGTTTCCATGATGCCCAGAGCACTAATTAGATGTTCAAATGGAGCAGCGGGGATGTGCTAATGGCCCAGCCCCCTCTGCATAGGCTCGTGGACAAGCAGCAGAGCTGGGAGCACATGTCACTCTTGCCAGGTGCAGCTGTGGTTCCAATGCACCTAGAGGTTCTGCCTCAACATAGCCTCCACATGCAGCATGCCTCCAGCTGGGGTGCTGGTTGCCTCCTGCACCAGCTCTAGCATTGGCAGGAAGAGCTACAGGATAGCTCTGTGGGCCATCCTGGGCCAGGTCAATGGTCCCTCCAGTCCAGTAGCCTGTCTCTGACAGTGGCCAGTGCCAGGTGCTTCAGAGGGAATGAACAGAACAGGACAATTATCAGCTGATCTATCCCCTGTCGTCGAGTCCCAGCTTCTGGCAGTCTGAGGTTTAGGGACACCCAGAGCATGGGGTTGCTTCCCTGACTATCTTGGATGATAGCCATTGATGACCTATCCTCCATGAACTTATCTAATTCTATTTTGAACCCATTTATATTTTTGGCTTTCACAGGTTTGACTGTGTGTTGTGTGAAGAAGTATTTTCTTTTGTTTGTTTTAGCCTGCTGCCAGTTAATGACATTAGGTGACCCCTAGTTCTTGTGTTATGTGACCAGGTAAATAACACATCTCTCTTCACTTTCTCTACACCAGTCAAGACTTCATAGACCTCTATCATAACGCCCCTTAGTCATCTCTTTTCTAAGCTGAACAGTGCCAGTCTTTTTAATCTCTCCTCATATGGAGAGATCTATACACCATGCTATTAAACATTGGCCTAGCAGTGTTTTGGGCAAAGAGTAAATTCACCCAAAAAATGCTATTCATGAATTCAGCTCAAATTGGGCAAATAGTTTCATCCCAAAACCAATTTTGAAAAGGTTAAATCGACATTCTATTCCAGAATTGTCAAGCTGAATCAACATTCAAACTGTGTCATTCGACCTGAAGGAAGTTTTCAGTTGTTTTTATTTTGTCAAGAAAACCCTGAAAAAAATTCAGCTTCAGTTTGAAAGCAAGCTTTCCCGCCCCACCCCGTTCAGCCACTGAACCAAAAAAAAAAATCCATTCCTTGCTCAATTCCAGGGTAACGGAAGACCTGCCCAGAGGAAGCTTGGAAAAAGACTGTGCTGGTGGGCACAGGAAGAATGCAAGTGTCACCACTGCTTGAGATTGCAGACTGCTCCTCTCATAAATATAAAGGGAAGGGTCACCACCTTTCTGTATACAGTGTTATAAAATCCCTCCTGGCCAGAGACAAAGTCCTTTCACCTGTAAAGGGTTCAGAAGCTAAGATAACCTCGCTGGCACCTGACCCAAAATGACCAATGAGGAGACAAGTTACTTTCAAAGCTGGAGGGGGGGCAACAAAGGCTCTGTCTGTGTGTTGCTTTTGCCAGGACCAGAGCAGGAATGCAGGTCAGAACTCCTGTAAAGAGTTAGTAAGCAATCTAGTTAGATATGCATTAGATTCTGTTTTGTTTAAATGGCTGATAAAATAAGCTGTGCTGAATGGAATGTACATTCTTGTTTTTGTGTCTTTTTGTAACTTAAGGTTTTGCCTAGAGGAATTCTCTGTTTTGAATCTAATTACCCTGTAAGGTATTTACCATCCTGATTTTACAGAGGTGATTCTTTTACTTTTTCTTTAATTAATATTCTTCTTTTAAGAACCTGATTGCTTTTTCATTGTTTTTAAGATTCAAGGGTTTGGGTTGGTGTTCACCTATGCAAATTGGTGAGGATTTTTATCAAGCCTTCGCCAGGAAAGGGGGTGTAGTGCTTGGGGGGATATTTTGGAGGGGAGACGTTTCCAAGTGGGCACTTCCCCTGTTCTTTGTGTAACACTTTGGTGGTGGCAGCTTTTAACCTAAGCTGGTAAGAATAAGCTTCGGGGGTCTTTCATGCAGGTCCCCACATCTGTTCCCTAGAGTTCAGAGTGGGGAAGGAACCTTGACAGCTCCCCTCTCCACGCTCTCAGAATTACATGCCCTCCCATCCCTGTGAAAACTAGTGATAGTCTGGTCCTTCGCCTGGTTGCATCGCTATCATTCCACATTGGCCACTCCCTCAAGTTATGCTTCCCTGTCTCACCCTCACCTTGGATCAGTAAGTCAGAGTTTTTTTACCCCATTCCAATCAGAGCATTCACCCAAGCCTCACTACCTCAAGAGTATATCGAGAATTCAAAGCACCTACACTTAGATTAGGGTGGCTATATGGTAGTTGAGAAGGTAAGAGAAACCATGATTTGAGGACTTCAATAGCTCAGACATAGGTGAGAGGTTTATTGCAGGAGAGGGTGGGTGAGATTCTGTGGCCTGCATTGTGCAGGAGGTTAGACTAAATAATCATAATGGTCCCTTCTGACCTTAATATCTATGAATCTATGAAAATCTTGTCTGTTAGGCTGCCAACGATATGCATCAAAGCTCTGAGTGACAAAGAGTCAATCACCCAGATTACTTACCTTCATTGCGACTGTCACCCCTTCTATCTGGGGCCATCATTTCCATGAACATTATCTAAAAATAAAGAAATCTTTTAAAGGCATATATACCAAGCTGTCAGAGTAAGCCACAGTCAAAGGCAGCCTTTTGGATTTGCAATGATTTTATCTTGTTTAAAGTTACTCTGTTTGGGAAAAACATCACTGAACAAGCCTAAGGAAATATAAGTACCAGAAAGGGGACAGCCAGTCCAAGAGGAAACTGGCTTGCTAGCCCTGGCTGGCATGCAGGGAAATCACCTTTAAAATAGGACCCTGGAAATAGAGGCTCCCCTCCTCCCCAAATCAAGAGGAGCTTTTCAAAGGTATCCCCTTGTTAATTAGAGCCTCTGAAACCAATGAGATTAGGGACTTTGGCTTGGAGCCTTTGGGGTTTTCTAGAAGCCTTTACAGTTTATACCAAAGTCACTCTGTCCCAGCCTGCCAGTAGCATCACATGGCCACGAGCCTGATCTTGCCCCCCTGAAGTCAATGGGAATTTTGTTGGAAGATGACTGGTCCCCAGGCCATTTATGGTAACAAACATATGACCATAGAAATTCTCCGTTCCAGCAAGCCAGCTTCTCTGATGCTGTGCAACACTTCCAATCAACCCCACCCGCAAGCAAGCAGGAATTCTCCCCTCTCGTGTTGCTGCAGAGACAAGTGCTTTGTGGTTCTAACTGAATTCACTGGTGCCAGGACTGGCCCTTCAGTCAATCCATGGCAAGGCTGTCTCAGCCTTGTTCATCTAAGCTAGCTTTTGTACTGTGACAGGGAAGGGCAGGGCGGATGTGCCCCCTCATCCCACTCCCAACACCTATTCACAACATGCCGGGCTGGGAACTCCTGATCTAAACCATAACCTCCAAAGGCAGATTTACAGGGCACCTTTTGCAGAAAGAAACTTATTTCCTTTTTCTCTGGCATCACTTCCCTTTGGCTTTTATGCTCCATAAATACTATAGCAGCTGTTTCCTGACAGGAATAATGGCAGCAATCAGCAATTTTAAATGACTGTTAAAGAGTATTCACCAAAATGACTCTACTCCCAAAAAGTGAGTATTTCCACTGAAACCCCACTGTAGGAGTCATGTTAGTCAGGAAACAGAATCAATGCTCCAAATATACCCACATAGCTTGAATTTTAAACACTCAAACTGCACTGCTTCCGTGCTACAGATCATGAATTCCTAGAATGTATTCTCTGAACGGTTTGGAATAGGGACTAAACACAAGAAAGTCACAAGCTATTCTGACAAATCAAAGATGCTGAAATTTGAATCTTATTTGCTACAAGTTATTCACTGAGCTCTAGCATTTAACCAATGGCACAAGTTGTCCCCATACTCTGGCACTATAAGCTTTTGCCTGAAATGAAAACTTCATTTCTGAAGGTAATTATTGGGCACAGCCTTAAACACCATGGCAATTAACAAGAAACAGAGTGGTGCAAAATGTTCAAACACCAAATGTAACAAAATCAGGTACAAAATCAGAAAAGCAAGTTGCAGAATGAGTTATACCCGGAAAGGGACATAAAAGATAATAAGGGCTTGTCTACACTTAAAGTGCTGCAGCAGCACAGCTAGGAAATCTCCTGTCAACCTAACTCTGTCTACACTGAGGATTAGATCGTTTTAACTGCATCACTACGGAGTGTGGATTTTTCACATCCTTGAGCCACGTAATTATACCAACTTAATATCCTCGTCTAGACCAGTCCTAAGAAAAGGTTCTATAAATACACAGGAACAAGAGAAAGACAAAGGAGAATGTAGGTCTGCTACTAAGTGGGCAAGGACAGCAAATAATAGAGGACATCAAGAGGCCTTTGGTGTTACATGCCTATTTTGCTTCAGTCTTCACTAAAAAGGATTAATTGTGACCAGATGCTTAACAATTAATATTAACAAGATGAAAGGAACACAAGCCAGAATAGGGAAAGAACAGGTTACAGAATATTTAGGTAAATTAGATGTTTTCCAGTCAGCAGGGCCTGACACAATTCACTGTAAGGTACTTCTGGAACTAGCTAATGCAATCAGAACCATTAGTAATTATCTTTGTGAATTCACAAAGAATGGGTGAGATCCCAGAGAACTGGAGAGGAGCAAACATAGTACCGATCTTTAAAAGGGGGAATAAAGATGATCCAATCAGCCTGACTTTGATACCTGGAAGGTTACTTGAACAATGATTAATTTAACAATCAATTTGTGAGCACCTAGGGGCTGATAGAGTACTAAGGAATAGCCATCATGAATTTGTCAAGAACAAATCATGCCAACCTAATTTCCTTTGGCCTAGTAGATGGCCAGGAAGTAGTAGACATGATATATCTTGATTTTAATAAGGCTTTTGACAAAGTCCCACATGACATTCTCATAAACAAGCAGGGATAGTGTGGCCTAGATGAAATTATTGCCAGGTGGGTGGCACAACTGGTTGAAGAACAGAACTTAAAGAGTAGTTATCTATGGTTCTCTGTCAAACTGGGAGGATGCCTCAAGTGGAGTCTCACAGAGGTCCATCCTAGGTCTAGTACTGTTCAATATTTTTATTAAAGACTAGGATAATGGAGTGGAGAGTATCTTATAAAATTTGTGGGGGACACCAACCTGTAAGGGGTTGTGAGCACATTGGAGGACAGGATTAGAATTCAAAATGACCTAGACAAATTGGAGAATTGATCTGAAATCAACAGGATGAAATTCAATAAAGACTAGTGCAAAGTACTACATTTAGGGGGGAAAAAATCAAATGTACAACTACAGAATGGGGAATGACTGGGTAGGTGGTTGTACTACTGAAAATGATCTGGGGGTTATAGTGGGTCACAAATTGCATATGAGTCAATATGATGCAGTCGCAGAAAAAGCTAATTTTCTAGGGTGTATTAACAGGAGTGCTGTAAGACACAGGAGGTAACGGTGCTGCTCTACTCAGCACTGGTGAGGCCTCAGCTGGAGTGTTGTGTCCAGTTTTGGGCACCACAATTTAGAAAAGATGTGGAGAAAATGGAGAGAGTCCAAAAAACAACAAAAGTGATAAGAGGTTTGGAAAACCTGGCCTATGAGTAGGCTTGGCAGAGTCTGAAATTAAAAAAACTATGGATAATCTCAATGTTTATTTTTAAGCATTTTTTCTATTTTTATTTTTTAAAATTTTCATAGTTCCAGGAAATTATGGGGGAATCAGACAATACCTGGTTAAAGACAGTAGACAGATATAAGAAGTTAAAGCTTTGTAATAGTTTAAACACAAATCGCCAATATCTCATGTCAAAATATACAACTAAGAAATTCTGAAGCAGCATTTTTCTTACTTTGCCTATCTGTACATTTTGATTATTATTGATGGAAATATTTTTTTGTCGGTTTGTGTGTAGCCAATGAAATTGACATTTACCAACAAAAATCGAATCCTTCCAAGTCTACCTATGAAGAAAGGTTAAAAAAACGGGTCATGTTTAGTACTGGGAAAGAGAGATGGGGATGGGGAGTGGAGGACCTGAGAATAGCCTTCAGATATGCTAAGGGCTGTTATAAAGAAGATGGTGACCAATTGCTTTCTGTCTTCACTGAAGGTAGGACAAGATATAAATGAGTTTAATCTGCAGCAAGGAAGATTTCGATTAGATTTTAGGAAAATTTTAGGGATGGACTAGATGACTTCTCAAGGTCCCTTCCACCCATACGTTTCGATGATTCTATGACGCCATCCAGAACTCAGCTGCTTCCGTGCTTTGTTACAATCTGGAAATGCAGGAACATGTTTGTCCATCAGTGGGAAAACTGGCATCCAGGTGAACCTGGTTTTGCATCAAAGTCTTTCAAAATGTGTATATTTGCATGGTTTTGAAACAGAGCCAGGTGGAGCTCAGCTATTTTGATCAACCTTTACTCAAATCCAGGAATCGAGTGAGGCGGATCAAAACTAAAGAAGAATGTGGAACAGTTCCCAAAGTGAAAGTGCTTTAGTTATAATATGAAGTGCTTGGACTAGTGATGACTTGATCACCAAAACAGAAGTGTAGGTGAATAAATTATATTTGTTTCTGACTATTAGAGCTGCATATCTGCATCTTTATGATCATGCAAACAAATACTATGCTGGACAATGTAGAATTAGTGTCAAAGTCTGCAACTCAAGTTCTACCAAGGTATCCATCAGGGAAGATCAAAGATCCCAGCTGATCTGGGGTGATGCCTGAGGCAAAATAGCCAAGTTCCAGACCAGGAGAGGGGAACAGAACACTGTTGGGAGAGGCAGTTCTTGTTCTTTGTTGGCGGTGTGCTGAAGGGCTGTTTCCCCCCCTAAAGCGATCACCACGTTTGTCTCAGTCATTCACTGTTTCAGTGGAACAATCTATGAAGTCAGGGTGTCTTCTGATATGCATGTGCAACTCCTATTCAGGTTAATGGAAGCCAAGCCTATGTGCACCAGAGGCAGAATTTTCCTTAAGACAAAGCTGCATGGCAAAAGCAAATTTTCTGCTTGCTTACCTCCTCGCTGCTTGAGGATTCTGAGCTGGACCCATCCTGGCTGCAGTAAACTGTCAAGTTCTGTATCTGCTCTTCAGAGACCCGGACTGTACTTCTGCAGAAGGCCGTTTGCTGTAACAGATCAAAATAGAGTTCACCCATTCAGCTATGGAGTCTATGGCATAAGCCTACTGGCACTGCCCGGAGAACAAGTTTCAATCACAAGTCATCAGCCTTTTGATAGCCAGCTACCAAAAGCAGGGACCTGAGAGAGCACACTTTTCACAACCATGGATTAGCCTTTGGTTCTGGTCTTCCAGCAAAACTTATTTGTGGCAGTTCAGTGTAGTCACCAGTCTCTGGAATCTTTCCATTTTTGAACTGGGTTTGTATGGCTTTCGTGCTCCTGAAATACATCACCTCCACACCCTGGAGACTGTTGCCTTCTGCCCAACCACAAATAGGGGCATAATGGATAGTGCTAAGGTGAGGTACCTCACACCTTGCTTCCCCAATGTGCCTCAGCCCCCTACAGAAGGAACCCCTCCCGGGTGGGGAGAACATTGGTCCCTTCTGATCCACCCAATAGTTTTGTCTTCTGAAGGCTGTAGTGTTTTGGTCTAATTCTGGTTGCTGGGCTGGGAGGTGTTTAGTGGCCTGTCATACAGGCAGTCAGACTCGATGCCCATCTCCATTTCAGAGGCCTTTTTCATCCCTTTGGCTCTCTGAGGTTGCAGATGGGGAGCCGTACAGTGCTGAGCTGGTAGTAGCCCCATTTTTTTAAATTACTTTTTTAATCACCAGACTGGAGGCGGTAATGATTAAGTGGCAGTTTCATCCAAACTGAAGTACAACTAACAGCTATTTTAGGTGATGGAGTACTCAAGGGTTGCCCTTAGCTCCATCCTGGTGATATTTTGATACTGTACTTTCATACTTTTGCATGTTTATTAGGATTGCCTGTAAGCGACACAAAGCGGAGAAGACAGTTTGAAATTCCTATTCCCTCAGTTGGGGAACTTTCCTGTACTTCACCTGACCGAGCTGAGTAAGGACACAATTGCAGACATAGTAATATGTGCAATACACACAGGCATCAAATTCAGCCACTGGATAGGGACTCCCCTAAATGATAAAATCCACTGACTAGTTGCCAATGGACTTGGGTGTGGCCCTGTGATAGACTTTAGTTGGCCTGTTAACGAGTGTTGCCTGATAGAGGATTCAGGGAGTCCTTCAGACTGCTCTACTCTATGCCAGGGAACAGGCCAGCATATAGCACAGCTCAGGAGTGGGAGACTGTGTGCAGAGGTGGCTTTAAGCCACATTTCCTTCCGCTCCCATCCTGGGGCTAGCTGGCTGAGTGACCATCAGATAAGCATTAGTTTTTAATGAATCCTAAATATCCTCAAACATCTTGGTTTTCATATTATGCTCATCCTGGTAGCAGACCAGCTACATGGGGGACTACCCTGGGAAGCAAAAAGGACTTCGACATCATGGTGGATAGTCAGCTGAACTTGAGCTCCCAGTGTGACAGCATGGCCAAAAGGGTTGATGTGATCCTTGGGATGTATAAACAGGGGAATCTCGAGTAGGAGTAGAGAGGTTATAGTCTCTCTATATTTGGCACTGGTATGACTGCTACTGGAATTCTGTGTCCAGTTCTGTTGTCTCTAATTTCTCAGTATCCTTCTGGAATTGTTGAGGGTTCAGAAAAGAGCCACCAGAGTGAATAAAGGATTGGAAAACTCAAGGAGCTCAATCAGAAGGTTAAGGGTGACTTGGTGAGCATTGAAGTACCTACACAGGGCATGGACATTTGATAATAGAAGGCTCCTCAATCTAGCTGACAAAAGATACAACAACATCCAATGCCTGGAAGTTGAAACTACATCAATTCAGACAAGGAAAAAAAAGTGTCTCTTAAGCGTGAGGAGAATTAACCATTGGAACAATTTACCAAGGGTCGTGCTGGGTTCTCCATCACTGGTCATTTTTAAATCAAGACTGGCTGCTTTTCTAAAAGACCTGCTGTAGTTCAAACAGAAATTAATTCAGGGAAGTTCTCTGGCCTGGGTTCTACCCACGAGGGGTCATTCTCGATGATCACAATGGTCCCTTCTGGCCTTGGAATTTATGAGTATGCTGGAGAGGAAGATGTAGGAGCAATTTTTCAGTCGGGTATTTTTTGCTGTGAAAAAAACATCTTAACTACACCTGTGTTGTTAAGTGAGGCAATATAAAATAATGAAGATGGGCTTGGACTGGTCCTTTCTAACATGGCATAGAATACACTTCTTTCTCCCACCCTGTGCATGTTGAGCAGGGAGGGGTCTACAGCAGCTTATGTATAGTGGCCAGTCCTCAAATGTCATTTACTTAATGCTTCAAGCCAGGTATTTGCTTAGCAAAGGGCTTGAATGATCAGCACAAAAGCTGACAGAATCCCAGGCCATATTCAATAACACAGAGGGTGTTTTCCATGCTAGGAGACCCGGCACGCTTACCACATAGTGTCCCACTCTGAAGTCACACAAGGACGGGTCCTTCTCTGAATCTTTAGTGCAGGTGGTTTCTCGAACAATGAAGTCCAGCATTATACTGTAGTCATTGTTATCCAACAGGTCAACCTGTATAAGAAGGAAGGGCCAATAGCATGTGTGATTGCTGCTTGAGTTGCTTTTCTCTGTGTACAGTACACGGTACTACTGCCTCTTTGCCAAACTGTGACAGAAATCAGGGCCTTGGGAGTCAGTATCCCATCTGGAGCAGAATGTCAGGGACAGGGTAAGGGCATTTTCTTGTGGACATTTTGTAAATAAACCAGTTACACCACGTCTTATTTCCTTCAACAGAGCTGGTAAAAGCTGCACACAACTCCTCCTGCAGAAGCCTCAGGTAAGGCGCGATGGCCCCAAGCAGCACCTGCCATGAGTGACTCTCTAGGGTCTCTCGCCAGTGCAAATTGCTTAATTAAACAGTTCCCTTCCTGCCCCAGTCCTGGGGTTTTACACCTGCTGCTCCCCTGTAGCTCACAGATTTCCTCTGGGAGTATATGGGCTCTGAAAAAGTCCGAGCATCAGCTCTCCTGTGTGGCTGCTTTGCCATCCAAAAGGAACCTCAGAGCTCTAAGGGCTAACACATGAGACTGCTGCTTTAACTCACATGCTCTCCCTAATGAGACACACACACACACACACACACACAAACACACACACACACACATGTCATTAGCACCTTTCAACCCAACAGCAAGGCTACTGTTGAATCACAGCTCTGCCTTGTGTGCTGTAAACAGTACCAACAATGAGCTGTCAAGGCTAGAGAATCAAAGATCAGTTACAGTTAACCTGCATCCGACGAAGTGGGTATTCATCCACGAAAGCTTATGCTCCAATATGTCTCTTAGTCTATAAGGTGCCACTGGACTCTATGCCGCTTTTACTGTATCTACTGTTAACTACCTTATTTATAAGGAATCTGTTACACCAAAAAAACCCAAGGATGATTGCTTTAGAAAAAAAACTCCCTATTGAGCTAAAAGGAAATCTTTCCCGGGTTTTCTCTTTCAATCATTACACCTGCAATTGCAACTTACCATTCACCCCATGGTTTATTCATGCCCAGCTAGGGTATAGGTCTGTCATCTCATTATTTTAGCTTATGAATGTCACAGAAGCTGTATGACAATCAATTTCCAAAGTGAGACCCTTAAAAAGAGTGTCTGTACAGTGCCTAGTACCATGGGGCCAAATCTGGTTGTTGCCTTTAGGCACTACTCACAATATAAGTGTTCAGTAATACCAAACAACAATACTGTTACCAGAACAGGTGCTGAGTAGTACCATCCAGCAGGAAACATGATAACCTTTAAAGACTGGTAGGTACATTTGCAGTTATATGTATTAAGGACTTCTCTCCTCTTCCTCTCATTCTTATTGACTTTTCAGACCCAGTGAATCCCCCTTTCACTTTCAGCACCTTATTTTCCAACCTTGCTACCCGCAATATTTTCAAACTAGATTTATTCCAGCAGGATCATGGGACACTCATCATGCAGGAGTAGGTACATTCCAGTTCAAAGTTTAGAAACAGTGGGGCTTTGGGTTTGTCTGGGAATGCAAGCCTCTTAATTTTATATCAAAATGCAGTAGTTACAGCATATGTCACTGGGGCTAGAGGTGTGACAGTCACATTTGGTTTTTTGCTTTTCAAAAAGTCCCTTGTGGAATAACAATTGAGCATAAGAAACTTGAGCCTGTTAAAGCAATTTTCTAAGGAAGCTGTAGGCACTGAAGGCAGCGAGGACCAGCAACACATGACCAGTAGAATTGCTGCCATGATACTACATACAGATTGAATATGTTTAGACTGCATGAATGGTGAACGTAAGTGATAAGGACAAGTGCATCTACTAAATATTATAAACACTGGCCAAGAAATGTTCAACTGAGCCGCATTACAACACACCCAAAAATGGAAAGCACTTTTCTAGAGCTGATTGAAAATGCCAATTATTTTTCCATGGAAGATTATGAAAAAATTGTTTTTCCTTGATGTGTCCCTCAAAAAAAACCCCAAACCCACGGTTTTTAAGGCAAATGAAAAGCTGAAAACTGACAATATTTTGGTTTTCCAAAAAACATGATTTTAGTTTTTGAAAACCAAGAATTTTGACTGAATGACAAGAAAAAAATCATCTTTTTTTTTTTGGAAGAAAATTAGCACATTCCAAACCAAAAGAAAATTGGTTACATTTCCTGGTTTTTCCCCACCACAAACATGTTTCAGTGATATTTTTTTGACTAGCTCCACACTCACCCCTCTAACGTAGCTCTTGACGACGCCAAACAGGGCTGGCCATTGTGATCTATAATTCACTCTTCCAATGGAGGCACGCAGCGCTTCTTCCGTGATGGACAGTTCATAGTCATACACTGGCAACGCTGACACAAACATATCACAGGCCCATTAAAACAAGCATTGGTCATTCATCCAGTAAGAATGGATGCTCTTCCTATTTAGAGGAACTTACCAGAACAAGACCAAACACTCATCACAAGGGCAAAAATGAATAAGGTCTTCATGGTTTCTCTTCTGGAAAACCTAACTTTCCCCCTCTAAGCAGCAAAGTCTTCCCTTCAGCTTTCCAGCATATATTTCTCTGCCTTTATATAATGCAACCTTGATACTCCGCCTGACCTTCCTGTATCAGAGCTTAGCTACAAACATTGCACTTTAAACAGAAAGGATTGATCTAACAGCAAATATTTGTTAGGCTTTCTACTGCTTGTGGGAATTCTCCATCACAGGGATACTGCAATACTTCTCCACAGGTCTGTGACCAAATCAGAGAAGTCAGGGAGCATCAGAAATACAGCTCCTAACAAGCTCCACGTCCAGTTATAACGGTTTGCTTCTAGCCTTTGCTCTTCAGTTTAAAGCCACTGAATCAGACCTAATCCAGCCCCTTTGCACCACTCCAGAGACAAAGGGTCCACATTCTGGTCCCATTTGGGCAGCAGAGAATTCCCCTGGCATGGGGATTTTTTTGTCCATGTAAAGCTGGTCTGGCCAATTCTTAAGCCACCCCTGCACCTGGCCCAGGTGTAAGGGATGTGCTGCTGGTGGCAGGGGCATGACCAGGGCACTGCTGCACTCTGGCTATCATCAGCTGCAGACAGTCCTGCCAAGGACCACTGCCAGCTGGTGCAGACTAAAGAAGCCCCTATGCTGCTCTAACTTTTACCAAGTCTAGAACCAAGCTAAGCAAAGAAAATATGGCCCAAACCAGCTCCCTGATACCCTCTGATGCTGAAGTAAGCAGATCTCAGTTGCAGCAGAGTAATTATGGATATTTAGTCTACTTTTAAAGTTAGAGATCTTTGGTCAAGCTCTAAGAGTTTACAGGGTGGAATCAGAGACAACAGGAGTTGGACACATGACAGCTCAGTTTACAAATGATTTAAAGCCTTCGTGCTTCTATTTTGCCAGAAGGCAGCTAATCAAGAGGTTCATGGGATGTGATCTCAAACATGCCAAAAGCGAAGTGATTAAGCGCCAGTCAGTCCTTCAGTTCAGATTATCAGATGTCCGAGGCAGCTCTGGTGCCTGTACCACAGCAAAGCCACCCAACAAGTCTGGGTAAAGTTTTCTAAAGCACCTAAGTAATGTAGGTGCTTAACTCTCACTAACTTTCAGTGAGAGCTAGAGGGTAAAAGTTTCAAGGGTGCTCAAGTGATTTACAAGCCTATCTGCAGTAATGTCTGTCATGGATGTTATTCTGTGCATTAAGCTAGTGCCCGATACACAATAAGTTTGCAGATCTGACGGCTAAGATTTCTGACATGGTCTTGAAAATGGCAGGGTTATTCTTACAATTGTTGGCGGCTGAGTCTTCATTTAACCTTCCTGAACATAGAGGACACAAGGGAACTTGATAGACAGCTGCATGTCAAATACCGACTGGTCAGAAGCCCAGATTTAATAAGTACTGCAAAAATGAGGGGGGAGAAACATTACATTAGATTGCTGGGGGCTGGGATAAACAAGGCTTGGTGGATTCTATCAGCCCTCAGTACCACTGGTCTTGTGTTGCCTGGATAATCCTTCTAGCTGCCTCACATACACCTTAAGCAGGTGAGGTGATGAGACAGAACCTTACATAACAGAGCCCTCAGAAGCAGCCTCTGGGAACTTGAAAGAAAGGGCCAGAAACACTCTAGGGGGACTCCATCTGCCCTATGCGACACTGTAGACCCACCACCAACACCTCACGGTCAGCATGATCAAAGGCATTTAACCAATCAGCAAAGACTTCCTTAACCGCATTGCTCAGAGTACCTTCTAGCTGAGCAAATGCTCATGACAATTGTCAGAACCCCTAAAATGGGTAGCAGGAATGACAAATATGGACAAGAGGCCAGGACTTCATCAAATATGGTCTCGGAAATAGGTGGGGATAAGGATTAGGTGCATAAAAGGGAATCAATGTTCATGCTTAATCTCATTTTAAAGGGAACCACAGCCCCTCAGATTCGTGAATATAAGGGATACCATCTCTGCTGTTATTCTCATATTGTTTGTCTACTTTTGTAACTTTGCTTCCATTGATTGTGGTATTAATAAAACTCAGTCTCTGCATGCCACCAGTAATCTTCTTCACTAATCTCTATGTAGCCACCAAAGAACAAACCTGTTATTAGCAACAAGTGCATTTTGCAACCCAAATTAATAATAAAGCTACACTTGGGAGATCTGGGTATGAGTCTCTGCTCCACCGCAGACCATATGACCTTGGGTGAGTCACTTTGCATCTCTGTGCCTCAGTTCCCCATCTGTACAGTGGGGATAATAGAGCTGCCCAGCCTCGCTGGGGGGTCATGAAGATACCCATACTAAGGATTGTGAAGCACTTTGAAATCTACTGATGAAAAGTGCTATGGAAGAGCTAGGTATTATTGTTACAGTATGCCATACAGGAGTGGCACACAGCAATGCTGTTAAGAGTTTGAACTCCCCCTGGCTCTTGCTACCCAGTGCAGATCAGGGATGTAAAAAGGTTAGTACTCCCCTCATGTAACAGAGGTCAGAAGCCACTAACTCCAGTACCCATGACACTGCAGGCAGGCAGTTGCGAACTTCCCCCTGTGACGTTATGAGTGTAATATAATATCTCATTGAAAGGTGACACAGCGCCAGAAAGAGTTAATTAACTCAGACTGACCTGACCTAGGGCCGAACTTTAAAGACTGGTTGGGAAGATATGTAAATGAAAAGAGCTTGAAATGCAAGCCTTCATGGTTAGAGATAGAAGGGTAGCTGTTTGCTCGGGTCTTGTGATGTAAGCAAACAATTCTTGTCTATTATTATGGCTTTGATTCAAAGATCAAAAAAGGAGTATTAGCATTTAGGAAGATATTTGAGTAAAATAGTATTAGGGTTTGTCTGTATGTCTTTTTGAAGGTTGTGGTAACCTGTAGCTGAACTGTTCAATGGATAAATTACCCTGTGCTAATTGCCATGATGTTTGGGAGATAGAAAGTTACGTGGATTGTTTTCTCAGGCCAAGAGGCTACTGGAAAATGTATAAAAATCCTGGGACACCATCCTCAGATCTGCTTGGGGATTCAAGAGAGGGAAACCTTAAGCCACAAGAATTGAAATCCCCAGTCATTCCCCAGACTGCAGTCACCCTGAATATGGCATTGGACTATAACCTAAGTTCTAAAAGAACTTTTGGCAACTACAGACTCAACCCTGCTATGTATTTAAACCTCAAGAATTGAATTCAAGTCTGTATGTATATTGACCTTTTAACCGACGCTCTAGCTCTTTTCTTTTTTAATAAATTTTAGTTTAGTTAACAAGAATGGACTAATAGCGTGTATTTGGGGTAAGATCTAAGTCATCATTGGACCTGGGTGTGTGGCTGATCCTTTGGGGTTGGAAGAACCTTTTCTGTTATATGATGAGCTAAGATTTTCAGTCATCAGCATCGTTTCTGACATGTGTGTCTGGAGGGAGGCCTGAGGCTGGGCACTTTAAGACTGCGTTAATTGGACTTCTGAGTAACCAGGGAGGTGCTATAGAAGCTGTTTTGGGCTGGCTGGGTAAATCTAAGTGTTGGAATATCCACCAGCCTTTGGGGTTTGTCTGCCCCATTCTGTTTGCAGTTCACCCTAATTGAGTGACCTCAGCTGGCTCCCATGGGCAGCATCATCACACCCCCTCCCAACTGGATGTCACACTGTAATCCAGATTTTTACCCTGAACTACCGCAAACCGAGGCATGTCTAAAACAAGGCCATGCTGCGTTCTGTCCAACTGGAGACTGGCTTTGCTGTGCCACAGAGATACAGTACATTGCCTGGGTTCTAGAGGGAACTCCTCAGAAGCCTGATTTGGACACCAGCCGTTTAATTTTCTCCAAAATCAGTGAATGTGCCATCTACAGGGTAGCTCCCAAAAGCCATAAGAGAACCAGCGAAATGCAACACACAGGAAAATTAGAGTTCTGACCATGCGCTCTGGAGTACCAAGCTCAGGATAAGGAGTTTGCATGCCCTGGGTATCATTTAACAATGACTCACTGCGAGACCATGGCAAGTTACGTCCCCCATCTCAGAGTCACATCATCTCAGTTTCTCCAGCTGAGAAATAGCAACATTTACCCATCTACCTCAGACAGGCTGAACACGTACTGTTCGTCCACGGGATTGAACAGGTAGAATGCCATAGAAATGCCAAGCACCATCATAAAATAAATAGTAATTGCAACAAAGGAATTGATAGAGTGTTTTGAAGATTCCAGTCTTATCCTAGCTACAATGAGACAGTCCCTGTGCGGCGATAGGAGAGGTGCCTATTGGTGCTCAGAAATAATTGCTTGCTGAAATAAAAACTTCCTCTGCCTGGTTCTGGCTTGCCTAGTAAACGTGGACCCTATGCATTTCATCTACCTGAAGTTCGGCTCATTAAGTCTGTAATGAGCTCAATATAAATATTTCCCCTGTGTCTCGGTTGATACATTATACACTCCAGTAGTTTTTGAAGTTTAGCAAAACTGGTTTTGCTCAAGATATTAGTAACTGGTAAATTTAAGGATGAGGCAAGTTTGCGTTCAGTTTAGATATCCAACCACAGATTGACTCTTGGGTCCAGAGGTATTATTGTAAGCAGTGGGAAGGGTGAAATTACCCCTCTCCCCACCCTGATATTTCCCCAGCTTTTGGCTTGCTTAAGAAGGAAGGGGTGGGGTGTGCAGTTGAGGTGGCTGCTTTGAGCCTTAGGCTCTCCTCCCTCTGGCTAGCTGGCTAACAGCGGTTCACTTCCTGGCCAGAGCAGGAATCTCACTGCAGCATCCTGCCAGCAAAGGCCGTTCCACCCCACTCCTGGTTAGGCAGAAGGTCAGCAGAGAGCTTCTCTGCAGCTAGCCCAGCTCTTTTCCTGCCCTTCCAGAGGAGCCAAAAGCTAGTGAGGCAGAGGTAGCCTGCTGTCTGGCCCTTCAGGAGGGAGCTGAGCCAGTCAAGGAGTCAGCCACCACCAGCAGCTTCTCTACCCTTTAGGAGACAGGTAGCTGTAGGGTGGGTGGGAAGAAAGGACTCCTAGAAGGAAAGAAACTTTTGGGGGGCATCAGTAGAACTCATGGGGTGTTGATCTTTAGTGGGGATGGGACGGACCAGGAGTACAGGACAGAAGGGATCTGTAGTGGGGAAGGGAGATGGAACCAGATGAAGGCAGGTACAGGAGCACTGGGAGAGGATACAGGAGGTAGCTTGTGGAGAGAGACACCCCAAGAGGACAGAGGTAAAAGGAGTGGGCATGGGGGAGTCTGATGAAGCAAGAGCAGGAACCTTGGGAGAGATAAGGGATGGGTACAGGGAGACCTGGGGGAAGACTCTCAGAAATCTGGAGGTGTGAAAGAGGAATCTTGTCTACAACTAGAAGAATGGAAAGAAACAGTGGACACCTAGGAGAGGACAAAGGAAGTCTGTGGCAGGGCTGGGAAGCTAACCTCATTCTCCCAAGTCACAGACCAGACACTCATCCATTGAAGAAGTAGAAAGGAAGATCTGAAGGGTTCTGCTCAGATCTGTTGCAGAAGTCGAGCCAGTTCAGCCATCACGCTTATGAGCTCTGCCTTTCAAAGTGAAGAAGGTCTGATAGCCCCCAGCATACTGCCTATGAACTAGAGACTGCCCAAAACTAGACTCATGATTTAAACATACCTGAATTTAGGATGGTGGTTGTAATTTGAACTTAGATCTAACACCTCAGAGCGTTCAACATCCAGACCCAAGGTTGTTTTTCAACTGTATTAAAAACAAATACATTTATTACTGTCACCCCCACCTTAACGAGTTATGTCTTTGTAGCATTGTGTGGTTTTGTCTTGTCTGCTCCTGCAGCTTTGATGAGTTGTAAAATTGTACAGTTCTATTGGAGATCCCAGGTAGCGTGCTGTTTTGGAAACATACACAATCTGGAAGCCATTCACCTTGTTCTGTTTTTCACTGTTTCTTTATAAAAATCAGTTGAAAAAAAGTAAAAACCCAAAGTAATTACATAAAATGTATCACATGACTTTGGACAGCACATATGTTTCTGAAGCGGATTTGCATTATGGCCTACCTGGATTATGTACCTCAATTCAGAAGTTCGCCTACAAGAATCTACATGGTATACGAGTATCTTTGGGAAAAGACTCTACTATTAGCTATTTAATGCTATGAACTAATCATAAGGCAGGTGTATAGTTGTGTCCATCAGATTTGGCAAATAGAACCAAAACCAGACTTTTTAGGGCATGAAGGGAGATGTGGAAAGATCAAAAAGTTAAACCATTTGATTTTTTTCAGAAGTACTCCATTGTTGATCTAACTCTGCTCTCACTTAAGCCAATGGGAGTTACATTGACTTCAAGGAAACAGAGCTAGGCCAATATGGAGCACTTGAAATATAGCCTTAACTTTTTGGTTTTCTCTCTCTGTCAGGGCCAGAGAGAGAAAACTCATGGCATTTCTGTACTATCTGGATAGTATTTCCAACTTAATCAGATTTGGGAAGGTCTAGGAGACTTTCAAAGAGAGCCTGAACTCGCACAACTGATAGAAAATCTTATGGACACAAACAAAAATGTCTTCGGAAACAGAACTGAGTCTTTCAGAGTAACAGCCGTGTTAGTCTGTATTCGCAAAAAGAAAAGGAGTACTTGTGGCACCTTAGAGACTAACCAATTTATTTGAGCATGAGCTTTCGTGAGCTACAGCTCACTTCATCGGATGCATACTGTGGAAACTGCAGAAGACATTATATACACAGAGACCATGAAACAATACCTCCTCCCACCCCACTCTCCTGCTGGTAATAGCTTATCTAAAGTGATCATCAAGTTGGGCCATTTCCAGCACAAATCCAGGTTTTCTCACCCTCCGCCCCCCCACACACACAAACTCACTCTCCTGCTGGTAATAGCCCATCCAAAGTGCAGGAAATGGCCCACCTTGATTATCATACACATTGTGAAGAGAGTGGTCACTTTGGATGGGCTATTACCAGCAGGAGAGTGAGTTTGTGTGTGGGGGGGGCGGAGGGTGAGAAAACCTGGATTTGTGCTGGAAATGGCCCAACTTGATGATCACTTTAGATAAGCTATTACCAGCAGGAGAGTGGGGTGGGAGGAGGTATTGTTTCATGGTCTCTGTGTATATAATGTCTTCTGCAGTTTCCACAGTATGCATCCAATGAAGTGAGCTGTAGCTCACGAAAGCTCATGCTCAAATAAATTGGTTAGTCTCTAAGAACTGAGTCTGTCTTTCAGGATATCCTTAAATCTTCTGAAACTTAAGGGGGAAAAGAGATACTTTAAGGCAATTTAACTGTTGTGCATTAGCTCTCCTACCAGCAAATTCCAGATGCCAAGATTTCTGGGGAGCTTTTTGTATCCAATTTCATTTCTGCAATGAAGAGATATGCACCCTTTATGAAAAGAGAAAATTAAGGAACTTAATAGCCCTCAGTTAGGCAACAATTTGCAGGCCAGTTTCACTCCCTGCAATCAAGACTACTCCTTTCCTAGACAATTGAGAGAACAATAATTTCCCTTTAGGAGAGAAGTTTAAATAATTAACATACATTGTCATCTAAAAGGGTAAATCATGAGGCATTACTGCATGTTTACACTTCTGAGAACATGCCCAGTTGCATCATCTCAGGCATTTAGAACTATCATTCTCCCTGCATAGCTTCCTAAGAAGATACTGTTGGTTTTGCCAATAACCTTCTGCCTCTTTATTGTTCCTCCATGGTAGATTTCCTCCTTAGAGCCTCTGAAGAGTGGCACTATTGTGCTTGGGCAGAATCCAGAAACAGTAATTCTATGACTCAACTGGTTAAACCAAAGTCAGCCACAAAGGTTATAAAGCCTGATTCAAAGCCCATTGGAAAGACTCCCATTGACTTCAATAGGCTTTGGATTAGGCTCATGTTCCCTTTAAGAAACTGGCTAAAAGTCTGCTCTGACCAGCCCACAGTCACTCCCTGCAAACACGTCGGAACATTGTTGCCCTACATGTCCCTATGATGGAGTATGCAGTGGAAGAGAGCTGGATCGACTATGCTTGTTCTTCTGGCTTCTCCGTGATTGTTCTCTCTCTCTCCCCTCAGATTCAGTCCTGTGATGTGACACGTGCCCTCATCATCAACAAGAGCAGAGGGTGAGCTCTGGCCCACCAAGGGTGAGCCCTTTGTTTTAAAGATTAGCAAGGAGCAAAGCAGCTGAAGGCTTAGAGCTTCACATGGGCAAGAACAGCGAAAAAACAGAAATGCCAGAAACAGGAGGCAAACTCAGACAGCCACCAGATGAGAGCGTATTCTCCCATAGCTATCAAATTGAGGGTATGCCTCTCATAAGAGTTACAGCCTAAATCAGTTCTATATTTCATAAGCCTTATAGAAGCACCCAACAAAGTTACTGCCTTGTTCTTTTATGGCCTTTCTGTTGCCTTCACTAGGATTTAGTTTAGCTCCTTGAACAAGTATTTATAGGTAAGACCTGGCTTCCTGTGTGTGAAAAGGTTTGGGTTGATACAGAGAAGGCACTCACAATTTCCATTCGTGTTCCTGGAAGTGGACTTTGAACGTGGAGCATTGGAAACATTTTATAACCTCAAACAAAACCTTGATAACACCGTACAACCCTTATGAAACATCAGAGGGTGCATGAGAATCCCACAGCTTTCAGTTCTTATTTCTTTGAACCTAGCTGCCTTTGAAACTTAAATATTTGTGTTTGCTGTTTCTGCATGCTCAGCAGTTATCAGCTCTGATATGGAGTGATGGGGACACATTTTAGTTTTGTTGCTGAGTCAAACTTTAACCTAGAGATCTAAAGAATTGGCAAGTATGAAACAAGGGACAGATTTTTTAAATACTATATTTATTAACTTTCACAAAGTTCTGTAGTCCAATATGCAGGGCATATACACTCTTGTAGGTATATTGTTTTCTGTATGTTTCAGTTTACGTAGTTAAGGCTGTTAACAGCAAATAAGCAAATCAATGCCCATAAGAGCCTGGAAATTTAGACTAAAACCCACACCCTCTCCCACACACATCTTCCCTATGCCAAAAAAATCAACAGTAGCCAACCAGTGTCTTCAAGGTGACACCCAGTCAACCCTCACTCTGCCCTCTGTTGAAAGCCTTCTGTCATTGGTACACTCTGGACAGCCTTCCTGTTGCTAAATTAAGTTATTGGCACGTTACAAGAGTTTCTCTGTCATTGCCCTATTGCTACTGCAGCAGTCTGATTTATAAGTAATGTGCATTCCTTGCTGTGTGTGAGCATTGTGAGTAGCATGATGGTCATAAATTTCAGCCTGTTTGCAAGTGGTACAAAAGACAACTTCCCCAGACTGTCACGGGGTCCACACACCACAGGTCGAGCCTCCTCCTGTCCGCTCTGGGGATTAGCTCTTTCCAGGTTCTAGGTCCCCTTCTGCTACTCACTGCATGCCCTGCTGCCGGCCTCTCACTCTCTGGGGGGTATCAAAGTCTTTCCTCAGCAGCAGTCTTAGGCAGTCTTCCCATTCACTGCCCTAGGCTAATAGGGGACCCTGGGCCTACCCTTTTCTTGGGTTCCAGCTCAGGGACCCTGTAATCCACAGCCAAGCTCTGCACCATCGTGAATCTTGCTGCCTTTTCCCTGAGCCCCAAACACCTCTCCCCCAGGAGTGACTGCAGACTACTGCCCTGCAGCCCCTATCTGCTATCAGCTCCCTGGCTTTATAGAAGCCCCACCTTTTCCGGCATAGGTGAGCATCCCCTAATTAAGGCCTTCCTCTCAGCCTTAATTCCCTCAGCTTGCAACCTAATCGGTTAATTGGCACCTCTGGCCTACATTAACCCCTTCAGGGTGAGTATGGGGAACACAGCTTATCACACAGGATAGCTACATATTTTTCCAAACAAAAAGATACTTTACTAATTTAATTTGCAACTCCTGCTCTTGTCTTTTCTACCAAGTGTGAAGCGGCTAGCAGTCAGCGTGGTAGGTTCTCTTGCTAGTGCTGGACATTTGGAAACTGTCAACAGGTCTCAGTGTCAGAAGTAGCCCCAGCTGGCATGACTTATCTGTCTGATCACTGCAGGCATTCATACTGGGTACATTTCGAAGCACGATGGTTAAGTGAAGCGTAGCAAGCCATCCAAGCAGTCAGCCATTTGACAGCCCCAGAGGGCAAGTTTTCGGGCATTTGAGCAAAGCAGTAAGTAAAGAGACCCTGGGTCACAGCTGTCCAAGACCTGCTGCTATGTCTTTCCAACTCATTGCTTTAGACTCCGAACTACTGAATACCCACAATGCCCAGTGAAGTCAAAGGGCGCCATAGGTTCCCCGCACCTCAGGATCAGGCCCAGGTTCTGGCACAGCATAGTTCTGGTGCTTCTGCTGAACACGCAGCATATTCCCTTATGTCTACAGTCTAGCCTTTATGGTATCAGGGTTCTGTTCTGACAGCCAGTAAGAGGCCAAATGAAATCTGATAGAGCCCAGCTCACTACCAGAAAACATGTCCCCTTTGCCAAACCATGTCTTTAGTGCCCCAAATACAAAGCTGTTCATGCCAAATACACATGTGTAATATAACAGAAAAGCAAAGGGGAAACTAACCAAGTAATTCCTGCGAACAGTTGCCGTGGGTTAGACAGCAGCTGCATGGCCATCCTGCTGCCATGCACTACAAAAATCTTCCCTTAGCACAGCAAACAAACAGTAATCTGTCCTCACCCCTCCCCGGAGAGACATTTCATTTGTAGCCACATGGTAGAGATGGAGAAGCTCAATGGTGCAGCAACTTGTGTCAGGCTGCGGAGGGAATTCAGGGAAAGCACCCGGAATAGAATTCAGCAGTTCCTGGCTCTCAGGCCAGTGTTCTAGCAACCAGCTCCCACCACATTCTAAAGGACATTTTATAAATTAAACTTGGAAAATGGACACATTGTTCAATACCCCTACTAACTGAAATTTTACGAGCCAGTTTTAAATGCTGTAATTACTTTAGAAGGTACATTTTGCACAGAGCTCTCCAGCCTCAGGAGAGGACAAAGGAAATGGCTGATAGAGGGTGCTGGTCAAGAAGAAAGCAGGATTTGTGTTGTCTCATTGGTTCCTTGTATCCCCATCTGCCTCCAGCCCTCTGTCATCTCTTGTCTTATGCTTAGCTTGTCAGGTCTTTGGGGCAGGGCCCATCCTTTTCCCTGTGTTTGCACAGCGCCCAGCACTATGGGGGCCTGGCCCATGACTGGGGCTGTGGTTATACCCATAACAAGTGCTCATGGTGGAAGCAATAAAGTTGTGGATAGGAGAGATGAGGCTATTGGCTGGACGAGCTCAGTGTTGTTGGTCATAGCAGGAGACATGGGGGCAGGAGATGGGCTGGTCTGTTGCGCAGAGGTGAGGGAGCAGAGCAATGGGGCTGCGGTAAGAAAGTGGGAAGCAGTACGGTGTGAGCAAGGCAGGGTAAGGAAAATTTAGGAGTATGTGCAGGGACTATGAGCCCATCCTTGTCCACCTCGCAGACCTGTAACAGCTCCCGCAGAAGCAGCTTCCCACCCTGGCAAGCCGTAAACATGCTGAAGGCTGAGCATGCAAACATTGGCTCGCACCTACTCTGCAAGCAACCCTCTGCCCACCTGCAACCTGCTGTGCCAACCAACAAAGGGTGGGGGTCCCTTACAGCTCCCAGCTAGAGCCTGGCTCTCGTGCCCAAGCAGCAGGAGTAGCTCATGCTTTTCTCTCTGGAGGACCCTGGTGCGTCGGACGAGCTGACAGCCACCACACACGAAAGCCAGGCAGCTGGGCACCCAAGCCCAGATCCTCAAAGGCATTTAGGCTCTTCACTTCCATTCAATGGAAGTCAGGAGTCTTCTGATCCCCAGCCAGCCGGCGTGCATGCCCACTGGCACAATTTGTGCCAAATGACTGAGTGCTCACTCTGGGGGCACAGCCAGTTGTGCATGCCAAAGTGGGCAGAACTGGAGGCCAGCTTGAAGCTGGAACTGAATGCGGCCCTTGGGGGTCCGAGCTTTGAAAAACACCTACCAGCTATTCTCACACCTGTCTGGCTCTTCCCCCTGTTAGTGGGTCCATCTGCAGAGTCATTTTCCCATGCTCTGAGAACTGTCCTCCCTCCACAAAAGTTGCTTCAATGTCCCTATCTGCTCTGTTGACAAAAGGCAGCATAGAAGTGTGTTTGCTTAATTGTGACTCATTGAAAGACTCGGAGTGATTAGCTTTACGAAATTGTTCCAGGTTTGTGCTTTGGCATCAAACAACTGCTTAGGTGATATGGCCCATTAGGGACCCGTCTTACAGATTTGCTAATAACCAGCTCAGAGCACCATCTGGGTCAATAAACTTTCCAATTCATCGTGGGGAACTCCGACACCAATCCTATCTCTGTAAAGTTATCACAGAAGCCTGGGCTCGCCCCCTCCAGTTTGGTGTATTTATTACTAACAGGCAAATCAAACAGGAAGAGCCTCTTGTCCCAACTTCCAGACTCTCAGTTTCACAGCAGAGGGCTACCCACTTTCCCTTTACAGCAAAAAAATAGGTGAGGGAGAGTGGTTAGAGCACTAGTTTTGACTTCAGGATACCAGAGTTCAAGTCCCTCCCTCTGCCACAGACTTGACAGGGTGTGTTATGCAGCTAAGTGCATTCAGAGCTGTGAGGTGCTCGGATACTGTGGTCATGGGAGCCATATAAGTTCCTGAGTACAGTGAACCAAGCGTGAGACCTCCTTCCATTTTCTAGTACCTCCAATCTGCAGTGACTAGTTTTGTGAGAACTGCACCTTTGCCAGGGTATGTGGGGGAAGGGTTCTGAACAGCTACAGCCCATTTGGGACCTCGGATCAGGGCCTCTGCTCCCAGCCAGTCATCTCTTCTGAGGGAAAGTCTTTGTAGTGAGTGTGATCAGCTCCCATGTGCTTCCTAGGCCCTGCACCAATCCTTTCCTTCCCTCTTGGGTGCATGGAGCATATAAAACCCCCCTCAGCTGTGGCTTCTGATCCTCGCTTTAGCGCAGAGAAGGTGCATCACATGCTCAGAAAATCTGTGGCAGTTACCCCCATCTGGAAAGAGGGGACCGTGAATTCTTTCCTACTTCACAGGGGGCTGTGAAGGTTAGTCCATTAGCATTTGCAAAGTGCTTTGAGATCCTTGGCTGGAAGATGCAATAGAATTGTTAAGTTTTATCAATGGACTCCTGACTGCCAACAAATCACTCAGGTATCCTTGCACTGAGCAGATTTGAGTGAATAATTCAAAGCAATCTTTTTTGAATTTGCCTCCTCTTATGGAATGTTCATGGACAGATCATTATTTTCTCAAATGTATACAAACACTTACAAACACAAACACTAGAATTTGAAATTCGAGCTATATTTGATTGCAACTAGTCACATGCATCATGTGGTACTGGTTCTGTTCCCTGACTGGATTAATTTAGCCATTGCAATTAGATTTCCAGTGCTAAGTGACAAAGTGATTCAAATTCATTTTCTGTATGTATCAAGCCTGCAAACTTGAATATCCCAAGAGCATTTATATTAGTAAAATGCAATTACACTGAATTGGCAGACAGTGAATGAAATAGGTACATGCACATGACTGAATTGAATCGATTTAGAAATTCGCGGTATTCTTGAAGTACTTGCTGCTTTAGTCTCCCCTCTCTACTCATTAAGATAATCAAACAATTAATTTCTTTGTCGCAAAATTTCTGCCTATCCCATAAGCTCTAAGTGCCCTTAATGTAACTTTGTGACAGAATATACCCATGTTCACACCCTACACACTATTGCAATAATGTTTGTATGAGGTATGCCTTGTAAGGTATCGTTTGAAAACTTGTAATTTGCTGGTCAATATTGTATGTGACAACATTGTATGTGAATTTATAAGATTCACCTGTATGATGTTATTAACCAAACCTTACAGACCTGCCCAAACAGAAGTTGACAAACAGGTTTGTCCTAAACTAAGGAATGTGCATACTGCTTAATTTGCATTTAAGCAGTCATCAACCAGGAAGGAAAGACAAAGAGCACTCAACCAGGTGAAAAAACCCAGCAACCAGCAGGGAATATCCTTCCGCGTAGGCTCTGGCTCTTGGTTCTCAGCTGGAAGTGTTTTTCAATATCTTCATAAATGATCTGGAGGATGGTGTGGATTGCACTCTTAGCAAATTTGCGGATGATACTAAACTGGGAGGAGTGGTAGATACGCTGGAGGGCAGGGATAGGATACAGAGGGACCTAGACAAATTGGAGGATTGGGCCAAAAGAAATCTGATGAGGTCCAATAAGGATAAGTGCAGGGTCCTGCACTTAGGACGGAAGAACCCAATGCACAGCTACAGACTAGGGACCGAATGGCTAGGCAGCAGTTCTGCGGAAAAGGACCTAGGAGTGACAGTGGACGAGAAGCTGGATATGAGTCAGCAGTGTGCCCTTGTTGCCAAGAAGACCAATGGCATTTTGGGATGTATAAGTAGGGGCATAGCGAGCAGATCGAGGGACGTGATCGTTCCCCTCTATTCGACATTGGTGAGGCCTCATCTGGAGTACTGTGTCCAGTTTTGGGCCCCACACTACAAGAAGGATGTGGATAAATTGGAGAGAGTCCAGCAAAGGGCAACAAAAATGATTAGGGGACTGGAACACATGACTTATGAGGAGAGGCTGAGGGAACTGGGATTGTTTAGTCTGCGGAAGAGAAGAATGAGGGGGGATTTGATAGCTGCTTTCAACTACCTGAAAGGGGGTTCCAGAGAGGATGGTTCTAGACTATTCTCAGTGGTAGAAGAGGACAGGACAAGGAGTAATGGTCTCAAGTTGCAGTGGGGGAAGTTTAGGTTGGATATTAGGAAAAACTTTTTCACTAGGAGGGTGGTGAAACACTGGAATGCGTTACCTAGGGAGGTGGTAGAATCTCCTTCCACAGAAGTTTTTAAGGTCAAACTTGACAAAGCCCTGGCTGGGATGATTTAATTGGGGATCGGTCCTGCTTTGAGCAGGGGGTTCGACTAGATGACCTCCTGAGGTCCCTTCCAACCCTGATATTCTATGATTCTATGATTCTATGATTCAAGATTGGGACAGAAACTATAAAAAGGAGGAACAAACACCCCAAGCCCCCCACCCCACCCCTGCCGCCTTCTCTGCACCCGAAGAGACAAAGGAAGCAGTGGTTGGATTCTGGGGGAGGGGTCCTGACCTGAGCGTTTGGTCAGTAATCGGCTGGAACATATGGTGACAAAATTTGCTTTGCAGCTAAGATAGTTTTTTAAGTAGATACCAGTAAGCATTTTATCTTTATTTATCTTGTAACCATTTCTGACTTTTATGCCTCATTACTTGCACCCCCCCTTAAAATCTATTTATTTGTAGTTAATACACTTGTTTCATCTGATCCAGTGTGTTCAAGTTGAAGAGTCTGGATAACTCCATTTGGGGTAACAAGGAATAACGGACTCAATGTACAGTATTTGTACTGTCCAGGAGAGGGCTGAGTGGAACAGGACATACATTTCTTGGGGTGGGGAGGGGGCAGGAATCAGATAGTGGGAGTGTGGTGGGGTCACCCTGGAGTAAGCTTTAAGGATGGTAAGAGCCAAGGTGTGTCTGGCTGGCACACACACACACACATAGCTGGGAGTGACTTGCATGCTGGAGGCTGTTTGTGAGCAGTCCAGGCTGGAGGCACTAGCAGCAAGCCATTGTAAAGGGCACCCCAAGTTACAAGGTGGGGTGACTGTCACTCCATAGTCTGGATTCTACCATGGTATGTCACAAACTTGAAGTCCACAATTGTAGCAGTACCGTATTACCAATCCCAACCACTCAAACATGTATCAGGCCCCAAAACATCATGAGAATTTTTTAAATTAAGAAATAGGCAATGTTGGGATTTTATTGGCCTTCCTGGGTTTGAGTCTCCAGGGTTTGTATTTTCAAGCTTCTCTGAACCCATGAGCGCTAGAAATGTACTTTAAAAACTGGAAGATGATTCCCATATTCAGTAAAAGCTTTTTTATCCGGGATGTTGGGAGAATGGGGGGTGCCGGTAAGTGAAAAATTCCAGTTAACTAAGAGGGAGAGTGTTTGGGTGCAGGGCTGGGGTGCAGGAAGGGGTTCAGGGCGCAGGCTCTGGGAGGAAGTTTGGGTGGGGAGGGGGCTCAGGGCAGGGGGTTGTGGCATGGAATGGGTTTCAGGGTGCCGGATCCGGGGGGCGCTCACCTTGGGTGGCTCCCCACAAGCGGTGACCTGTCCCTGCTTCTCTAAGTGGAGGTGTGGCTAGGCAGCTCTGTGTGCTGCCCCCAACCCACCCTCTCCTGAGTGCTGGGTCCGCAGCTCCCATTGGCTGGGAACCACGGCCAATGGGAGCTGTGAGGGCGGTGCCTGCAGGCAGAGGCAGCACGCAGAGCCACCTAGCCATGCCTCCACCTAGGAGCATCAGGAACTGGTCGCCACTTCTGGGGAGCCACACGGAGCCAGGTAGGGAGCCTGCCAGCCCCACTCCAACCTGACTATACAACGGATTGTCTATGAAGATTAGAAATGCTGGTTTATAGAGCTCTCCGGTTGGTACAGGGCCAGATAACACAGCTTTTACTGTAGTAACATGATTGAAGAAGCTAAGGCACAGACACACCTTTGGTAAAGGGAGCACTCAGTATTGAGCTAATTTAGTGATTTCTGCCCAGTCCATGAAATCATGATTGTCCCAGAGCCCTAATTATAAACAAAACAACGATGAGCAAGACAAGTCGAACCTGAGATGGTATTAGGAGTCACCAGCACTTTCCCCATAATAAAGACTTTTCCCCACAGTATTCTTGCCAGCAAGTTAAAGAAGTATGGGCTGGATGAATGGACTATAAGGTGGATAGAAAGCTGGCTAGATTGTCGGGCTCAACGGGTAGTGATCAATGGCTCCATGTCTAGTTGGCAGCTGGTATCAAGTGGAGTGCCCCAGGGTTCGGTCCTGGGGCCGGTTTTGTTCAATATCTTCATAAATGATCTGGAGGATGGTGTGGATTGCACCCTCAGCAAGTTTGCAGATGACACTAAACTGGGAGGAGAGGTAAATACGCTGGAGGGTAGGGATAGGATACAGAGGGACCTAGACAAATTGGAGGACTGGGCCAAAAGAAATCTGACGAGGTTCAACAAGGACAAGTGCAGAGTCCTGCACTTAGGACGGAAGAATCCCATGCACTGCTACAGAGTAAGGACCGAATGGCTAGGCAGCAGTTCTGCAGAAAAGGACCTAGGGGTTACAGTGGACGAGAAGCTGGATATGAGTCAACAGTATGCACTTGTTGCCAAGAAGGCCAATGGCATTTTGGGCTGTATAAGTAGGGGCATTGCCAGCAGATCGAGGGACGTGATCGTTCCCCTCTATTCGACATTGGTGAGGCCTCATCTGGAGTACTGTGTCCAGTTTTGGGCCCCACACTACAAGAAGGATGTGGAAACATTGGAAAGAGTCCAGCGGAGGGCAACAAAAATGATTAGGGGTCTGGAACACATGACTTATGAGGAGAGGCTGAGGGAACTGGGGATGTTTAGTCTACAGAAGAGAAGAATGAGGGGGGATTTGATAGCTGCTTTCAACTACCTGAAAGGGGGTTCCAAAGAGGATGGCTCTAGACTGTTCTCAGCGGTAGCAGATGACAGAACAAGGAGTAATGGTCTCAAGTTGCAGTGGGGGAGGTTTACATTGGATATTAGGAAAAACTTTTTCACTAGGAGGGTGGTGAAGCACTGGAATGTGTTACCTAGGGAGGTGGTGGAATCTCCTTCCTTAGAAGTTTTTAAGGTCAGGCTTGACAAAGCCCTGGCTGGAATGATTTAATTGGGGATCAGTCCTGCTTTCAGCAGGGGGTTGGACTAGATGACCTCCTGAGGTCCCTTCCAACCCTGATATTCTATGATTCTATGAAAGATTACAGCATGTGTCAATACAAACATCTCACTGCCCATGGATGAGTCAAGCTGAACCAGGAGAACAGCAGGGTCTTAGAAACTACGGAGCTAGTCCTCAGACAGTTCACCCCACAGACGAGCAGTCCCCAAAATCTTTTCCAATATACAGAGGACAACCTGCTCAAGCAGCAAATCCCTCACATGTAGAGTGCCACAGGAATACTCTACTAACATCCTTTTCAGCGCCCCTTTTTCTGGTTCTCTTTCCCCAAATATTATGCAAGAGCCAAAAGCGCCTGTCTTATAAAGGCTCCAGACTCCTCCCCTTCCCAGCATGCTTTGCTTTAAAGAGCTTGACAGGTAGCCTGGTCTTTCCCACTTTTCTCAGTAGAACAAGCCCGCTTTCCACCAACATCTGGAATCCATCTCCCAGGTGAGGACAAAGGTATCACAGGCCATTTCATGGTGTTTTCCCCTGAAACCAAACTACCAATGAATGTTCAAAATGGGAGGAAACCGGGCTCCACGCTCCTTTCTCTCCAGGCCTCCCAGACAAACAAGGAGGAAAAGCTCTGCTTGTTAAAAAGAAATATCTGCTTCCCCTGAGCTCATCTTTAATCCTCAGCGCCTGCTCATTCCATCACAAAACCCTGCTTTTCATCCCCTAGCTATACATATGGGCCAATGGGGTTGGAAATTGGCCTCTGGGGCTAAGGTCGCATTTTTCCATCAAGTTTCACAAAGAGTGAGCAGGTGGTCCCGGAGCTGAGCCCCTGCCCACCTTCCCCTCTTCCCAAATCCAGTAGGAGCTCACGGTTTTGTTTGTTTGTTCCTGGAGTCAAGGGGTGGAGTGAAGAAGCAGCAAAACAAACCAACCACATGAGCACAGCAAGCTGCACACCCGAGAAGAACGTAGTAGCAAACGCCCAGGCTGTGTGCACCTAGGCCTTCTGGAGGCAAGCTGAGCTAGTGCTCTGTCCAGAGGTGGGTGGCTCTCCATTAACTATACAACAGGCTGTGTCCAGTCGGTACAATCTAGCCCAAAAGTTCTTCCTGATTGCTGGGGGTTTCCTTCAGATGCCTTTGCACTGAATAAAGTGTGTGATAAAAATGGATGTCTTTCAAGAAAACTGATGTGTCTAAATAGGATCTGAGCACTTGGAAGATTAGGGCTCCCAGTTTAAGTTTATCCTCTCTCATAGGATTAAGGCACATCTATGTGTATACATGTGCGCGCACACACACACATATTCTGGGATCTTCAAACCATCCAGGTGGTGGAAAGAGGCTAGAAAACAGCTGGATCGGGGCTGTTAAGAATTCCCCACCGCGGCGTTGGTCTCAGCTCATATCAAACTAACATACCTGGCGCCTATGGAAACTGCACCACTGTGCTCTAGTGTAGGGGGCATGTCAAAGGCCAGGGGACCTTTGTCTCCTGCATAATTTAAAGGCGCCGTAGGCAGTTCTGCTCTAAGCAGCAGTGAGTGCGGGTACTCCCTGAAAACTCAGAGCTGGAGCCAGCTCTCAGTTGCTCCCAAATCTGCCCCGCGTCGTTCTCAGCAGAGGAGAGAGTCTGGGCCTTTATGTTTTACCCTACTTCTTTTATGACAAACTCAGTAAGACATGTAACACAAAACCAGGTTCTTCCTGCTGAAGAATTGGCTTCTTTCCTGATATAACCCATTGGCCCTCCCTTCAGTCAGCTGGCCGGACAAAGGGGCCCCTTGTAAAGCTCCCATGAGGCTGCCAGGAAAAGGTGTGTGGCACTGAAGTAGCAGTCACCTCCTTTCTGGAAGTCTTGGGAAGAAAATGCTTTATTCTGGGAGCTGGGTTTGCTTGAGCACAGTGTTCATTGCTGCTGCTAACCTAGTGGCTCATGCCTCACCAGTGCATTTTGCATGGGGCTGTTCCTTGGTGCCCTTTCAAGTTGATAACTCAGGTCACGGTGCATGCAACTTTGATTCTATTCACTGCGCTCTGCCACTTTAAATGTAAGAATTCTGCCTCCCAACGAGGGGCCAAGGCTGCGGCAAGGTTCAAGCTATGGAAGCTTAAAGGGAAAACATGTTAGTTTGCATCTCATAGGGTGAAATTCACTGTGGTGCTGAGGGCCAGAAGGAGGGTTATGCACCACAGCAGACTTGTACTGGCTCTGAGCCACAGTGGATTTCACCTAGGGAGATGCTGGACCTACCTCGCCACCTTGCTTCAGTCATTTACAGCCATGCTAACTCACACTGGACAGACATAAGTGTGGACACAAGATAGAGATTCAGATGCTTGAGCACTGGAGTCCTAAATCTTAAGGTGGTCAGCTAACTCGTGCGCACATCCTTTGCCCTGTGCCTGGAAAATATAATTGCTTTGGGACGGTAATGTCTAGCAATTTTATATATAGGTCTTAATCCATAGTTCGTGGTAAAGCACAAGCTGGCAGAGCTGTGAATGGCAGTAAAACAATCCCTTTGAGTATGCAGAGCCATCTGAGGCAGCCTGTTAATGTACTTGGTGTTAGAATGATGTCTTGGGACAGGGCCATGCCGATACTAATTGCACATTTGGATGCTGGCAGGAAGCCTGGGAGCAGAGGGAAAGAGTGGGGATGACCACGTAGGAACGAAGGAGGAGGTGGCGCGCCAAGGCACTTCCTACTACCAATAGCGTGGCAGAGCTGGTCACTTTAATAAAACCTCCGCACCCATCTCAATGTCATTACGTGGCATAAAGCTAGAGGAAGGACTCAGACTCCCTCTTGCTACATTTAATGTTCAATTTATGTACAGAGGAAACTCATCTCGCCTCACCCACTTTGAATCCGTGACACAGCTCTGCCCCGCCACTGGGATCCAGATGGCACAAGTCTCATAGACCAAGCTCAGAGCCAGAATTCCTGGCTGCAACAACACTGACGCTGGATTCCAAGACTCGTTTCCATGTAAGTGGTAGTTGTCCAAAGGGCAGCTGTGTAACGATTGCAGAGATCAGCGTTGCCTGGTGCTTTTCCTCATCAGCCTCTCTGAGGTGCAGTGAACCAGGGTAAATGGGCTGCAGGGAGAATGAAGGTGAATTCAGAGCAGCATTTGCGTGTGTCAGACAAACCCCTAGGATGTGTCTCGCTGGAAAACTATTTAGCTGCAGTTCCGGGTCACTGGGAAACATGGCTCCAGCCACTGGCATCAACCCAAACACCTGAGCCATGTGAAACAGCCTAACAGGGTGTGAAATGAAATCCAGTTGCATCACTGCCCCAGTTTTACAGCACTCAGTCCTTTGTTTTAGCTGAAAGGAAGAGAGGAATCTCCCTTTGCACCCAAGCAGAGTGCTCAGCTTAGAGCCCTGAGCAGAACAAGTCAGCTGGGGACTGCTGCACTGGAGAGGAGTAATGGACTCCCGTGCTGGGAAGCTTCCCACTACTGAAACATGAGTGCTAGGACCAATTCTCCTCATTATTTGGGTGCTCCCTGCTGGATTTTTCCATACCAGAGCCCCCGTCCTATTTAGCAGCACAGGAAGGGCAGGCGGGACATAAACCCCCAGCACATCTTTACAACCCCTAGCTTAGGGCTATTGTTTCAGGTTATGTTCAGACTCCGGCAGGCAGCACTGGCCTCAGTTTATATTCCCGACGTTCGCCCTGTAACTAGAAATATAGCTTTTAAATGAAATGAAGGTGGTCTAAAACCCTAGTGCCGCAGGGCCTTCCCCCAGGCCGCCCCTTGCTGCACTGCAGCACTCTCTGTGCTCATGCTGAATAGGTTGGCAGAGAGGGGTGTCCTGTGGGGCACAGGCTATGTTCTAGATGACAGATTGGAGTAACAGTCATGCAGCTGCAGGGTCTATCCCTCTAACCTTAACCTGGTTTCCTCCACCACGGCCATGGACCTGGGCTTTGTGCAGTGGGGCTTTCCACTGACCCTCACACTAGTGCAGCTGCAGCAGCAGTGAATAATGGGCTCCCATTTGGGACAAGAAAGACAAGGCCATGGACAGCAAGAGTACACGTGACTGATGCTCCTCTTCCCCGCCCTGCAGAGACGGCAGGGAGGGAGATTTCCCTTCCTCTTACCTTCTATGACATTCTCCTCACTTTCTTGCGTTGGTGAGCAGCTTCCTGAAATCAAAACACTTCAGTTTAGGGCTACACTGCAACTGGAGGTGACACTCAGCACTTGTAGACTTACCCAAGCCAGCTTTGACCTAGCCAGCTCAAACAATAGCAGGGAGGCTGCACAAGCCCTGCGGGACCCTGAGTATGCACTCAGGTGGCAAGCCCATGCCATCATGGCTTCACTGCCACGATTATTTGATCTAGGTAGATCAATGCTAGCTCAGGTACGTCTACATGTGCTGCACTCACACCTCAGGTACGTCTAGATATGCTGCAGTTCCACCTTACAGTGCAGACGTACCCCGAGTTAGGGAAAATGTGCAGCTGTGGAGCAAACCAGTTGGTTGACCCTTCCCAGGAGTTTTATAGCATGGAAACACATTTCTTCGATTATCTCCCAAGAGCAATATGAAAGCTTGGAAAGGATCTCAGCATGGGGCAGCAACAAAAGGATATTGACAAGAGGATTCCATCTCTTTCATAAGGATCTGAATTGTACCCTGGGGCCTGATGCTGAAGGTAACATCAGTGGGAGACGTGGGTGCTGGACCCTTTGGGAAGTGAGGCTCCCTCACTGCAGAGAATAGCATGCTCTATTGGTCAGGAGGAAAGGCCAAAATTCAGCAATTTCCAAATGGACACCTCAGAACCAGTCATCGGGGCAGTGGATTTTTTTTTTATTTTCAGTGTTGGTATTTAACAATCCCCTTTTACTTTCACTAAAGAGGTGTCAAATTACTTCAAGAGTTGACACTTACAGGACGTAAATGACATTATCCTGGCACAGCACAAAAAGCAGTGTGCTTGTGTTGTGCGTTGTACCGCTGGAGCATTGGGTGCTAATCAATTCCTGACGCAAGGTACATCCAGAATGAACAACACTCCCATTCTCATTTACTATAAACAAAGCCAGGACTTTTACAATATAATAGGATGCTGTGGGGGAAATTGCTGTTAACCTTGCTGTTGAAACTGACCCCATCCCATTCTGTGGCAAAATCTATGCACTATATGCAACATATGCAAGAGCTGTAATGCAAGAGGCTTACAGGCCTTTATCCTGTAAGACTTGGCTTAAGCTAAAGCATTTACGTATGCTAGGCTGTGGCACTTGACCCAGATAATGGACTAGGCCAATCTCTAACTAGAAAAGAACCAAAGGGCCTCCAGAAAAGTCCCTAGCTGTCCATTATATGCACCCTCCACCCTGCAAAAGTCCCTAGTCAAAACGCTGCCACAGTAAACCGTAGATCTTGATAAGATCTTGATAATAACACGGTGCATCAGCACTGTGCTAATTATGAAACTGCCCTTCCATTAATTCCTTATAAGGCTTTATTAATAATGCTTGAGTGGTAAGGAAATGTATCATTTGGCTTGAATTTGGACCTATATAAGTCTGGTATTATAGGGGCAGGGAAGAGAGAGACCAGGTTGGCATCTGTGTGTGACCAACTTTATGTCCCTCTCCCTGCATGCTTGTATTCAATAAAAGACCTCAGGCTGTTTGAACCAAACAGATTGTGTGACTTGTTTTCAACAACCATGCTTATGAAGTTGCCAATTGTTGTCTGGTCTTTGCAGATTAGTAATTCCATGGTATATTCTTGAATTGATCATTCTGTTTTGGTCCACAACATTACACTTTTTTTTTAAATCTTGATCACTAAAGAGTAATCCAATTTCATTAAATTTTGGCTCTATCCCCTGTGATACAGCATGGCCAGAGGGCAGCAGGAGAGTGATAAGAGGGGAGATATGCAAGCCCCAGGATGATGAGAGCCTCATTCCCTGTAGAGGGAAGAAAGGTTGCTATAGATCAATTAGAGCACCTGAAACCAATTAGAGCATCTGAAGCCAGTCACCTGATAAAACCCTCCTGCTTCAAGCAGATAGTTGGGAGGAGTTGAAGCAGAGTGGTTTGGTGCTGGAGCAGAGAGCAGTTTGGATGAGAGTTTGGAGAAGTGCTGTGGCAGGCCAGAAGACCAAGACTCTAGGTAAAGGGAAACCCGGCTTGTACAGAGCAGAGGGACTCCACAGACAAGGGGTTGGGAGAAACCTGTCCCAAGCAGAGAGAGGGCAGGAAGCCCCACAAGCTGAAGGGCCAGAGAGGGAAGTAGCCCAGGGAAAGGAATCACTAGTCCAAGTGGTTTGCTGCTATCCCTAGGGCCCCTGGGCGGGGACCTGGAGTAGAGGGCGGGCCTGGGTCCCTCCCTCTCCATTCCCCTTCTCTGGAATACCAGTGGGACAGTTGATACCCCAGACTAGGGGTGAGAAACGGCATCCTGAACCCCCCACAAGAACAGAAAGCACGGGACCCATCATAGTAGTGCTGGCAAATTTGCCACACCCCCTAGAGAAATCCCACTGGTGTTGACCATCAGAATGTCTTTCCTCTCTTTGGAGAATCCTTTTCAAACAGAGATGGGTGCCTAGTGCGATTGTTTCCCTAATTATTCCCAAAGTCGTCTCAGTTGTGTTGCAATTCCTAGAGTAAGGCAGTGGGTGATACGTAGCTGGCAATAACACGGAACACTTGCCTGTAGAAATGAGATTAGATAAAGAAATACAGAAAGTGTCACAGGGGTAGCAATGGTAGCAGAACCTATTTGGCTTAGGAAAATACCTTGTTTATCTTTTCCCACCCTGAAATAAGGCAAGAAGCCAGAGTTAACTTACTATTTAATGTGTATGTTCATAAAGGTACATTTGATTCTTTGTTACACTACTCATAGCTACATCCAGCATAATATGCAGGGGAACAACACTGTTACAGGTACCATAGAGTATGGCATGGCAGACAATAAAAATGGAAGGAAGACACATTATCCACAGTAAAGGCAGACACAAGTGACAAATGAAAATCCATTTATATAAAGTAGATTTCTCTTAGTCATTTAGGACCCAATCCAACTTCCACTGAAGTCAGTGGGAGTCTGAGTGCGTCCTGACAAGCCTTCCCAATGTCTGACGACTGAAATCTTATGTTGCACTGCTGAACAGATATCACCCTTAGTATTGGTGTTGTAATCAACACTGAACTTGACCTGTTTCAGTGCACTTGGTAAGTTTGGATAGCAGATCAAACAGCAAAGATGTGAACAGCAAGATGCTGAAAGAGTTTTACTGTAACAGGCAATTAATAATGCTTTCCCTGGAAAATATATTCAGTTGTTTTCTTATGCAGAGACAACACAGCAGTCATTTGAGTTAATGGCTTGCTAGGGCTTGGCTCTCCGGAAGACTTTCAGCATGTAACACAAAGGCAGAGCCATTCTGGTTGAGCCAAGCTGTCATCCAGCTGATCTTGCTATAGGCAGCATTGCATTTAGAAGCCCCTTTCCCTTCCAGGAAAGAACACTCAACTGGGGACACTTGCTTTCTAAACTACTGTGATACCAGGAGCTAGCCCTGCTGTTGCATCAAATGAGCGGTGAATCACATACCACCTCTTGTTTGTTAATGAATCAGAACACGAACAGGCCATACAGAAACTTGAACAAGTGAAACCAAATGCAATATCAGGGCCTTGCAAAACATCACTGAGGCAGCAAGTAGTGATCCTATTAGACTTATTTATGAACTGCCTGCCTTCAGCATTGTGGTGTGGGCACTCAGAGTCTGGGCTACAAAACAGTATCTCAGCCTAATCTGAAGAAGTCTTTATTGTTCACCAGGAATCCAGGGGGCAGGTTAGTTTTGGATGCTGAGTGCAATATTTCCTATTAGGGAAGGCAGGAGGCCTTTTATCTTCATACACCAGCGTGTAAAAATTTAGTCAGGGTTTGGAAATACACTATGTGGGTAGCAAGGGAGGCAGGGGAGGAGATCATTGGGGGTCATTAAAAAAAACAATGAGGCCCAAATCCTCAAAAGAATTTAGGCTCCTAACTTTCTTTGAGCTAGGAGCCTAAACACCTCTGAGGATCTGCACTTGAGTGTCTAGTTGATGCCTGGGTGAAGATCCGTTCACGAGACTCAAACCAGAGTGGTTTGGCAGCAGAATTCTTGGAGTTAGGAAAGTGATCTCTGAGCAGCTGATGAGAGCTACCTGCTTACAGCCAGTAACTAAGGACTGAGAAGAAAAGCAACAGATGAGCTTTTGGAATTTGGAGCTCAACTAGGAGGATAATTTTTTATCATCATCATGTAAGATGACCATGGAAATAAGAGACCCGAGCCCGCAGCTCTGAGACGCGAAGAGCAGAAATGTCATTTTAAAAGCACCATGCATCCTCCCCGCTCCTTCCCAGGTGCTACCATTTGTCGCAGGATACATTTCACTTTGAGACATCTCCTAGAAATTAGTGTGAATAAGTCAGTACCTGCGTGAGCAAAGAAAATAAAAAGAGAATTTTAGAATAAATCTCCCACTGCAGTCAGTTGACACATTTTGTTTTCGTTCCAGTATCTGTCAACATGGAATCCAGGGGTCTAATCCTAACAAATTACCAGGGATGAAATGGGCTTGCTGCTGTGCTAAGAAATGAGGAACAGTCGCAGCTCTGATGTGTATTAGATTAAGTAAGAGCAGAGGCAGAATTGGGAAGTTTTGGGGCTGTCAATTCAGCATCTTCTGCAGGTGCTGGGCCTGATTCTCCGATGCACTGCATTGTATGCAGTGATTTCCCCCTGTACCAGACGAGAGCAGCGTGGATGTAAACATTATCATTCTGATTGACCAAAGTATGACAAAGATACAGCTTCAGCTTCTTGGAAGGCATTGGCTTGTCTGCCCTTCACATGCATCTAGATTAGTTAGTACATTGGGTCATTTTTTGTGGGAGCCCAGCTTCAGAACCTGGACAGCTCATACGCAAGAGAGCATTCACAGCACCAGGAAGATTTCACTGAGCTGCCAGCAAGCAGTAAGCCATTTTTCAGGTGGACCCGGCATCCTCAACTTCCATTATACTTCATCCCCTAGGAACCAGAGTAGTCTCCAAGCTACCAGACTAGAGTTTAGACCTTTTACCTGACTTGAGCTAACTTACAAGCTGAACAACTTCAGATTCACTACATCTAAGGATGTGGCTAAGGACTGGAGAGACTAAGCCCTTTCCTCGAACTGTGCAGTTTACCCCCATGGGGCTCTCTGGCATTGCGCCTTATATAATCATTTACCTCTGTGCAAAGTGGGTATAAAATAATACCCCCACTGTGAGCGAGTAGAGAATTGAGTTGGTAGTGTTTAAGGTTCATTTTGCACTTGCAAAAATGATTCTCTACAAGGAACAAATCTCTTCAATCCCTGAAAGAGAGCCCTGTGCCTTTAAGGCAGGGGTGGGCAAACTTTTTGGCCTGAGGGCCACATCTGCGTATGGAAATTGTATGGCGGGCCATGAATGCTCACGAAATTGGGGTTGGGGTGAAGGAGGGGGTGAGGACTCTGGCTGGGGGTGCAGGCTCTGGGGTGGGACCAGAAATGAGGGGTTCGGAGGGCGGGAGGGGAAACAGGGTTGGGGTGTGAGGGGGTGAGGTCTCCGGCTGGAGGTGCGAGCACTGGGGTGGAGCTGGGGGATGAGGGATTTGGGGTGTAGGAGGGTGCTCCAGGCTGGGACCAAGGGGTTTGGAGGGCAGGAAGGGGATCAGGGATGGGGCAGGATTTTATGGCACGGGGCAGGGGAGGGGTCAGGGCTTTGGCTAGGGGTGCAGGCTCTGGGATGGGGCCAGAAATGAGGAGTTCAGCGTGCAGGAGGGGGCTCCAGGCTGGGACAGGGGGTTGGGGTGCAGGGGGGTGAGGGCTTCGGCTGGGGGTGAAGGCTCTAGGGTGGGGCTGCGGATGAGGGGTTTGGGGCGCAGGAGGGGCTCAGGGGTGCAGGCTCCAAGCGGCACTGACCTGAAGCAGCTCTCAGAAGCAGTGGCATGTCCCAGCTCTGGATTCTAAATGGAGGTGCGGCCAGGTGGCTCTGTACGCGGCCCCGTCCGCAGGCACCGCCCCTGCAGCTCCCACTGTCTGCAGTTCCTGGTGAATTGGAGCTGTGGGGGCAACACTTGTTGTGGGGGCAGTGTGCAGAGCCCCCTGGCCGTTTCTCCGCGTAGGAGCCAGAGTGGGGACATGCCGCTGTTTCTGGGAGCCACACGGATCCACGGCACACATGTGCAGAGCAGCCCCTGACCCTGCTCTCCGGCAGGAGCGTCGGAGCGGGGCAAGTCCCAGACCCCACTCCCCAGCAGGAGCTTGAGGGCCGAAATAAATGGGATGTGGCCCGCAGGCCATAGTTTGCTCACCCCTGCTTTAAAGTTTAGTTTGACATAGTAATTCCAGATAGTCCTCACTTCCACACAACCACATTTCTTATTCCGTTTTCTCTGCAAAGGAAGATGCTAGTCATTGCTAGTTTTGATGTTGTTCTACATCACTCTAGTCTTTTCGTCAGGCATCTTAAATTCCTTTTGCTATCCCAAGGGCTCTGAATCCCTCACACCATTCAGTAACACCAGACAATCACAAACTGAAGAAGAATAAGGAAATCTATCAAAGGAAGTGGATAATTTGCTGAGAGAGAAAGGATAGCCTTGTTGGTGAGCGTACTAGCTTAGGACTTGGGAAATCTTGGTTCAGTTCCTAGCTCTGCTATAAACTTCCTATGTCATTCTGGGTAAGTTACATTCTATGCCATAGTCCCAGGGAATAATAATCCATGCTCTCTCATCCCCTTGGGTCTGTCTTTTTGATTTAGCTGATCAGGACAAGAACTTTCATTGTGTTTGTACAGCACCTACCACAATGGGACCCCTGATCTCAGTTGGGGCCTCTAGTATAAATAATACATAAATTGGTTCAGCTTGGAGCTTTTCAGCAAACCAGGGGTCAAAACAAGACAATTCTGATGGGGTTTAATAGGGTTTTTTTTTTAAATTACCGTCTGGAAATTAAAGATGGTGATAGCATATCCTTGGATTTAATCCAGAATGACCAAGTGAGAAAGAAATCCAGGGCCTAGTGTTCCCTTTTTAATGCTGAAGATATAAATAGAAGCATCAGTAACCAATGTCAAATGGAACCCTTCCTCTCTATTAGACAGATGCATTTAAGCACCGGAGATGCTCTTGTATGTTAGTCAATAAAGTGAGCTTACATTGCTGAGGTTTGCCTCCTCTGCTTTCAAGCTGCTTTTATTTTATTTTGTTAGCAATCTCTTTCAGAAGGCCTTTCAGATCATTAAGCTAAAAACAAAAACAAATCAAGATTCATGTTAGTTTGAAGCCAGCCTAGCTTATTCCAAGGCATTTTTGCAGCTTGGATAACAGGCAGAAAGATGTATGAGGCATATAAGCAGTAAGTCCTTTAAAAAGCCCGGGAATGGTTGTAAAACAGTAACAATAACTCCCATGGCACCTCCAAGTTAAGCTCCTGTTTCTTTGGTTACCCTCTGAATGCCGGCTGTTAGTGACTGAGCATTAGCCAATGCTATTTGCATTTACTAGATAAACTCAGCTGTGCTGATAAACAATGCAGTGCTTATATTTATTTTTCACAGGGAAATAGCCCTAATGAGCAATAGAAGTGCCTCTTCAAACATTGCCCCGGTACAGTCCATTTGGAAGGACAACAACTATTACAATTTTCATCAGTCAATAAATGTAGTGAGTCCTAATGCATACATATTTCATGCATTTAACAAGCAGGCATCATGAAACCAACTGACTCCAAATTACTCTGAATCTGCATTTACTCCTGAGACGGGATCTGGTCATTGGAGTTTTGTGGAAACCAGTCTACTGTAAAGATTGTTATGTTTTTACATTGGTTTCCTCCAATGCTTCTTTCACTCAGATGCACACAGAGCAAACTCTGGGGGCAACCTGATACCCTTACCTGCACTGAGACATAACTTACTTCCTGGGAAGTCTGTGGGACTACTCATGGATAAGGTGCTGTAAGGGGATCAGAATCTTGCTTGATGGAATTAACTGGACAGGCGACAGCGCACACTGCCGTGTGAAGTTTCTGCCTTCAAAGTGTATTTACAATGGGGGAAAACACCTTGTTCAGTACTATGCAACCCTGACATTCCCTTCCGCTTTAGAACTCTCCAGTGGTTTTCTAGTAATCAAGCAACAGGTCTGACAAGTACATTGCTTTGAGGCAGTTCATTTAAGACATGTTTAAGGCACTATTTTGAAATTAAATCCTACCTAATAAAGCTCTTAGAAGCAGCAGCACAGCATGGCCTCTCTCCACCTTTGCAGAGCTTAGAAAATATCTGCTCCTTCATTCTTCAGCACAACTAGATGCTTCTTAGCATCTAAGCGACCTCATGTGGATGTTGTAATCTTATCAGAGGTCTGTGCCACACACACAGTTTTCTGCTTGAGGCACAGTGCCTCCTAGCATGCCCATCTGGGCAGCGTACCTCCACACTGCCCCCAACACAGGACAATACCTTGAAAGTACAGCCCTAAGAAAATAATATCTGACTACAGTTAAGTGTAAACAGTGCATAAATACGGGGCTCCAGTTTCTATATATGCCACTAGCTGTCATATCAGATAGCCACATATTCCCCAGACCAATCAAAAACAAAGTACCTTCATATCCAGTTGTCTAAATCGATGTGCCATCCTGTGAAGAGATGACAAATACCAAAATGAGCCATGTGGGACTAAAAATTAAACTAGCAATTGGCATCTACTCCTTGATTCGGTGCCAAACTGGGCAGCAGAACATTACATACAATTAATTTAAGGCAGGACATCTAGTCACATAGGAACACCTAAAATTTGGACCAAAGAAAACTATGGGCTCTTGGATCCTAGAATGATCTTCCACTCTGAATGCACATAGTTGAAGGTTAATGACAAGGCTGATATTGACTGCAGGTGTTATCTCCTGGGAACTCAAATAGTTCCCATTCATCTTTCCAGGATGAGACAAGTCATTATGGCTGTATGCACCTGGTTTTGATTACAACTCTATGTATAAATTACTGTCAGTGCTGCTCTTGGCAAGTTACTTACACGACCTCTTTTGGCTCAAAATTTGGCCACTCCAATTTGAATACATCTAGCTTGTAACTTAATGCTGAGCAGCATATGGAAAGTCTTACTTATGCCTTTAAGGATGGAATGTCCATAACAGGAAAGCTAGTGCCCTAGCACTAGTGAAACCCTTCACCCAAAGTTACCAGCTTTTCAATGCCAAAAATGGAAATGAAGAACACCTAGACACTATTGGAGGGTTGCTACAAAATAAAGCCTTTTATATTCAGTAGCACGTTGAATAAAGTTGCATGCGTGTTCTCCATGGGAATTAGGTACCTAAATACCTCTAAAAATTTGGTCCTATGCCTTTTGACAACTTTGTTCTCTGACTCTGGTCTGTATACATTTCTTTTTTTCTTGGCAGTTTGTCAGACTTAGTTGTTGCTTTAAAAATGCTGAGGTGATTCCTGAAGGAACTCTGAGGCTGATCAGCCAAGTGTCAGGATTTGACAAAGGATTTCTGAAGCTACCCATAGCCTTAGGACATAATTAACCTTTCAAGTCCCAACTAAAAATTGGAGACCCCATCTACTACTAGTACTAAGTAAAGATTTCTGGTCAGCTTGGAATCCCCGCAACCTACGTATAACCTTATTTCTCATGGTTACATGGCTGGTATTCTCCATTAATCTATGTAAAAATACTACCTAGCTCTTATATAGCACTTTCAATCAATGAATCTCAAAGCACTTTGAAAAAGGAGGAAAGCATGAATTTTTGGGTTAAGTTTTGAGGTGAGAGCAACAAGGGTGATGTCGTGGTGGGCGTCTGCTATAGACCACCAGACCAGGAGGATGAGGTAGATGAGGCTTTCTTTGGACAACTAACAGAAGTTTCCAGATCACAGGCCCTGGTTCTCATGGGGGACTTCAATCACCCTGACATCTGCTGGGAGAGCAATACAGAAGTGTACAGACAATCCAGGAAATTTTTTGAGAGTGTTGGGGACAACGTCCTGGTGCAAGTGCTGGAGGAACCAACTAGGGATCATGCAGGAACAGGAACGTCTGTGAGGGGATGGCTCCTGCCTCATACTGAGAATGAGGGGCGATCAGCAGGTTCTCTCAAGTGCTTATATACGAATGCACAAAGCCTTGGAAACAAGCAGGGAGAACTGGAGGTCCTGGTGATGTCAGGGAATTATGACATGATTGGAATAACAGAGACTTGGTGGGACAACTCACATGACTGGAGTACTGTCATGGATGGTTATAAACTGTTCAGGAAGGACAGGCAGGGCAGAAAAGGTGGGGGAGTAGCACTGTATGTAAGGGAGCAGTATGACTGCTCAGAGCTCCGGTATGAAACTGCAGAAAAACCTGAGTGTCTATGGATTAAGTTTAGAAGTGTGAGTAACAAGAGTGATGTAGTGGTGGGAGTCTGCTATAGACCACCGGACCAGGGGGATGAGGCTTTCTTCCGGCAACTCGCAGAAGCTACTAGATCGCACGCCCTGGTTCTCATGGGTGACTTTAATTTTCCTGATATTTGCTGGGAGAGCAATACAGCGGTGCATAGACAATCCAGGAAGTTTTGGAAAGCGTAGGGGACAATTTCCTGGTGCAAGTGCTAGACGAGCCAACTAGGGGCGGAGCTTTTCTTGACCTGCTGCTCACAAACAGGGAAGAATTAGTGGGGGAAGCAAAAGTGGATGGGAATCTGGGAGGCAGTGACCATGAGATGGTCGAGTTCAGGATCCTGACACAGGGAAGAAAGGTAAGCAGCAGGATACGGACCCTGGACTTCAGGAAAGCAGACTTCGACTCCCTCAGGGAGCGGATGGGTAGGATCCCCTGGGGGACTAACATGAAGGGGAAAGGAGTCCAGGAGAGCTGGCTGTATTTCAAGGAATCCCTGTTGAGGTTACAGGGACAAACCATCCCGATGAGTCGAAAGAATAGTAAATATGGCAGGCGACCAGCTTGGCTTAATGGTGAAATCCTAGCGGATCTTAAACATAAAAAAGAAGCTTACAAGAAGTGGAAGGTTGGACATATGACCAGGGAAGAGTATAAAAATATTGTTCGGGCATGTAGGAATGAAATCAGGAGGGCCAAATCGCACCTGGAGCTGCAGCTAGCAAGAAATGTCAAGAGTAACAAGAAGGGTTTCTTCAGGTATGTTGGCAACAAGAAGAAAGCCAAGGAAAGTGTGGGCCCCTTACTGAATGAGGGAGGCAACCTAGTGACAGAGGATGTGGAAAAAGCTAATGTGCTCAATGCTTTTCTTGCCTCTGTCTTCACTAACAAGGACAGCTCCCAGACTGCTGCGCTGGGCATCGCAACATGGGGAGTAGATGGCCAGCCCTCTGTGGAGAAAGAGGTGGTTAGGGACTATTTAGAAAAGCTGGACGTGCACAAGTCCATGGGGCCGGACGAGTTGCATCCGAGAGTGCTAAAGGAATTGGCGGATGTGATTGCAGAGCCATTGGCCATTATCTCTGAAAACTCGTGGCGAATGGGGGAAGTCCCAGATGACTGGAAAAAGGCTAATGTAGTGCCCATCTTTAAAAAAGGGAAGAAGGAGGATCCTGGGAACTACAGGCCAGTCAGCCTCACCTCAGTCCCCGGAAAAATCATGGAGCAGGTCCTCAAGGAATCAATCCTGAACCACTTACACGAGAGGAAAGTGATCAGGAACAGTCAGCATGGATTCACCAAGGGAAGGTCATGCCTGACTAATCTAATCGCCTTCTATGATGAGATTACTGATTCTGTGGATGAAGGGAAAGCAGTGGATGTATTGTTTCTTGACTTTAGCAAAGCTTTTGACACGGTCTCCCACAGTATTCTTGTCAGCAAGTTAAAGAAGTATGGGCTGGATGAATGGACTATAAGGTGGGTAGAAAGTTGGCTAGATTGTCGGGCTCAGTGGGTAGTGATCAATGGCTCCATGTCTAGTTGGCAGCCGGTGTCAAGTGGAGTGCCCCAGGGGTCGGTCCTGGGGCCGGTTTTGTTCAATATCTTCATAAATGATCTGGAGGATGGTGTGGATTGCACTCTCAGAAAATTTGCGGATGATACTAAACTGGGAGGAGTGGTAGATATGCTGGAGGGCAGAGATAGGATACAGAGGGACCTAGACAAATTGGAGGATTGGGCCAAAAGAAGCCTGATGAGGTTCAATAAGGATAAGTGCAGGGTCCTGCACTTAGGACGGAAGAACACAATGCACAGCTACAGACTAGGGACCGAATGGCTAGGCAGCAGTTCTGCAGAAAAGGACCTAGGGGTGACAGTGGACGAGAAGCTGGATATGAGTCAGCAGTGTGCCCTTGTTGCCAAGAAGGCCAATGGCATTTTGGGATGTATAAGTAGGGGCATAGCGAGCAGATCAAGGGACGTGATCGTTCCCCTCTATTCGACATTGGTGAGGCCTCATCTGGAGTACTGTGTCCAGTTTTGGGCCCCACACTACAAGAAGGATGTGGATAAATTGGAGAGAGTCCAGCGAAGGGCAACAAAAATGATTAGGGGTCTGGAACACATGACTTATGAGGAGAGTCTGAGGGAACTGGGATTGTTTAGTCTGCGGAAGAGAAGAATGAGGGGGGATTTCATAGCTGCTTTCAACTACCTGAGAGGTGGTTCCAGAGAGGATGGTTCTAGACTATTGGTGGTAGAAGAGGACAGGACAAGGAGTAATGGTCTCAAGTTGCAGTGGGGGAGGTTTAGGTTGGATATTAGGAAAAACTTTTTCACTAGGAGGGTGGTGAAACACTGGAATGCGTTACCTAGGGAAGTGGTAGAATCTCCTTCCTTGGAAGTTTTTAAGGTCAGTCTTGACAAAGCCTTGGCTGGGATGATTTGATTGGGGATTGGTCCTGCTTTGAGCAGGGGGTTGGACTAGATGACCTCCTGAGGTCCCTTCCAACCCTGATATTCTATGATTCTATGATTCTATGATTCCTCTTGACCTGCTGCTCCCAAACAGGGAAGAATTGGTAGGAGAAGTAGAAGTGGCTGGCAACCTGGGCAGCAGTGACCATGAAATGGTTGAGTTCAGGATCCTGACAAAAGCAAGAAAGGACAGCAGCAGAATACGGACCCTGGACTTCAGAAAAGCAGACTTTGACTCCCTCAGGGAACTGATGGGCAGGATCCCTTGGGAGGCTAATATGAGGGGGAAAGGAGTCCAGGAGAGCTGGCTTTGTTTTAAAGAAGCCTAATTGTGGGTGCAGGAACAAACCATCCCGATGTGCAGAAAGAATAGCAAATATGGCAGGCGACCAGCTTGGCTTAACAGAGAAATCTTCAGTGAACTTAAACACAAAAAGGAAGCTTACAAGAAGTGGAAACTTGGACAGATGACTAGGAGGGAGCATAAAAATATTGCTTGAGCATGCAGGGGTGTAATCAGGAAGGCTAAAGCACAATTGGAGTTGCAGCTACCAAGGGATGTGAAGGGTAACAAGAAGGGTTTCTACAGGTAAGTTAGCAACAAGAAGGTGGTCAGGAAAACTGTGGGATCTTTACTGAATGGGGGAGGCAACCTAGGTAAAGTTCTCAATGCTTTGTCTCTCTGTTCACGGACAAGGTCAGCTCCCACACTGCTGCACTGGGCAGCACAGTATGGGGAAGAGGTGAGGAGCCCTCAGTGGTGAAAGAACTACTCAGAAAAGCTGGACATGCACAAGTCCATGGGGCTGGATGCAATGCATCTGAGGGTGCTGATGGAGTTGGCTGATGTGATTGAACAGCCATTGGCCATTATCTGTGAAAACTCATGGCGATTGGGGGAAGTTCCAGACAATTGGAAAAAGGCTAATATAGAGCCCATCTTTAAAAAAGGGAAGAAGGAGAATCCGGGGAACTACAGACTGGTCAGCTTCACCTCAGTCCCTAGAAAAATCATGTGATCAGAAACAGTCAACATGGATTCACCAAGGACAAGTAATGTCTGATCAACCTGATTGCCTTCTATGATGAGATAACATGACTTATGAGGAGAGGCTGAGGGAACTGGGCTTATTTAGTCTGCAGAAGAGAAGAGTGAGGGGGGGATTTGATAGCAGCCTTCAACTATCTGAAGGGGGGTTCCAAAGAGGATCGAGCTAGGCTGTTCTCAGTGGTGGCAGATGACAGAACAAGGAGCAATGGTCTTAAGTTGCAGTGGGGAGGTCTAGGTTGGATATTAGGAAAAACTATTTCAGTAGGAGGTGGTGAACTACTGGAATGGGTTACCTAGGTGGTCAAATCTCCATCCTTAGAGGTTTTTAAGGCCCAGCTTGACAATTGATGATTTAGTTGGGGTTGGTCCTGCTTTAAGGTCTCTTCCAACCCTAATCTTCTATGATTCTATGATTATCCCCACATGACAGATGGGAACATTGAGGCACAGAGAGGTGATTTGCCCAAGTCTGCCCTAGCAAGCTAATGGAAGACATTTTTGGTATGTAATTGTACATAAATAAATTTATTTAGCCAGGGCTGGTGTAACCACTAGGCGAACTAGGCAGCCGCCTAGGGCGCCAAGATTTGGGGGTGCCAAAAAGCGAGCCCAGTGGCAGCGGGGCTTGGCGAGGAAACGGGCGTCTGCCTTGGCTCAGCCTCCATGCTCAGCCCCAGCAGGGGGCACGGAGAGCGCATTCACACTCCCCTCCCCCCCGAGAACAAATGAGCCTCGCGTGGCGGCCCACTGGAGGAAGAGGATGCTGGTGTGTTGGCCAACGTAAGCACTTCCCCACAGCTCGGGTGCCTGCTGGTCCGTGCTCCCCTCGTGTGCGGGCAGCTGGAGAGGATGGCAGCCCACAGAGCTGAGCTGCCCCAGTGCCCCTCTCCCTGCCCCAGCCTCTGTCAGCAGGGGAATGGTCGGAGCTGCCCTGGGCTGGGGCTTTCTGCAAACTGGGATGCAGGCGGGGAGAGAGGGACAAAGCCAGAGAGACACTGTGCCCCAAAGAGAGATCAGGGCTAAAGGGAAATGTAGAGCTGCACTAATGGCTTCAAATACAAATAGCGATTGATTGGCTCCAACTATGCGGTACTGGAGAGGGAGAGGAGTGTAGGGCAAGCAGGGACCTGCAGTACTTCCTAGCTGAGTCTCTCCATCCATCCCAGGATGGTCCTGCCAAGATTGACAGTGCGAATACAGACACATCGAATTTGGTTGTTAATGATGCTGCAAAATGTTGCTTGGAGGCAACTGCCTTCTTTGATTTAGTTCAGCGTGTTTATGTGTATTTCTCAGCTTCTACACGTGGCTGTGAAGTTCTAGCACACTACGAATCTAATCTCACAGGTAAGCTATGGAGTGAAACAAGATGGGAAAGTCGAATCGATGCCTTGAAACCTCTTCGCTATCAGCTTGGTGACATCTATGATACTCTGATAGAGATCTATGATGACACTACTCTAACAGGATCACCTGGCAATACATCACGAGTTGATGCAAAGGATCTTCCAAAAGCCATTTCTAGTTTCAAGTTTCTTCTTTCTCTTGTTGTGTGGAATGACATATTGTTTGAGATCAACATGACTAGCAAACAACTTCAAGTGAAAGAATTCGACACACGTGACGCCATTAATCAACTTGGAGAAACCAAGAAGTTTCACTCCAAGAAGTGACGCAGACTTGGAGAAAACATTGGTAGATGCAGGTGAACTTGCGGAGGAGTTGGATATACTGGCACTTTTTGAACCAGATCCAATCCGTATTAGAAAAAAGAGAAAGCAGTTCACATATGAGGCAGATGACGAACCTATTTATAATCTGAAAGAAAAATTCAAAGTGAACTTTTACTTTGCAGTCATCGACACAGCAATACATTTGGTTGAAGAAAGATTCACATTGATGCAGCAAATTAGTTCAGTATTTGGCTTCCTATATGATGTTTATAGTTTGCAAAAACAACACCAAAGCAAATTATGGAACATTGCTTGAATCTGAAGCAAGCTTTGCAACACGGTGAATCCAAAGATGTTGATGCCTTTGACTTGTGCAATGAATTGCAAGCTATTTCAAGATGAGTCCAAAAAGTACATCACCGCAAGATGTATTGAACTTCATATGGAAAAATAAGCTGACAGATAGTGTCCCCAACACAGTTATTGCTCTTTGCATCCTCTTGACTCTGCCAGTTTCTGTGGCCAGTGGTGAGCGAAGCTTCTCGAAGCTCAAGTTGATAAAAACATAAATGCAAACATCAATGTTGCAACAAAGACTTGTTGGGCTATCTACCTTGCTAATAGAACATGACATTGCTCGCAGCATTGACTTGGAGGAACTTGTTTCTAAATTTGCTAAACTGAAAGCATGGAAAAATAAATTCTAAATTATAACGTTACTCTGTGACAGTGTATTGTGTATAATGTATGTGATTTATTTTAAGATCCATGCTATGTTGTGCAAAGTGAAAACAATAACAATATCAACACTGTCAGGTTATTCATTTATTTTCATTAAATATGTAGACTAAATAATGAAATTAATAAATTTTCAAGCCGAACGTGTATTAATTCTAATGAACAATGCCACATTATGCAGTATTCATTTTTGAAAATTTATAATAAGCGATGCTCCGGGGAGAGGGGAAGGGAAGGGGGGGGTGCAAGGTGGAAGTTTCACCTAGGGCGCAAAATAGCCTTGCACCGGCCCTGTATTCAGCACATATTGTGTGAATAATGTATCATGTCAAATTTGCAAAATTGTAATGAAAATTTAACAGCCTAGGCAACCAATGTATTGTAAAATCTCCAATATTTTACTTGAGGCAGAATGGTGAGCTGTTTTAGGCTGCTTTTATTAATATATAGTGTATAAGCAGACTTTCTAAATGTAAAAAAAGGTTTTGTTTTTCTTATTAAAAAAAAAGTTTGCAGAAGTGAAGTTTAGTCTAAGAGTATAGCAGAGAGAAAAAACAGACATACTCTTCTGATGAGTCGTTTGCTTTGGAATTGATTTTGACAAGGTAATTTTCTTTCATGACAGCTTCCCATGCGAGCGTTTCATTGTCCTCATATTTTGAACCTGAGAAATACAAAAAGGCATTAGACTAACTTAATTTGCCTCTACTGTTTTGAAATGTGAAAAAGCCTGCCAGTGATTCTGTTCACCAGAGCTAACGGAATTCATTTCTCTGCATACGGAAAATTAGCAGCGATAATGTAAATAGAACATAAATGTATTTTATTGCATGGTCATGGGACAGGACAAGCTAACTGGGTTTGTATTAAAAAGAGGAATTGACCCACATTTCCACTCCAACCTCCAAATGGACACTATTGGAGGTTTAGAAGCATTCAGCTTTGGAGAGGTTTTAAATGAAGTGTGGATTTTCTGGCTTCAGGCAAACATCAAACATGCGAGTGACACTGTGTGACAATTTGGGGAACCTCACAATTTAGTCATTCTGTGTGTAATTATGAACTCTGTATGTACCTGTGTCAGACTGCAAACTCCATTTTGATTGTAAGGCTGGTCTTCCCCTTCTTACTGCCTTTTGACCTCCATAGCTCAGTGGTTTGAGCATTGGCCTGCTAAACCCAGGGTTGTGAGTTCAATCCTTGAGGGGGCCATTTAGGGATCTGGGGCAAAAATTGGGGATTGGTCCTGCTTTGAGCAGGGGGTTGGACTAGATGACCTCCTGAGGTCCCTTCCAACCCTGAGCTTCTATGATTCTATGATCTTGAACTAGAATCCCAGAGGGGTGCTAGCATAGGGCTAACAATAGAGGGTCATTAAACTTTGATGATCAGCTAACCAAATGACAAAGAGATGGTTGCTACTCAGGGCAACCCAGTTTTTAAAGTATCACATTTGCTCATGGGGAGGGAGGTCACCTTGGTAACAAAGTCACCTGGGAGGAGTCTCTGGTCACCTGAGGGTGTCACCTGACAGAGAAGACCGGAAGGTTATAAAAATAGAGGAGCTGATCTACGGGGGGCCATTTTTCCCAAGATCAAGAGGAGGGAGAAGCAATCCAGAATGTAGATGCCTTATGAAGCTGGGAACCCTGCCTGCTTACCTGAATCCAGACGGTCCCCTAAGGGGTGAGGGGCAACTGCGGTTAGGATTTATGTTATGTTCTAAAGGAGCCCTACTCCCTTGTGCTTTATGTAAAGTAGAAGAAGAGCAATAGTGAGACTGGCAAGGTGTCTATACGGGTTATATACCTCACAACTACTACGTGCCTTCTGAGAGAGTTCAATAGTGACCTAGAAAGCTCACACCTTGTGGGGGAGTTCTGGGAAGGGTGTGTTTAAGCTACAGAGGCGTCTAAAGGTCAGCACTGAGCCCAAGGGCTAGGCAGCTGGACAGCAGATTCCAGCAGTCTAGTGAGTGGCCAATGTGGGGTGCTCGACCGGGAACTGTGACATGCTGAATGGACACTCCTACAACCTAACAGGCTTCTGCCTCAGTCAGGGCTGCCACGTGACTTAAACCCTGATTTTGCAAGCTGCTCCGTATGAGCAGTCCCCTGTGCCCACATTGAATCCCACTGATGGCAATGGGAGTCCACCCCACACAAGAGTGAGTTCTTAGCCATCTTTCCCCACTCCTCGCACTGGAGCTAGAGCCTTATGGCTACCTACTGCACAGGGATTAAGCAGCCCCCAGTGCTCTTTACCAGTAGCACAACCCTGCTGGAACAGCCACAAATTGGCTCTAATTAAGTCCTCCCATTGGTTCTAGAAGTACAAGATAAATTATAGATCAGCTCAGCAGGAGTTTCTACAGTTAGATCATCATCTGTCTGGTAGAACAGAATCATAGAATATTAGGTTTGGAAGGGACCTCAGGAGGTCATCAAGTCCAACCCCCTGCTCAAAGCAGGACCAACACCAACTAAATCATCCCAGCCAGGGCTTTGTCAAGCTGGGCCTTAAAAACCTCTAAGGATGCAGATTTGACCACCTCCCTGGGTAATCCATCCCAGTGCTTCACCACCCTCCTAGTGAAAAAGTTTTTCCTAATATCCAACCTAGACCTCCCGCACTGCAACTTGAGACCATTGCTTCTTGTTCTGTCATCTGCCAGAGATGTCATTCTGCCACTGAGAACAGTCTAGATCCATCCTCTTTGGAACCCCCCTTCGGGTAGTTGAAGGCTGCTATCATGGTGTGGAAGCTAAACACCATTTGCAACACTGATTTGGGCAACCAAACCCACGAACAGTGCAGAGGACCTGCACATTCTACAAGTAACTTTTTCCTAAACTAAATAAAGTTTCAGTCGATGCTGCAGGGCAAAAGCCATGCTGCTGATGTATAGGAACAAGCCTCTCAATTATCTGAAGCTCTCATCTCTCTCCTCTCTTATGAACAGCACTTTAACAAAAAGCTGGGAGAATACCAGAGACAAGAGCCAATTTATTTGAAAAGCTTGTTAAAGCAATTCATATCTGTGCTCTCTGACCGAATAAATGCAGGGAGAACAGTTAGAGGCCTTACCCAAAGCCAGGCATGGATTTCTATATATATGTATTCCTGATATAGCGCACTTAGCAGCAGCAGCCATGTGGTCAGGAGAGTATTAGTTTTCTTTTTCAATCAATCTCCAGAGGGCAGAAGAGCCGCTGGAGAAGTTAGCACTGGTGACAGGCTGTCCTTAAATAATGTATTATAGTGCCCATCCAAGCGTCATTAGCTGAAGGAGCATAAATAAAGGGCAAGGATAAATATCAGTGGGTCAGATTGGGGTGGGGAGTTGGCCTACACCTCTTATATTTTAAGCCATTAAAACACCAATCCTCTAAGATCTAATAGTTTTGCCACCCTCTTTGTGTTGTGACATGAAGGCCAAGACTATAACAGGGTTCAAAAAAGAGCTAGATAAGTTCATGGAGGACAGGTCCATCAATGGCTATTAGCCAGGATGGGCAGGGATGGTGTCCCTAGCCGCTGTTTGCCAGAAGCTGGGACTGGGCAACAGGGGATGGATCACTTGATGATTACCTGTGCTATTCATTCCCTCTGGGGCTCCTGGCACTGGCCACTGTCGGAAGACAGAATACTGGGCTAGATGGACCTTTGGTCTGACCCAGTATGGCTGTTCTTATGTAAGTGTCCAAATCAACAAGTCAGGGGGAGAGAGAGGGGGAAGGGGAAGAAAACTATGAAAAGGTAAGTACTGATTGGAAAAAAAGGGGAAGTGATCGTGTATTTAAATCTTGTTGAAGACTTTAGTGTGAGAGCTGCTGGCTCAGACTCAATTCACTCCCAAGCCTCATCCGAGACTGTGCAGGAGCGCACCACTGCCAATTCTGATGTTGACAGGAAATGGATTAAGATGATTTACTCCTTTCATATACAGGCCAGGCTGCCCAGCCATCAAATAATGATTTTCAGCCACTGCCGGCCTTGGCTAGAACTGAACCAGTGCCCTAATGGAGAAAGTCTCTGAAATCTACTAAGCACCATATGCACCTTGAAAGGTGCAAATTTCATTATTTTAAAAGTTCTTTACAAATATCAACTAATTATACCTCAATACCTCCAGGATAAAGAATGTACAGGGATCACGCTGCCCACCACTGAACTGCTTTAGCCTTTGGGGTGGAATGCAGGAGCTGCTTACCTCAGCAAAAATCTGAGCAATTTAGAGCAGAAAATGAAAAAAATTTACATTATGTCCAATTGCAAATTTAAAAGGCAGTTGTAGGTAGGTAGAAGTATGGTGTTAGCCCCAAGGTCCTGGACAAGTTTTAACTTAGACTTTAAGCACAGTGGGAAGTTTATTCATCACAAGAAATCAGGGACTCCATTTTACATCTACTCTGAAACATGGTACCTTCAGCAGTACACAGTGACAACCTACTGAATTACCACAGTCACTTCCTACATTATTTAGTTTCCCCTGGAAGGTCTCCCATCTAAATACCAACCCCATCCAGTTGTTGCTTAGCTTGGGAGATCCAACAGGATCACAGTACACAGTAGTGTGGTTGCAGGCTATTTACCACAGCACTGGCTCCATTAGGAGAGTGAAGAACGTGGGAGATATATGTAATGTTTTTATGAATATTGTGTGTTTGAGCACTGCAGTATGGCTGGCTCTGTGGAACACTAAGGGTAATGCCAGCTGCAACTCTCAGCACACACCCCAGCAATCAGGCAATGACAAGTTCAATTAACACTGCTCAAATGGACAATATGACAACTCCACTACTACAAGTCTGCCTCCGTCCCACCTGGGGAGATGCATAAACCAGACTCACCAGGTTCAGGTGTTCCAGGACAAAGAAAGGGACTTTGAAATAGGTAAGAGACTGCCTATCGATTCAGGATGGAGACAGACTGGGGCTGACTAAGTGAGAGGGTGCTGACTGCCTGGGACAAGGTACATTTGCAAGGTAAGGTTTATGCTGGAGGACATAAGTATAGGCCTTTTGTTGTTTTGACCCTCTTCCTCTGTTTGTTGTGTTCCGATGAATAAATACATATTTTGTATTGAACAAAGTGTTCTGCCACTGGACTTTCATACTGACTCCGGGCTCCTGGAAAGAAATCCAGGGCCACCTGGGCCAGAAAAACTCAGTGGGACCTGCTGAGGACACTGGTGGTCAACAGGGGTGCTGTAACCTGGTGACCCATTCTAGGAGTGGGATTCTACCCAGAGAGAAGTACAAGCACTGGGAAGGGGTACCTACAAAGGGAATGAGTGCGGGGACAAAGGAACAGCTCATCCTGGAACCCTAACAAGGGGTAGAAACAACACACAATACTACTTACAACAGATGGATGGCTCTTTGCATTCTTTTTTACAGCAGCATTTAAAGCATTTCTTCATCACCATGTAGATGTAGGCAAAGATGACGAAAGGAAATGGGATAGACAAACGGCTGCCATACTCCTGAACCAAGAAATAGCGCTGGAACTTCCACACCTGGTCGTTGTTTTCTTGTACTGATCCAACCGTGTAACTAAGGGGAAGATTAAAAGATAAACTTCTGTTTGTCTAAGAGTACCACTAGTAATTTATTATCCAGTGAAGATTTTCATTAGATCCAAATAACAGAAATTTTCCTATTAGCAAGGGTGTGGAATTGATTTTGCATCGTTTCAGTCACATGAACATCCTGGATTTAAAAGTTGGACTCTGATTTGGACAGACTGGAAAATGGAGAAAGAAGTGGAGCAGAGGAAAGTGAAAATACAAATTGATTGTGAAAAAAGGCACCCAGAGTAAAGACTAATGAAAGATTAAATGTTGTATGGAGCTCTACCTACCTCATAGAATCATAGAAGATTAGGGTCGAAAGAGACCTCAGGAGGTCACCTAGTCCAATCCCCTGCTCAAAGCTAAATCAACTAACTAAATCATCCCAGCTAGGGCTTTGTCAGTCTGGCTTTAGGGGATGTTATTCTAGCTTTGCCATACAACACAGGCTGCCCTAGAGCTAGACAATGTGTCGCATGAATAATATATGCCAACTCTTACATTTTTGTGCAAAACTAGAAAACAGGCTGTTTGCAAAGCCTGCAACTCCTCCAAGTTTATTATTAGGAGTAGTATTATAGGAGCCCAAGTCATGGACCAGAACTAGGTGTTGTACAAACAAAACAAAACGATGGTACCTGCCCCAAACCTTTCCCTACTATTATTAAAGGACAAATGAGATATTTCAAAATGTCTCTTTCAAGAGCTCTTAATAGGATCTTCAGAAGGTTAAGATAAACTTGAACATTTCTCTAATCTAGTGTGAAATACCCTTCAGTTTCCAGTTCTCTAAAAAAATTAATTAAATCCTTAATTTTGCAGACCAAATGTTTATATTATTTGAAAAGAGGAAACCAATATTGATACATTTTGACTGAGTTGTAGCTCTTATATGGTATGCCAGATGGTAGTTGGCATCTTCATAGTATTTCCTTATATTTTAATATCAATTTTAAAGACAGACAGGATACGATCTACATTATTCTTGCTCTATTGCTGCAGAACCAGAGTCCGCCAGCAGCGTTATTACAAACTGACAGATGATCAGAGAAGATGGGGACCCTGGGAGAAGGAATCATAGATGGAAGTATGCTTTGTTTGGTTTTTCAGCAGGTAATCACATCGCAGAGAGGCTGCTATTTGCCCGACAGACCTGAACTCAAAGTACAACACAACCCACTCCTCTCACCTGGCTCAGTCTCCCCTTTAGAATACTAGCATTTAGATTTGCTCCCTACAGCCTACTCTAAACTAGGAAAGCTTAGAAAGGTCAGCTGGTACAGCTATAATGGCAAAGTGGGGACACAGCTCCCACAGGCAAACTGTACCTATACTAGTTTGCGAAATGAAATCTATTCCAGCAAAAGTCATTTTTAGCTGGTACAACTGCATTTATACTAGGGCTTTTATTGGTATAAACATGCTGTAAAAAATAAAATCATACCCCTAACTGACCTTGCTACAGCTGCAAAAGTTTTTGGTCCAGACTCAGTCCCATTCTGATTTGATTGTAAAGTGAAAGCAAATGAAACCAGTCAGTCACACACATATTACATTAATAGGTGTGACTACGCTCTGCTTGTGGGTTCCTCAACATGTTTTACACACGTAGGTCTACACCCAGACTGCTCCAGGAGCCCCAGTTGGCCACAACACAGACCATAAGCCAGCAGCCAGAACCACACTTCCCACCTACCAGAGTCCTCCCTGGCCTCCACAGACTGTGCAGACAAACAGGCTTTGCGACATGAATTGAGGATCGATAAGCTAGGACAAATGTCACACCAGGTTTCACACAGACTTTTATTTTCTGACTAGCTCCGGTCCATTCTGATTTTACCAAAATCAGTTCATCTGTTACTAAAATAGTAGATATTTTTAACTCTGTTTATCTGAAAGACCCACTACCCTAAGGATTTGTGATAAGGTGAAAAATGACTGATAGCACATTTCAGATGTCAGACTTACCTGCCGGGCCAGTCTAGCCTCCTCAATGCTAAACACATGGGTAACTCCCATCTAAAATAAAAAGCCATTAATATCTCCCTAGAGGAAGTCTCTTGAGTTCTTCCATTCATCCACAGATGATACAGCATGGTGCTTGTGCTATTTATCAGATTGATAAATAGCAGGAACATTAAGGCACTAGTGCACTGAATGTTTGCTACAAATCATGCACCAAAGCAGCAATTCTGGTTATTATTGAGTCATAAAAAGAACGCATTAAATAAGAACTTATCCGGTGTATTGTACGAACTGCAAGATCAACTGATGGAAAGCGCCAGCTCATGGTTAATAAAATGTTGATCTAGATTTCTAGCCCCTCCTAAGCTGCAGGGCTTGAGTCCAGCCCAGAGAGATGGAGAAGAGCTACAATTGTTGGATCCAAATCTGAGTTGGGATTCAGAACCCCACACAAAGGTGGGGGGCTCTCTCTAGTTTTCGAAGTTTAACTCCGCTGAGGTCAAATATTTTAATTTTGTGAAGGGACTAAAGGCAAACTTTTTTAACAGCACCTACGTGCCTTAGGAGCTTACATACCTATAGCACTCAAATGCCCAAAGTCACTTTTGAAAGTGGTAACAGGGTGCAAATTCCAGCAACCAGCAGCAATAATCTTGGAAGATTAAAGTTCTAGGGTCCAGTTTTCAAAAGCACCTCCCTGATATAGAAGCCCAACTTTTCCCAGGTATGGAGAGTCATTTAAAGTTGTTAATGCAGTAAGGTGAGTTAATCATCCACAATTACTGCATGTGGCTCCTGGAACAGACACTCAGTACCCACCCCACAGCTAACTTCCATTTATCGCTTCAGGCTCTGTTTGTAAGCAGCTGGCTTGTGCATGTCTACATTCATTTCCCTCTGCAGCCAGGTAACTCCATGGCTTGAGCACTGGAACTGGATTTATTCCAACCGGTTATTCCAGGGTCAGCGTTCACCTCCAAAATGGGAGTAAGAGAAACCTCTCCCTGATGGGCACAATCTGAAATCATTTGGCATGCTTTGGAGGCAGTTCTGCCAGACATAGGGAGGCCTGTGGGAAAGTCGGTTAGTGCCATGTTTTAAGTCATTCTCATTCAGTAACTACTGCATTTTAAGCATAATGAAGGGCCAGTTGGGTGTTTAGGAAGTGGCTTTAACCCTATTCTTGCCAGAGATTCAGTGAGGCCCTTTACCTCCGTCAGAAGGAGATGTAAAGGAGTCTGAGGGTTCAGAGGCTGCAGAAAGACACCTGACCAGCCTTTGCATATTTTCCAGACATCCCGTATCGATTTTACAGACATTGCAATAGCCACTGCGTCCCGTCAGAAAAATACAAGGAGCTATAAAACCAAGGGGTGCACTAACTTCATTTACAATGTGAAACAAAATTTGTAAAAGGAGTGTCAGAGAATGTGACAGCAACAGGAAACTGAGTTTCTGCTGGGAAAAAGTTAAATCTTCGGATGGGAGGACGCCACCAATGCGGAAAGATTACCTGGCAAAGAGCAAAAATTGATGATCGAAAGAACTGGGCTTGAATAAACAACATTAAGGCATGGCAGCTCCCAGAGTGCATGGAAGGGATAAGCCTGAAGGAGCTGATGGCACACTGTTCAGCCCTGAATGTGAAACCTGTGAGCCGAAAGCACTGTTCTTCCAAGTGAACAGCAGGGTTGTGTGATGAATGCCCCAAGTGGCAAGGAGAAGAGAAGCTTTGCGCACACACATTGTGACTATAACTTGATTGCACTTTAACTCCTCTAAAAGTTGCCCACTCCTATACCACTGTCATACCCGGGGGTGCTGAAAACTAAGACATCGCAGCCAGCATCCATCCCTGCTGAACAATGAACAGCCAGCCTATGCAGGGATGAGGAAGAGGGTGTGACGGTGGATCCATGGGCATGTGACTATGGCATAGGTTGCCAAGACTCTTTTATTTTAAAGCTAAAGTACCAGTTGATTTTGACTTGTTAGTAATCTTTGCACCAGATGCAAGAAATAATCCATTGGCTTTGAAGTGTCAAGTGGCAGAACTTCTAGTCACAAGATGTGAACTTTCTATCAATATCAATTAAGTCCGACTTTGTCATGCTATCCAATATGGATGTGCAAATCCCCTTAAAGTCACTGGCACATACATCTCTCAGGGGAGTCTATGGGCCTTCTGATGTATACTTAGCAAACATTAGAGGCTTTCAATTTCAAATGAAAAACGTTTGTGAGCAGTGATATTGAACAGCAACAAATGTGCATGTTCTTTTGGAAAGGAAAGGGCCTCCCTGATAGATATTGACTTATGCTGCATGTGTATGTCTGAGCATGAGAAACAGTAAGAACTTCCTCAGACCCCTCTCCAGCCCTTGGGTTTGGATGCACTTGGGTAACAGTTTGGTGCTGTTATAGCACAGTACCGATTACAAACCCACCTCCAGGAGCAAATAGAGGAACAGGGAAGGAATTGTGAATATAGTTCTTTTCCCTGGGAAGCTTTTAGGATAAAGCAGCCACAACTCGTCCCCTTACAATGGGCTGTGTCATTTGGGCACAAACTAGACCAAAGCATGGTTAGCTACTCCATGAAATGCCAATTGTGCAGAAAGCTGTACCTCATCAGGGTCCAGTTCGTAACTCTTGTCTTGAATTGCTGCAGGTAGAGGATGCTGCTGAAGACTATGGTGGATGTATTTTGCTTATGGTCATGGCTTCTACTACCTTTAGGTGTCTGTGCCTTCTAATGTATTTTATTGCCCTTGCCCATGTAGCTGCAGTGTATGGTGTGGTAATAGATGCTAGGTGGTTTTCTAGTTTGTAATTTTGGAACAATATAAATAAATATGAAGGAACTGAAATGACAAGCACACACGTAAACAGAACGTAGCTCCTGCACGTGGCCAATTCTATCCCTCCCCCACCATTCTCCACTTATCGTAACCCACTGCCTGGGAAAGAGATTCTGGATTCTACTCCAACTGCTGCTACCTCCCCCATGGCCCACAGTCGCAAGGAATGGGGGGATACTGAACTCCCCAGTCTCCTGAGCAGCCATGTTGGGACTCAGGAGAATCTTAGCCCTTAGTTTGGACTGAATCATTTATTTGAATGTGTGGACATTTGGGGGAAGTTTGACAACTCTCCTACAGATCTGAGTATTGTATGTTTTAGTCCCCACCGAGTGTTATTTCGGACCATAAGCATGTGTTAAATTCAACCCATGGAGAGCACAGACATACTGCCCGCTATCCATTATGGGGCAGTCTGGGCATATCAGCATTTAAAGGGTTAATAGGACAGTAATTACACAGGTGTAGAATGTTACACAAATACCAGATTATCATCCACAAAGAGGATAATTTAACGGTCCTGAAACAGACAGAATCAAAACCTCTCAGCAGATCCCTTGGTTAATTCAGATCTGATCCAGCATTTGATCTCCTACTCCCAAACTCTCCCTGAGCTCTACAGACATGCCGTAAAGGAAGGCACTGCAGGGCTGGATCCCAAGCTTGTAATAAACAATCAGGGGTAGCTGAAGAGTAAGGACAGTCTGTACTTAAGGCACTGCACTGGAGTCAGCCTTGGTTCTTCTGCCACTGACGCCCTGGGGGACTTTTAGGACAGTCACGTGGTCTCTTTTCGGTTTCCCCATTCAGAAAAGGGGACAATAATACTCTCCTCCTCCCACCCTGACTTGCTAATTAGACTTAAGCTCTGTGGGATAGGGACTGTCATAGTATAGTGTGCACAGCCCCCAGTATAATGGGGCCCTGGTTTTGGTTTTGGGCTCCAGGCGCTACTGGAATATAATAATTATTTAACAGAGAGTTGGTCGATCTACAGCACCATGTTTAGCGCTTTTGATTGAAAAGCATCATGGGCCCGAGCGCTCAGATTAATCTAGGAGTGGCCGACTGAACTCCATATCCCCCCTCCTAAAATACAGTGACAACATCCCTTTAAAATGCTTTCATTCTCTGTACTAGGGCTAAACCCTCCACCCTCCACCCTAAAGGCAAAACTTTCTCAACTATGCAGGACAGTAAGCTGCCCCAGCCCCAACTCAATCAGTGAAGACCTACCCAGATCTAGGGTCCATGTCTGGTGCAGAGCGCAGCCCCTGCTTTTCCCACCCCAGGAGCAAACACATGGATAAGGAAAGGGTGGATAGGAAAGGGGGAGGGGCCACAGTACTGGGTCCACCCTCCTGTATTCCGCTGTCAGTGGAAATAGGCTGACATGAAGGAGTGAGAAAGCTGCAGTGAGTAACACGCCCAGAAGAATGAGTTCCTTCCCAGGGCTCCTCCCAGGACAGCATAGCTACACAATGCTCCTCGTACAGGGCTGAATGTAAACTTGCCATTCTGCCCTCAGTTCCCTACGATCAGGAAAAGAACCAAGCTGTCTCCCAAAAGAGGAGCACCAGACATGTGCAGGTCAGTTTGTAAAGATCTGCTCCTCCGGGAGGAGAAGTGCTACAGAAATATGAGTTCTAAGTACAAAGAGATGGTCAGTGTATCTAGTAAACCTGAATCTGTGGCTCCTGCAAATGCTGCCTGGACATCATGCTGTCCCTCTGCTGACTTCACTCATGAGCCAGCAAGTGACTTAAGTCATCAAGAACATTGTTCTTCATTCCCTTGAAACAGCAGGATTCTTATCAGCTCCATGTCCTACCAGCTCACAGAAAGAGAGAGGCTCTTGTGCATGTCATGTCACACCATTGCACATGCTTCTCATTCACATGTGCACTTGCACCACATCTAGTGCTTTAGATTTATTGATGGCAAGTCACCTGAGGGAGCTGGGATTTCAGCAGAGCTGCCATTTTTATTTTGGTGAGGTTGGGAGGTTCTTTCCAGTAACAAGGCAGATATTTAACTTATGAGTGAGGCCTTCTTTGAGGCTGGAAAACCTTGGCGCTGTCGCTCTAAACAGCACACTACACACACCCCAGTCTCTGACCTTCTTTGGTGAGTGTTAAACCTGTGGAGTCTAACACAGGGCTTTCTCCAGCGTTTCCACTCCTTAGTAGACTTTCTAAGAGGGAAGTTCCCTCGTGAACCCATTTCCCCCCTGTCTGGCCATTCTGCAGACTGCGAGGGCCACCATCAGAGAACCGCTCATCTAATACATACCCAAACATGGCAACCAGCAGGTTAACCAGGAGGATATTGGTGGAGAGCATGTAGATGCACACCAGGGGAATGGTGATCCACTCCGGGAAGCGGGGATGGTTGTTAGCATCCAGTTCTACACACAAAGGTTTAGACTCATTCCCAGAGAAGGTGCAGCGATCAAAATTGTATGTGGTACCTAGAACAAGAGGAGGACAGAGTGAGACTGTGGGGGCTGTGGAAAGGAAGTCTTTCGATCTCTGGTGTGTCTGTAACATCGGGGATTTACCCCAAGACCACCCACTGATGCTACCATTTAGTGTAAACGGATGAAATGCAATTTGCCTGGGAGGAGACTACCACTGCTTGAAACCAGTGTTAGTGCCATCAGCAGTAGCTCTGCCTGTCTGCACTGGGCACTTACAGCAGTGCCCTGGGCTGCAGTCATTGCTGGTCGGACATCAGTGCAGCTGCACTAGGGCGGTCACTGCAATGCACAGGGGAGGGCAGACTGTGGCCCTGCAGTTTACATGGAGATGGTGGTTGCAAAGGGCAGCTTGTGAACTAGAGAAATGAACATGGCAATGATATTCCATTATCACTGAACACATCAGACACATATGTATGAGAGAAAGAGTGCGCCAAAAAGATCTGGCATTAGCCATTTAACGTTAGACAAGTCAGAGAAAGACTGTAACCACCACCCCTCTCATACTGGAATGGATTGCATGGGATGAAGTCTCATGTGAAAACCGACCTTCCTGCTGTTTGGAAGGAAGGCGTCAGGAAGGTTGGAGCAGGAGCCTGTTAGGGGGTTTGATTGGAGTATGCCTGGAGGGAAGGGCAGTGGGAACCGGAGGGGCATGCTGGAGCTGGGCTGGGTCTTGCGAAGTGCTGGGTGCCAGATGGGAGGAGAGTGAGGGCTCCTGTAAGAGGGCCCAATTTTCAGAGGGCTGATGAACCGCATCCCTTTAAGGTCTCCAATCACGCCCCCACTGTCATCCGATGCCTTGGCCCCAGTCACTAATATTCTATCCTGCTTTAACACTGGCTTGGACAGTCATTAAGGGTAAAATCCTGCAAGCAGCTGTCCATGGGCAGACCCGAGTCCCTGCAGAGCCCCACTCAAGTCAGCACGGCTCAGTATAGACACAGGTCCAATGCAGAATCTGGCCCCAAGAGAGTGTAGGCTCCCTAGCTGAGCCAAACGAGTGCAGCCCCTCCCCTGCCCAAGGGAGGTACATACAGAAGATGGCTACCATCAATGTCATCAGGGTACTGGCCAAACATGGCCAGGTAAGGCTCGTAGATAACCGATCGGAAGATCCATTCCCAGCGGTACTCATTCTTCCTCAGGATGCCCTGCCTGGCCACACCAAAGGCCACCATCCACACACCGAAGAGGAACAAGAAGAAGAAGACATCAATCATCTAGAAAAGGAGGGTATAAAAAACAGATCAGTGCATCCTCCACATTCCTGCAGCAAGTCACACTGCAGGAGGCCAGGAGTTTGTTCCCTGTGAATTAAATAGCAGGTTGGGAACGGATGTGAAAATCCAGTCACTCAGCAATACAGTATAGCCGCATTTTCAGGCGGCCTCCATCCAGGCTCAGACGTTATGCTCGAGCTTAAGTGGTTATAAGATCAGGGCCTGATCCAAAGCCTATTGAGATCAATGGGAAAATCCCAATGACTTTCACGGGGTTTGGATCAGACCCCAAAATCTACACACGCAAGTTCTGTATACAGGTCCAAGATGAATAACTGACCTGATTCACAGACAAACGTAGGTCTGACGTATGCAATATTTAAAATAAGCAAAACCGGTAACCACTTCTGACAATTTGGTCCTGGGCACCTTGAAAAAGATATGGTCATTTTCTAGATGCCCATAGGTGATGGATTGCTGAATTCTTTCCCCTTGCTGTTCCTGCAGAGACTATCAACAGTGCGTATTCCAGGAAGCAACTTTCCATTTGATTCACCCACAAACGACAGGCATTCTCTTGTCTCCTCTATCCTCTCCCACCTCCTCAAAATATTACCTCTTTCCTCCAAATACTGGGAATCTGCCATTTGAGAGACTGACAGAGAAAAAGAAAAAAAATCACACTAAAGAATAGCCCCTACATTGAGGAAGCAGGAACAGCATCCTCCTATCCCCTGCTGCCCCATCCCTTCCACGCTATAGGCCAAGAGGCCGGCCTTTGTCTGCTGTCTGCCCGAGTTAAGAAGGCAGATCTTTGTTTGCTCTGCCCCATGTGAGGGTCACAGCGTGCTAGACTTGTACTTGTTGTCAGCCCCAGCCAGAGGCCTGTGGGCTAAAGCCTGTGCCCTGCTCTGCCCCGCCCAAAGAACCAGAGCCTAGATTGAGTGTTTGCTGGCTGCCTTAGCCAGGGGATTTAGGCTAAAGCCTGCTCCCTGCTCTATCCCGCCCAAAGGGAGAGAGAGTCAGACTGTGAATTACTGCCCCCTCCAGCCCGGGGGCTGCAGGCTACAGACTGCTCACCGCTTCGCCCCGTCCATGGGGGCAGTAGCACCAGATTGTTCCTACTGGTTTGCCTCTGCTAGGAGGCTACAGAACTATAGACTTTGTATGGCTCGGGTCCACCAGCAAGGCCCGAGTCTGGGGGTTGTTGCCTGATATAGCGAGGTGGAGCGGCCTCCCTCCCCTCTTGAGAGTGAGAGACCACTACAAATCCCTTATTTAGTAAGAGCCCAGTTCTGTGATCCTTTGTCACCAATAGCAACTGGGGGGCCAGGATGACCTGACCACCACAGAAGTGGCAGAAAAATGGGAAGCCAGCAATGTAGCAATTCTTTAAAAACCTCAGTGTTCATTTCACCTGCATGTACATTCAATTGCTCTCAGTGCCATTTCTTCATAAGTTCCCCAGGTTCAGTGCACCCCAGGTATGATCAAAGCTGCTTTTCCTTTCCTGGGAAGTCCAGAATCTCTATGGGGTAGATAGGCCCAGCCTGTGTGCACAATCCAGTACCTTTTTCGACTCACCGTCCGTACTCTGACTGAGACCTCTCTCCAGAGCCCCCTTCTCTGGAGCTGTTCCTTCAGCGGCATACCTCTCCTCCTGCCACCACTGAAGTGAGCCGAGCCACGCTCCAGTATCTCCCACTCCCAGCAGGCTTTGCCAGTGATTAGTAGTCAGGGCTCCCCTTCCCCACTCTAAAAGGGAGTGAAGTCAGCAAGACCACTCTCTAGTCCAATTCCTGAAGTAGGCAAACTCCCCATAGCTGCTAAGTCTAGCTTCTCAGAGGAATTGAGATTTTCCTTCCTCAGCCATACCCTTACTTGTGTTGAGTAAGGAATCTTCATGTGAGTAATGAGTTGGGCTGCAAAATCCAGCTCTGAAGCATTTAATATGCCCTGAGGCTGAAAGGTGCTGTGAAACCAAGCTTGTTGTCTTTCCAATGTTAGCTGTTCATTCAGAGTGAACCCCTCACCCCACACAGAAAGCCAATAAACAGCTCTGTCCTAGTTATGTCCCTCTTCAATCTCAATTAAACCCTATTTTGAGGATGTACGAGGGGCTTGGGCCTTGTGCTGGCCCTCTGTACAGGGGGGAATTTCACTCTCTAAGAAGAAAAGCTTGTCACATCGTTTATTTAGAATGTTACGAACAATTGCCCATGTCTTACCATCCTCTGAAGCATAATAATTTTTGGTCCTAGATTCCTGCTAACTGTGAAAATGTGGATCAGCCTTAGAGTAAAAATGATGTAGTCCAGGCAAAAAATGACTCGCCCAGAGTACCAGGAGCTTTCATTGGAGGAGCGGAGCCTGGGGAAGAAAAATAAGTGTAGTGAAACACTGGCTAAAGTTATGACAAATATATGTTGAAACAGCCGAGTCCCATAAAGTAGAACCTGATTAATCCATGTGTACTTATTTGCTCACTTTATAGTCTTTGCAAAAGTTGGTGGTCTCTTCTATCCTCTTAGCAAAAATGTAACAGCAGATGCTGTACAGGTCTCATTCCTTTCATTTCTTCCCCCAAAAATATACCACAAACTTTTACTAGTGTATGACAACAGAGTAGCATCAATAACTGGAACTACAATTGACAAAACAAGTGAACAAGGTATATTGCAGGATGTATGTATCCGTGCCTGTTTATTTACTTACCCACTCATAGAATCCAGTCTGTACACAGGAGTGAAGTTTTATTGTATAGTGTATGTAAATTACAGCTGTCCTCTTAAACCACACTAAAAGGCTAGATTCATTCTATTAAGTGAGATTAGGTGTCAGACAATCCAGAAGAAAAATCACTTCCCGCACAACCCTTTCATGACCAAGGACATCTGAATTCTGCTACAGAACAGGAGTCTCCATTCCCATTCTATCCTCTTGGCCCCTTTTTTTGAGGCTGTCAAAAGGTACAATTAAGTTGTAATTATGAATCTTTTAACTGACAGGGATATCTGTCCATTAGAAACCAAACTAACAGCACTAAGGGCCCAATCCAAAGCCCATTGAAGTCAATGGCAATCTTTTCCACTGACTTCAGTGTAAGCTGGCTCAGGCCTCAAGTTGCTTCACACACCGTATGTCACTATCAGCTGATAAACAGCTTTCAACCACTAATAAGCGGGGGCAAAATCTCAGTGGCAAATCCAGAAAGCTTCATGCCCCATTACCAATCAGCAGAGTCATCCAGTTCATCTCAAATGTTAATTGGGTATCCGGATCTTTAAACAAGGTCAAAGATGATGAAGCAGCAGTACAGGATGGAGCTAGACAAGGCTGCTAAGGCCAGGTCTTGATTTTGCAAAACTAAATCTAAACCAGAGATGGTTCAAACTGAAGGGTGCCTTACTCTGAGCCACCTGCCTTTGTGGAGGGGAGTGTGGGAGGTTTGAGCTTTTGCAAAAACTCAAGGAAGTTGGTTCAGAGCCAAGTTCCATTTTACTCCAACTAATGGTTTGAGGATAGAGAGTCAGATGGAAAATTCTGGTTCTGTCCCCACAAGAAGCCACAGATCCTAATCAAACAGGCCTCCTTAAAGGAAACCTACAAGACAGTAGCACATAAGCATCAGTCGTGCATCCAACCAAAGAGCAGAGATACTCAGGATCACCCATCAGTGCTACTGCAGTCAGGAGAACAGAGGTATTTCCACTGAGCATACTTCAGGCCTCATTGATCCCAATTCTGACCTCAGCTACACCAGCATCATTCCAGAGTCACTGCACGGACTTCAGTAGAGTAACACCAGATTCATTCACACTGTGGTAGCGGAAAAGACAGCAGGCCTCATGAAGGTTCTTAAAGAGAAAGACTGGCACCCAAAGGAAGGCTGGGGAGCTCATCCTCAGAAACATAATGCCAGGTGTGTGGCAGGGGAGGGAGCTGAAGCTGGGGACCTCTGCCCACTTGGCTTTTGATGGATGCACAGCAGAGAAGTCTGAAGTAGCAAGGCAACCCTCTCTTACCAGGAGCTACAATAGATACTTGGTGAATCAGGAATAGACACTAGGGCCAGACAAATGGCTTGAGTCAACATCCAAACCCCTCAACTAGCTCTGTGTGATTCTGCTAAACCATACCCTGTATTCCCTATAACTCTGGATCATACTGTGCTGCTGGCCTAGAAGGGCCCTGAAATCCAGGAAAACATCCTCTGAGTCCAGAGAATCCTCTGACTGCAGCAGCACCCAAACCAAACTTCTCTCAAATAAAATTGTTAGTCTCTAAGGTGCCACAAGTATAGAATCATAGACTATCAGGGTTGCAAGGGACCTCGGGAGGTCATCTAGTCCAACCCCCTGCTCAAAGCAGGACCGATCCCCAATTAAATCATCCCAGCCAGGGCTTTGTCAAGCCTGACCTTAAACACTTCTAAGGAAGGAGATTCCATCACCTCCCTAGGTAACGCATTCCCGTGTTTCACCACCCTCCGAGTGAAAAAGTTTTTCCTAATATCCAACCTAAATCTCCCCCCCTGCAACTTGAGACCATTACTCCTTGTTCTGTCATTTGCTACCACTGAGAATAGTCTAGAGCCATCCTCTTTGGAACCCCCCTTCAGGTAGTTGAAAGCAGCTATCAAATCCCCCCTCATTCTTCTCTTCCGTAGACTAAACATCCCCAGTTCTCTCAGCCTCTCCACATAACTCATGTGTTCCAGTCTCCTAATCATTTTTGTTGCCCTCCGCTGGACTCTTTCCAATTTTTCCACATCCTTCTTGTAGTGTGGGGCCCAAAACTGGACACAGTACTCCAGATGAGGCCTCACCAGTGTCGAATAGAGGGGGACGATCATGTCCCTCCATCTGCTGGCAATGACCCTACTTATACATCCCAAAATGCCATTGGCCTTCTTGGCAACAAGGGCACACTGTTGACTCATATCCAGCTTCTCGTCCACTGTCACCCCTAGGTCCTTTTCTGCAGAACTGCTGCCTAGCCATTCGGTCCCTAGTCTGTAGCGGTGCATGGGATTCTTCCGTCCTAAGCGCAGGATTCTGCACTTGTCCTTGTTGAACCTCATCAGATTTCTTTTGGCCCAATCCTCCAATTTGTCTAGGTCCCTCTGTATCCTATCCCTACCCTCCAGCGTATCTACCTCTCTTCCCAGTTTAGTGTCATCTGCAAACTTGCTGAGGGTGCAATCCAAAGTACTCCTTTTTGTTCTCTGGGTTAGTTAATCATTATCTGAGCAGGAGAAAAGTTCCTCAGCACAAGTTCTCCTCAGCCCACGAGATGTTCTGCAGAACCAGTCTTTGTGCCTTGGAACCAAAATCTACAACCTTCTTTGACTTTAGGGAACACAACGAGTTTGCTACTGAGTTCAAGTGACTTTGTTCATCATCTTCTCACAGCCAGACACACACCGTAACAGTACCTGGCATGGTAACATGCCTTTAAACTGAACACTACTCACCTGAATATAATCCCTGTTATGAAGTAAAAGATTCCAAGCGTATCCATGATGTTCCACAGATCTGAGAAATATTTATTCCCATTCATGTACCACTAGAAAGGGAAAAGAGCAGAAAATCACCACAACAGCACACGTCAGTACTGATTACTCCCATCGTGGGCCTAATTCCACCACCATTACTCACCTTGGGTACCTTAGTCTGCGAGTGCCCTCATGGATTTCACTGAAGCCGCACATGCGGTAAGGCACTATTCACAGTAAGTGTGGTCAAACTCGGCCCTTTACAACCATAGAACTGGCTCTTATTTTTCCATCTCCTTGTTGAAGACATTTATTGGCTGCAGCATAGTTCAAATCACTGACATTTTAGGGAAAACATCATTCTCAATATTGGTGTGTTTCATCGGTCAACTCCATCAGGGAGACAAAAGTCAGGTTTTCTAGCCCTAAAGGTTCATTTGAAAATGCTTTTGCTATGGCAGTCTGAGTGCTAGACTAATTTTCTTGAGCTGCAACTGATCACTCATGTGAGTAGCATCATTGGCTTCAGTTGGAATACACAGCTGAGTACAGCCCACCAGTGGAAACAAGGGGTACCCAATCTGGCCTTGAAAGTTAAGCCTGCAAAATGATGGATACACAGGAGGGGTACACAGGTAGGAGGTGTCATTGCCAGTGTATGAAGAAATACACATACTAGCTATGAGCAAGCTAGTGCACTAAATAGCAACATGGCCATGGCAGCATAGGTGATGGCTGGGGTTACCTAGTACAATCCCAGAGGACCTAGGTATGTAATCCAGCAGCTAGCCTGAGCCACCACCAATAGTGGCCACACTGCTATTGTTAGTGCACTTGCACAACCAGAGCTAGTGTGTATGTCTATCCAAATCGGGAATTACACCTCCCAGCCGCTGTGTAGACAAACCCTAAGGTAGGTTGAACAAATTTGTGGAGCGTTTCATCTGATGGCTGGGTTTGCTATGTCTCATCAGCAAGAACTGAACCTTGGACCTTTTAACATAAAGCCATGCCCCTCTACTGCTTAAACTGTAGGACGACAGCCATTAACTGGAGTCAACACAAATCTCCTAGTGAGCCAGCCTCAAGAGGAGAACAGAGTCCCACAGCGTGTTAACATGCAGCCTACGCATTACCTCAGCTGAGACATTAATTGGGTTACTTGTGGAACACAGGCAGCAGCTCTATCAGATGGGCCAAAAGAAAGGCCTGCTTTGGACAATTAAAAGTGATCACCATTATGACTTTGGCCCTAACCTTTGCACTTCAGTTTCTCCCCCCTGTAAGATGGATGTAGTAGAACTTTCCTACCACAGAGGGAGCTGTGAAGTTTAACTAACAGTTGCACAGTGCTTCGAAGATAAGTGGCTCGTGGACCAGCAGTGGTCCATGGACCACAACTGGAGAGCCACTGAGGTAACACAGTATTCTTTGACTGTGTCCCCTCACGTCTTGTCCAGCAAAGACACAGCTCACTGCTGGAGTCCCATGGAAAGTAACTGCTAACTCACTATTAAATATTTTTGGATCAAGTGTGTTTTTTTCCTAAAACTCTCCAAATGAACGATATTTACCTATATGTATTTTCAACCAACGATGGCTCTGAAACACAGTCTCAAATTTAACCCTCACCCCCCACCTCTGCATTTCATGGACGGGGTCAGATTCTGACCTCCAGACCAGAGCCTCCATTCAATGCTTTGGGGTCCACATTGAGCCTGAAATGGGGAAGGATTCTGAATCCTGGCCACATCTGACAGAAGTACCGTGTGATCAATCAATAAAGAGATTTCTGCATTTTGACCCATTCTCCTCAAAACAGCTCAACAGCACCCAGCACAACAAATCTTATCCCAAACCTTAGTTCTGATTCATCTTTGAACTCTATCCTAAGGGTATCACAGATCCAAATATCACCTCCTTCAGTTAATTCTAGACTCCTTTTGTATCATTCAAAAAAGAAATGATATAAAAGTATCAGATCATTTCAAACAGCACACAGAGATCTGGTCCAAATGCATATTCAATCATTATAAAGAATTGTCATGTACTGAGAGTTAATCACAGATTTAACAATCCTTTAAACATGTTTTACAACCAGTCTGTTTAGGACCAAGAATCCTTCTTATGGTACAAGTACTTGGCTGTGTTTATGAAGTGGAATGGTGGCATCTAGTGGCTGGTTGAATTAATTTCAGGGTTGTTTTTTCCTCTAGGTATCCCATTCTGGAGTAATACCTTCCATGTATAGGCTCATTTTTCCCTTTGTAATTAAGTATCATTAGTTCAAATAATTCTGAATCTTTGGAATAGGATCAATTACTGTCAGCCCAGTTGCATCTCAGCCACTGGAGAGCAGTGAATACCTATTCAATCCTCCCTGCATTTGAAAGCAAACCCGTGTACTGGACATTGTCACCTTTTTACACCATGACATAACGTAGCAGAGTGCCTGGAGTATATGACTTGTTACTGGTGCTACTCAAATCCATCTATGGTCGCTGTCATTTTCCATAGTATGGGAAGAATGGTTAATAATGCACCTTGGTAACACAAATGTTCAGATTAGAAGCTGCACTGTTATTGTAGCCAGGTTGGTCCCAGGATACCAGAAATGCAAGGTGGGTGAGGGAATATCTTTTATTGGACCAGCTTCTGCTGGTGAGAGACAAGGTTTCAAGCTACACAAAGCTAAAGAGTAGCAGCTCTATGTATCTTGAAAGTTTGTCTCTCTCACCAACAGAAGCTGGTCCAATAAAAGATATTCCCTCACCCACCTTATCTCTCTACATTAGAACTTGTCAAATTCAAGATATTTCTATTTCTTCACATGTTCAGCTCATACCTCACTTTGAACATTGGGTGTTGGGAAAGGCAGATGCTCAAGGGAGAGAGAATGCAAGTCAACCAGACTATCACAGTTATCCTCTCATTAGGGCTTTGTAAATGAAATTAAAAATCCCTTGCTTTTTATGAACCAAAGATGGCCAGAACTGACCTGGATTAAACATTTTATTGTAGCAATTGAAGATCTAGAAGCCAAGTCCAGGGCTAGACTCCCTTTGAGTCACTGGAGCGATACAAGTTTACACCAGCTAAGGATCCAACCCTAGAAATATACTCTCCTCTAGCACTGCTGCCTATTCATATCAGAATTAACTATGAATAGGGAGGGGCACATTACTTCAAACCAACCAGAACCCTGGCTCAAACCTGAAAGCAAACCCAAATCCAATCACTGAGGTTCAGTGAAGTGTTAACTCTTTACATTATCATTCGCTTCTGCTGTTTCTGGTTCCACACATGCCCTACCCTCCAGCGTATTTACCTCTCTTCCCAGCTTAGTGTTATCCACGAACTTGCTGAGAGTGCAATCCATCCCATCATCCAGATCATTAATGAAGATGCTGAACAAAACCAGCCCCAGGACCAACCCCTGGGGCACTCCGCTTGATACCAGCTGCCAACTAGACATCGAGCCATTTATCACTATCCTTTGAGCCCGATGATATAGCCAGCTTTCTATCCACCTTATAGTCCATTCATCCAATCCATACTTTTTTAACTTGCTAGCAAGGATACTGTGGGAGACCGTATCAAAAGCTTTGCTAAAGTCAAGGTATATCACATCCATCACATCCACCGCTTTCCCCATCTCCATAGAGCCAGTTATCTCATCATAGAAGGCAATCAGGTTGGTCAGGCATGACTTGCCCTTGGTGAATCCATATTGACTGTTCCTGATCACCTTCCTCTCCTCCAAGAGTTTCAGAATGGATTCCTTGAGGACCAGCTCCATGATTTTTCTAGGGACTGAGGTGAGGCTGACCAGTCTGTACTCCCCCAGATTCTCCTTCTTCCCTTTTTTAAAGATGGGCTCTATATTAGCCTTTTTCCAATTGCTGGAACTTCTTCCAATCACCATGAGTTTTCACAGATAATGGCCAATGGCTCTGCAATCACATCAGCCAACGCCCTCAGCACCCTCGGATGCATTGCATACAGCCCCATGGATTTGTGCATGTCCAGCTTTTCTAAATAGTCCTTAACCTGTTCTTTCACCACTGAGGGCTGTTCACCTCCTCCCCATACTGTGCTGCCCAGTGCAGCAGTCTGGGAAGACCGAGACAAAGCATTGAGTACGTCAGCTTTTTCCACATCATCTGTCACTAGGTTGCCTCCCCAATTCAGTAAGGATCCCACACTTTCCCTGACCTTCTTCTTGTTGCTAACATACCTGTAGAAACCCTTCCTGTTACCCTTCACATCCCTTGCTAGCTGCAACTCCAATTGTGGTTTGGCCTTCCTGATTACACCCCTGCATGCTTGAGCAATATTTTTATGCTTCTCCCTAGTCATCTGTCCAAGTTTCCACTTCTTGTAAGCTTCCTTTTTGTGTTTAAGCTCACCAAAGATTTCTCTGTTAAGCCAAGCTGGTTGCCTGCCATATTTGCTATTCTTTCTGCACATCGGGATGGTTTGTTCCTGCATCCTCAATAAGGTTTCTTTAAAATACTGCCAACTCTCCTGGACTCCTTTCCCCCTCATATTAGCCTCTCAGGGGATCCTGCCCATCAGTTCCCTGAGGGAGTCACTCTCTATGCTCAACAGAACCAAGTTAGTTGCTATGAGAATTTCCACTTGGTATTTTATAGGTCACCTTTTCCTTGCCCATATATTTTGTTCAAACCACCACCACCTGTGCCCCCCAAATCTAGTCAGAACTTGGTCCCCCTTTGTTCTGTGCACATGCAATTCCAACCATTACATTGCATTAACACTTTGATAGTTTGTACTAAATACACAGCAGACATCTTCATCATTTCTGTAGACTGACATACAAACGTGGGACCAGAACCTGAAATCGTCTCTCACACAGTTGGCTGCAATAGGCATGTTGCCTGACAAAGGATTGCCAAATCAAAACCTTTCTCACTCAGTGACCTTTCAGAAGTTCAGCACAGATTTCTGCTGTACATTTAGAAAATTGTAAGCACTGTACTTTTTACTATTAAACATCTATATAACCCTCCTTCCAGACCTTAGTGTTCGACACTCACCAGTAAGGACAGAGCTGATCAAACAAAGCCCATTCAACTACTGAGCCCAGCAAGCAAACTGCCTCTGATCCCAACAGGTAACTCTATGTCAGACCACTGGGAACTGTGGTGCTGGGATGTGGACATTTAAAACACGGAGCATGACTGGTTATTCATCTGCAGTCATCCAGCTCAATCCACCTTTCTAAGATGGTTTGACCGTGAATTCAGAACAAAAACTGGGAGCAACTTGGGGGGGGGGGAATTATCATTTCCTTCTGCTGATAGTGGTGAATATTGCTAATAGCGCCAAGAAGCTCTCCAGGTGCAGGAGTCCCACTGAAGTCAAATACAGTTCCACACATGTAGGTATTGAAGAAGTGGGCCATGAGAAAACAAAGATCAGTACTGAAAGATGAACTGGCACCCATACCGGTCCCATCCAGCCACTCCTCAGCAGTGAGCCAGGCTCTTAAGTTCTCCTTTTATTTAGCTATGTCAATCGGAAAAAAGCCCCCAGTTTGAGGCTAATTCTGCCCTTAGTCAGAACATTCATTTCTGATGAATGAGAGGATGGCTTTTAATTGGCTTAAAATGATCTAGGTGTCTCAAAAGTGAAGATAGGCTGAAGCCAAAGAGTCTGGCTCTAGATCGAAACCTTCCCAAAGATGTGCAGTTTAGGTTTGGCCCATTAGGGTGGTAAAGGCTGGCTATTGGTTGGGGGCACACTCTAGTCAAAAGCTTACTCTGCAGAGCCAACAGAGTTCCCTTGAGTACACTGGTTCAACTCATTTCTCAGCTGCGTGCTTTTAAACAATCTGGATTGTCTTCAGTGGAGCCCAGGCAACACTAATCTCCCTTAGCATCTGAAGTGAAATTGGAGCGTGAGACATGCCCACTTTCCTCGAAAAGCCGGTAAGCATAGCAGCCAGGCAGGAACATCACCCCCATTTTTCTTTGATATTTGCCTGCTATGCTCCTAGACAGTCCAAATCAAAAAGAAACCAAGTGTTGGGATTTCTCAAAGAACCTAGGGGAGTTGGACGCTTCATTGACTGGCTGGGATTTTCAAACTTTTCTTCTGCAGCCAGGCCACACAATACAGCAGTGCACTGCCGGAGTCAGCCTGACTCTGGGTATCGACATCCATCAATGCAAATAAATGAAATGCCTGGTAAGGGCCTATCCTGCCAACCTTTACTCAAACGTAGAGACCTTGGGCATGTAATCCTCATTAAAATAATCAGGAGTGAGACTATTTGCTTCGTGCCTGCTCATATGAGTAAGAATATGCAGGGTCGGAGCCCTAGATCTGAAGCAGTTCCGGCTGCCCCTACTGCTGGTGGGTGGTACTGTAAGAGGAGGGGAAGAAAGGTTTCCCTTATGGCCAGCTGCTTTTTCAGCTGGGTTTTATGATCATCCAAACCCTTCAGTATTCATTTTCTGAACTGAGAGCTGCTTAACACTCTTAACTCAGCTGCTGCAACTAAAAATGGCTAGCAGGCTATGTCGTGCTGCTCAAGTGGTGGCTGGGCCTACACGGGAGGTGTAAGGAGGGGTCCAGAGAGACCAGGAAACCTAATCAATCAGACAAGAACAATATCAAGGTAGCAGACCCTTATAATCTTTCCCCTTCACCCCTAGATAGTACATCTGTTTTGCCAAAGGTGCCCTCCTATTTATTTGGTAATGGATATATTTTTTCCTGAAGAAAAAAAGATTAAATAGCAGGGTTATGGTCACTCTGGTCATGGCAGAGGCTCACCCTGCAGTGATCTTTATGCATGCAGACCTTGTGCTGGCACTTGTCCTCTGGCTGCATGCCTTACATGGTACTCAAGACTGCACCGAACAACTAATAAATCACACACAATCTTCTAAATGACAGATTGTAAGTTTCCATGACCTCTTCACCAGACACACTCTAATCCCTCAGCATTCTGAAGGACTCCTATTACTAGAGGCATTCTCTCCTCAGAAGAAAGCCATTTCCCCCACACACACAGATAGTCAAACAATTCTGCAAAAAAAATAAATTAGTGTGTTTCATCCAGAGTACCTTGGTAGTGCATAGACATGTTCCCTCTTTGTGGTGTGAGTGCTGGGCCTCCATCAGCCACAGTTCACTCACTCATGAAATGACAAATACCAGTGGTAGCTGCATAGGTTTGTCAAAGAATTCTAGAGCATTATGACACATTTTCCATTAAAAAATTAATCTAAATGACCTAGATTGCTTTGACAATTTATACCACATGATTTTGAGAGCTCTCTCTAACAGCAAAATCCTCAAAGATATTTAGGTGCCTCAATCCCATTGAAAGACACCTAAATATCTTTGAGGATCTGGGCCATGGACTAGTACATACAGCACAGGATCAGTGTGTTTCCTTCAACACACACACACACAAACACACACACACACAGCTTCTACCAGCATTAGCAGGTGTTGTGTGTGTCAGCTGTGGTGAACACAACCACTTCCTTTGGACTATGAATTACTTTTGCATCGCATTTTGCACCTAGCCGTAAGAAGGTCTCCATTTCTTTTTGCATCTAGGAGAAATAAAAAAGTGTCTGCCTGGAAACAGGTCGTTTTGGTTTGTAAGCGTTGCCTACTTGTCTCACTTCATCACAAAGCAGGATGAAGACCAGAACATAGAGGATGAGCTCCAGCATGGTGGGTTCTTTCTGGAAATCCATGAGCAGCACGTAGGCGAACAGCAGCAGGAAAACAATGTAGAAGATGACGTTCCAGGAGAAGACCACGAATGGGGAGGTGAAGAATGAAGCATAATACAACAAGAGCTTCTTGCTCCTCTCCACAGGCTTTTTCCTAGATAAATAAAGGATGATTTCAAACACACATCCCTCATGCCTTTAAAAAAATGTTCCTTGTGAAATTAAAATAGTGACCATGCAAACGTGCCTGGTTTTTTAATCGAAAAAATCACTTTGAAGTGCTACCAAATAATTATAGTCTGAGCAGCATCAGTTAAATGACCTGACTCACGGTACGTTGGCAGGCGGCCTATCTTGTCCCTGAAGGACCAGAGTAGTTCTGCCTCTGGCTCATTCAGCCACTCGACATCTTGTTAGCAATCCCAGCCAAATTAGCATTGATGTGATCACTTGTCAACCAGGAATTTTGCCGAGGCCATGCCTCTCCTTTCATATAGGCCACCAAACTGCGGCCAGATGGGAACAACTTGTGTTCACTCTTTTCAGACTTTGTCAGCTTTGCTATCATGCTCAGATTAACCTCCATAGCAGATGGAATCTATCAGGGTAAAGATGGATTTGCATTTAAGATACTGGAGTGGGACTCAAGAAACATGGGTCTAATTCCCAGTTCTGCCACAAAGTCCCTGCATCACTTTGGGCAAATCATTTAATCTATCCTGTGCCGTGTTTTTTCATCTGTAAAACAGGAACGACACTTCCTGCTTAAAAAGGCTGTTTGGGATACATTCATTGTTTGGGGCACTCAGATACTACAATGAGGTGAGCCAGATATTAGCACCTAAATAGATTATATAGACATGCTTCCCTTCTGTTTTTCTACCAATGAGAGTGTTGTTACCTGAAGGAGATGAAACCACAGCCAATTAAAGGGAAAAGGAACAGACACAATATAATCTTCCAGTTCTTAGTGTCCCTTGAGATCTCTCCATACCACTGTTTGGAAAGGAAATTCTATAGCAAAGAGGAGAAAGATTCATCCAGGTTTTACTGAAGCAGGGTAGAGAAAGCAGAACTGTAAAATATGTTTGATGTTTAATGCAGAAAGCCCAGCGATGATTTCTACTGAAACATATTAAGTTGTTGGATTTCTGTAGCATTGGAGGCCTTGGGAGCTGCAGAAATATTGAGCTACTCAGGTCAACAGAAAGGAAAGGCTACTGCATAAGCCCACTGCTCCATCTTGTGCCATAGGCTAGCATCTCCAGGATGTTCCAAGAGCTTTCGAGGTAGGAGAAGCAGTTAGTTTCATTTAGCTGAGGGAGTCTTAGGTAAGGACACTACTCCACCAGATGCTATGCCCAAGAACACGAGCAGAGGGAGGAGATGCACCGTGAGTAAAAATCTCAGGCTGTCTCCATCAGTAGACCCTCTAGGAACCAGCTGTAAATTAAAACTTCCCTCTCCTAGCATAACACCTAGGGGTGAATCACCACTCCTCTCCCTGCGTACTCTGCATCATTCAATACTTGCTTTGCACATGCAGGTTTCAAACGCACCCCTCCACGTGGGCCAAGGGCATCAGAGAACCAGTTATACAGCATGTTCCTTTTAGCAGTGCAACCACCACTTTATCTGATCACGCATGGGAGGAAGTAATTCACAATTGCAAAAGGACATCGTTCACGTTGCTGTGGGATCCTTCTCTGAAACTCCTGACTTCCAAACAAATGAGAGCCTCAGCCATTGTATTTCTTTAAGATGGGTTTTTTCAAACAATTCATCTATATAACCTTTAAAAAGGAAGTGAGCACAATATTTACATAGCAAGTGAGCAGACTTTTCTTTTTCTTTTTTTGGGGGGGCACGGAGGGGGAAGAATCACTGCTTTTTAGTTTGTGTTACCTGCACTCCCGGCTGTGCAATGAACTGCTGATCTTTAGCTTCCACAGCAAGTTCCAGGCAATTGCTCCCACCCCAGGCTTCACAGGAATAGGTCAGCAGCTGTTCAGCCAGCTCTTCATCACTGCTATAGCACTCAGAGAACAGCTCTAAAGGAGAGACAGTCCCACAAGGACAGAAGGGAAAAAAGAAAACCTGTGTCAGACACGCACCTCTTCACTCTACCCAGATCCCTGGCCCCATTTCACTCATGCTTGAAGAGATCAAGAGGCTGGAAATCTTGAGACTAAGGTTCATACAGCAACATTAACTCAGCCATTTTGCACATCCTGTATATTTTACAATATAATCGGTGACACGCTAAACTATACATTTAATAGGAATAGGGGATACTATGTTTGTGCAACATGACCAAGCTAATGTAGCTGCAGGAGTCAACCCATTTTTTTCTGACTGGCATATTTGCTCGTATAATCTTCAATTTGCATTAGTAAAGTTTTTGGCAATTAATGTACAATACAAGAGCTCCTTCCCCATTTTCACAACTGTAGATTAGAATAGTGGACTGTCCAAATTTAATATCTGCATGGAAAAGTGTATAGTGAAATTCAAACTGATTTGATGATTACATATGGATATCAAAACTAGGTTGTGATTCAGATCTGAGAAGTGGTCCAGTAAAAATGGCACCTTCTTACTTAACACATCTGCTCTGTGTGCGTGTCTAGCTACTGGTTGCAGTGATCAAAGTGAGTCTTTGTAGCATTTGACTCCCATTACCCCTGCAGAACCAACACAGCTAAAAGTGAGCAAGCTGACAAAGTTCCTTCTGTGCTGGCAATCCGAATGCAGACAGCAGAGCTGCAGCAGCAGTGTTACTGAAGGCATAGGTCTTACTTGCTGAAGCTTTACTTCTGGTGATGTGCAAGAAGTAAAGAACCCAATATGACTTGCGAATGCCAGGGGGATTTTGTAGGGATGGCAGTTAGAAAAATACCCACTTTTAACCAGCACATTGGATAGAGCGTTTGAGACTGTACGCAGACAACCTCACAATTCCAATCTTCAAAAGGCCTATGAGACCTCAGCAAGTCAATAGCAGTTTTGCCATTAATTTCAATAGGATCAGGACTGAGCCCCAAATTCTGCTGGCCTTATTTCCATGAATAACCCCATTATTTTCAACAGGGTTACCCAAATGAGGACGGTTGGCAGCATTCTGGCCTTAATATTTTTTATTTTATATAAAAATAAGGGCGAGAAGAACTATGGCAAGATTTTTTAATGGTATTTAGGTTCCCAAAGGTGCAAATAGGTGTCCTGTAGAATTTCGAAAAGCACTTAGGCACCTTGCACCCATTGATTTCAATAGGAGTGTTTGAAAATCCCAGTAGGCAACTAAATCCCTTTAAAAATCTGACCCTATAAAATCAGGCAATTTTTACAAACGCTGCACATGAAATAAAATGTTCTGACAACACCTATTAAGGATTTCAGAATAACTCGTGAGTTACAACCAGCTCCTCAAGTGAAAAGTCAAATTCATTTGAGAATTGGGCACGTTCTTTCTGCACAAGCGTGTAGCTTTGATTTCCCGGCTTGTGTGCTGAAAAAAAGTTTCCCCATTTCACTCTATGGGTATGTCTACACTGCAAAAAAAAAAAAAAAAGACCCATGGCATTGAGCCTCCAGAGCCCAGTTCAACTGACTTGGGCTCACAGGGCTTGCTCTATGTGGCTAAAAGTAGCAGTGCAGATGTTCTCCCTTGGGCTCTGAGATTCACCCCCCTGGCTGGGTTTCAGAGCTTGAGTAGGAACTCTACACTGCTATTTTCAGCCCCATAGCACGAACCCGAGTCAGTTGACTCAGGCTCTTTGACTCATTACGAGGAGGTTGTTTTGTTTTTTTGCAGTGTAGTGTATTGTAGTGTGCCCTCAGTGTCTATCGTTCCTTCACTGTCGAATGACCTTTTTTGGGAAGATGATACAGACAAATTACTGGGAAGCTGAAATGCAACTTCAAAATCACCAACCTCTAAGTGCAGAAAGGGACTTGTCCTTTTGTCTTTGCTTAATCTGTAGTGAATCACCATGAGCTGCCCTGTGCCATCTTTCCCTTTAGATCATGAATCAGTGCTTTGCATTGAGTGGCTTTTGAGTTATGGGTATTATACCGATTAATAAAAACAAAATATTAATCCCTGTGCTGCTAGCTACCACACACATTGATTTTGTTTTTCATATATCAATGCCACATTCATTTGGAAATTATTCAGGGAAGGTGTAATTAACAGCATCAGGACTCGTCCAGGTTTCAGATAAAGCCAGAAAATGAACTTTATTAATGACAGAAGAGGTAGCAGGCCATGAATTACCAAGTTACCAGGAGGGCTGCCAATCATCCTAGCACCATGAGTTCTATATCACATGGACTGGATACCAGAGGATTTAGAAAGGCATAACAAGAGAGCAGAGCATAAAGGATAAGAATGTCTGGCTAAGTCCAGCTTCAGATAACAGACTGTAGCCCAGCTGACGCATCCTTGCCACAACACTGCTTGTCCTCCTTGGAAGTTGTTTCATCCCTACGTTCTTGGCATGAATTGGACTGATGGGCCTGAAGTTAAGGCATGGCACTGGGACTCAGAGCTGGGCTCAGCTCCCAGCCTTGACGTTCATCACACACTTCCTGTAGGTGTCCGGGCAAGTTTTAAAGACGCAGGCCTCATTAGCCACCACAGGCTTTTTTTTTTTTTTTTTTGAGTGTTTTGCCTATCCAGGGCCAGGAGCTAGCAAAGAATTTTCTGTCTAACTGTGTTCTCTGCTCCAGTCCACAGACACCCCTTCTTCTCTCCTTCCCTGGAGGCTCTTGCCAGCCCAGCCACAGGCTGTCCCTACAACATGACATCCCATAAAGCTTCAGTGAAAAATCTCGCAGCTGTGCAGCCGTCATTACAAGCTGCTGATCACCATCTGAACACAGCTCATGTTTCCCAGTCTGTTAACACAGGCGCTTACCTACTGCTCTCGTCTCGTATTCATTTGCCAGCTCCTCAGACTCCCCAGCAGCATTAATGTCATTCTTCACTTTTGCCAGGCTTTTTAGTAGTTTACTGGCCCCAAGTGCTGCCAAAGTGCAGCCCCTGGTCTGCAAAAAGACAGAGAATCAGGAAGTCACATGGAGTTCTTTGCAAAGCGTGGCCATCACCATTCTTCTCCACTGCTGGCTCAGAGCACCAACAGTTCTTCCATGCAATGAGAGGGTGTGTTCCATTGCTTAATGACCCACAGGCTTCTTCCACCACCCCCTTTTACATGACTGCTTTGTCTTTCTTGCCTTGTTTGCTTGTTCTGGAAGTTCATTAAAGGCTGGTGAATAGTGCCACGTTGTCAGCAATGGAAAATGAAGATCCAGATCCACAAAACAAGCATAGTCCAACCACTCAATGCAACACCATCACACCAGGCTGTAACTGAACAATTCTAGGCACAAGGTGACTCATTTTGTCTCTGTGGTTAAAATCACCTTAAAACCCTCTCCAAGGTGTCCGGAATTTAGACACGAGTCCTGGAGTCAGACGTTTAGAATGCCCTCTCCAGTCCTACACTGCAGCGCACTCACCTGGATACCTCCTGATCCCTGCTGAACTTGCCATGGCTTGGCATGGGCACAGGGACCTGTATTAGCAGATTGGGTGCTCAGCTTAAGACACACAAGCCAAAAGGATCAGGAGTGTCCACAAAATTTCAGGTGCCTCCATTTTTTAGTGTCCAGTTAGATAACCAAGAATTAAGGAACCCCTTAACTAGGGAAAATTTTAGTCTTTCAGTCTTTGGGAATGGATCACTTGATGATTAACTGTTCTGTTCATTCCCACTGGGGCACCTGGCATTGGCCACTGTTGGAAGACAGGATACTGGACTAGATGGACCTTTGATCTGACCCAGGATGGCTGTTCTTATATTCTTACATTCTTATGTATGTTCTTATGTCTTTCAGGGTATGCCTATGATGCAATAAAAGATGCATGGCCTCCACGCAGCTAACCTGTTTCAACTGACTTAGGTTCGCCAGACTTGGGCCCCAGGGCTAAAAATCGCAGCACAGACATTTGGACTCAGGCAGAAGCCCAAGCCCTGAAATCCCATGATGGGGGTGGATCTCAGAGCCCGGTTCCAGCCCAAGCCTCTACACTGCCACTTTAACCCTGCAAGCCTGAGTCTCTAAGACTCAGTGCAGCAAGGTCTTCTATTGCAGTGTAGACATACCCTCAGTCAAGTCTGCCAACAAAGAGGTTAAGTAGTGCTAACAGGTATATACAGAGGGTAAGTCTACACTGCAGTCATGGGACGAGGGGCCCGCAGCCCAGTCCACACAGGGAGTGACTTCAGTATGTGTATACGGACCCAAGCTACCTTTAAACTCGATAGCTCAGGCACCAGAGCAGTGAAGCTGTGGCAACACAGGCTAGTCACTGGGCCAATTCTGCAGGGTGCCACAGGCCCCGTACAGCCTGCACCGCACAGCTTCACCACTTCCGATTAACGCGAGCTCAGGTAGGTCCACATGAGCCACAATTACAAACTACAGGAACAATGAGGAGTCCTTGTGGCACCTTAGAGACTAACAAATTTATTTGGGCATAAGCTTTGGTGGGCTAGAACCCACTTCATCAGATGCATGGAGTGGAAAATACAGAGCAGGTATTACATGAAAAGATGCGACCTACCAGGCACTAGAGATTACCACTGTATTTTCCATAGGCTGCCGATGTGCTATCAGGTCATCAAATCACTTTCAGTCACTGTCCATTATCAGCCAAGCTCTCAATCGGAGATAAGAGGCCTGAAGCCAATATACAGTTTTGGTTTCTTTAAAAAATATACCTCTCTCTTTTTCATTGGAAGTAGAAACTGTATCCAACCATATGCCTGGATCACATGATCTTCATACTGTGAAGATGTTCATAATCCAAACCTGAGTCCAGCTATGAATTTCACAGCTAGCACCTTTCAAAGGCTGAATCAACCCCTCCCTCAAACTTTAGGTGAGGAGAGTGTCTTGAAATCCATATATGGATCCAGATCCAGATCCAAATTTAGTAGCTCAGGCCCATTTAGTTAGAAGATAGAGAGAGGAAAAATTGTAAAACATTTTAAATCGGTAGCTTATCTATCATGCATTTGAGTTCCCAGGTGGTTACTCTGGGAAGGACAGAGGGCAAATGCTTGCAAAGGCTTAAAGTGCCAAAATAAATACAACAGTGCTGGGGGAGAGGGTGGTATACCCTACCTGTTCCCAAATGACTTTGGATAACTCCTTCTTGTTCTGAAGAACCGACCAGATAAAGAGAGCTTGCAAGGGATGCCTTGTAATAGAAGATTCATCCTGGCAGGAAGTAAAGGCACTATCTGTTCAATGACCTTGGCTTTATTTTTTAAATCAAGTATATATTAGGTTACTAAACCTCGTAAACTTGGCTCCCTGCTTTGTCCTCTCTGCACTGCTGCCCAGCAACGTTAAGGCTGCTTTAAGTTGTGCTGGAGAATGAACTGGCTCTCAGCTGCTCCCAAAATGGAAAACAATGGAAAGGCAACAGAAAATCATCTTTGCTCCCATGCTGCTCATACGCAGAGCGTGGCTCAGTCAGCCTCGAGGATATACACATGGATTCATAGGTAAATGCCATTTTTACAAGGAGATGAATGATAGGTGGAAACACCTCCATTCTATACATTTTAGTTAAGCCCTTAGTGTTGAACCAGACCTCTTACCATAAACTTGAAAATATTCTGATAATAACACCTTCCATTATTTTATTTCATTTTAATATAGCATGCATCCATTTATGACACTCAAAACGTATAGCCCTCCAATAAAATTATTACTGGACATTAACTGCCATGCAGCAAGTGTAACTCAGCAGAAAATGGGGAACAAAGTGTTGGTTGAAGATTTCAAAGCCAACTAGGGGATTTAAACAGACAACTCATATTAATTTTAATGGGAGTTGTGTGTCTGAATTCCCTAGCTAGTTTGGAAAGTCTCAGCATTGGGGTTTATACTTTCACAGAGCGTAAGGCCAGAAGGGACCATTAGATCATCTCTCTGTGATTAAGTTTCATCCCATTTCCCCTACATTTAACTCAATAACTCAGGTTAAAAGAAAGAAAATCAGTCCCCAGGAGACTAAGCATCTGGCGTGCCACAGGCAGAGAAGAGGAGGGACCAAGATACCACCAACGTCTCGGGCCTGCTGCAAAGTCAGGCAATTGTTTAGGTGAGCTATGTCCAGATGATCCCAGCAGGCAATCCACGAGGAAAGCAAAAACACCCAAAGTCCCTGCCATTAATTCCTTGCCAAGTCCAAGTCTGGTGATCAGTTTGACCCTTAGCATGTGGGCAAGACCCACCAGCCAAGCATCTGAGGGTATGTCTACACTGCAAAAAAAAAAAACACTAACCCATGGCAGTGAGTCTCAGAACCTGTGTCAACTGACTTGGGCTTGCAGTAGAGAGCTAAAAATAGCAGTGTAGACATTACCGCTTGGGCTGGAGCCCGGACTCAGACCCGGTGATGAGAGTGGGAATGTGGGCATGAGCCTCACAAGCCCAAGTCAGTTGACCTACGCTCTGAGATTCGCTGCCACAGTGTGGTGAAGAGGGTTTGCAGTGTAGACATACCTTGAAAAAGAAAATTCTCTATACCACCCCACCTGGTGTTTGTATCCAGCTGCGGCCAATCCCTGCTGCTTTCAGAGGAAGGTGACCAAAACCCAGCTGGCCAAATGTGCATCAGGGAAAAAAATTCCTTCCTGATCCATGCAGGTGGCCAGCTAAAGCCCTGAAGCATGAGATTTGACTATAGTCATTGTCTTAATGCAGAGCAGCAGGGCAATGGAGAGGTTCTTGTTCTCTCCATGGCTCATGAAGGAAGATAATGTACAGGGAATCAGATTCACAAATTCTAATGCCAGAAGGGGACCATCCAGTCCAATTATCCTTCATGCACAGGCCTTGGAAATTTGGAAGTTCCAGTTCTGTAATTCAGATCTGGATTAAAGGCCTGATCCTGCCCTATTGAAAGCAATGGAGAGTTTGGTGGTACATGGCAATAGAAGTAGGAGTAGGCAGACCCAAAAGTAGCATGGGACCCAAGGGGCTAGAAAGATGCTCTTGAAGTATTGAGTTAAGTTGTCTGGACAAGCTGGTCTCTTGTGAAATGTCATGTTTTCTAACTTTTTCTTCCCAGTAACATAAAAAACAATTTCCGTTTCCTTCACTGAGCCATTTTCAATTGAAAGCTCTATCATCCACAATGATATGGATTGGGGTTCTTTATAGGCCTTAATTAGAACATATTTTCAATCTGCTCTGAGATAATCACAATATGGAACCATGACCCTCACACAAAAGACTCACTTATTCTTCTAGCACTTGAGCAATGCAAAGATCCACACCGTAGATTAACATGTGAAATGCATCAGTACGTTTAAGGCCATTGTACCCCGCACAATTTGTAGCACTTCTTAAACAACTGAAATGCAAATTCATTACTGCTATAATGGCAATAGGGAAGACAATTCTTTTCCTAATAAGGAACACATGGTTACTTACCAACAGCCGTATTTCTGTCTCATCCTTGCCGTTCTTATCCTCTTTTTTAATGCCTCTTCGGAAGTCCTCAACCATCTTCCACACAAATGTGAGGAGTGCATCATTGTAGGAGTTCTTAGCAATCTGCAGGTTCTTAAACACCAGGCTGCTAAAGTTGTTGGAAAAGAGCTCTGTAAGGACCTCCTTGCTGAGAAACTTCCTCAGGTTTAAGCCATTCTCCAGAAAGAGGCGAACAAATTTGGGCCGGTCCTTGATAAGAGCTATAAACATGACATCCTGAAGGTCTGCAGACTACGGAGAAAATGAGGGAAAGCCCAGGTTTATCATAAGGCCAGCTGTGGATGGCTGAGCAGAGTTCATTGTCCCCTACCCATCTGCTGTTGCTCACATGTTTTGTTACAGATAAATATTGGTCATATTTTGCCTTTGCTCCACATTTCCTTCAGAATCCAGCCATGGCTGTGGTTTGGGAAGTGAGTGAAATAAGCATACTTAGCTATTCCATGCATAGGCTTCAGCAAGAATTTCCAGATTAAAATGTGTTAACATTGTAAAAACGAACACACATTGCTACCCCCAGCAAGGTTCTACTTTAAGCATCACTCCCACCCCATAAACACTGGCAAGGCAGAGCAGAACAAGGCTTCTTATTCCACAGTTTTAATGATGTTTCAGATTAACAGTTGACTAACAACCACGTCTACGCTTTGGATATTTTTCTTCTTTCTTATACATACATTTATGCCCATGAAAGCTGTTGGACTGACCCACCCTGAATATAAAGCGTGGTATTTGGCCATAGAATAGGTTTTGACAACACTGCCAGTGGCAGAGCTACCCTCTGCACTCTGCCCCCAAAATGCCCAAATCTGACTCTAGAGGGCCCACTTCTAGAAAAGGTGGTTCAGTCTCTGGATTCTTTCAAGCCTTGACCTCTGCCCACAGAGCAAAAAATAATATTAATCATCAGCTAACATAGCCACCACCATTGTGGCTGACAAGGAACTGGAGTGTGACCATCAGTTTCCAAGCCATCGAGTAACCTACCTGAAGTAATGGTAAATTTCAAACCCAGGTAAGCTGTGACTTTGCAGTGCCACCATAGCAATTGCTTTGCCATGTTAGAATACCTGATAGGTTAGTGTATTTTAAGCCCATACCTTCTGCTCACATCAGAATGAGCTGGAATTGAATTGTTATTTACAAATATCAGAATAGCGGTGCCTACATAAATGGTGCATGTAAGAATTTCACTCCTGGTCTCCCCAACCCCACTAGCTGTGCCAAGGTGCAATATCTGACTACCTCCCAGCGTCGGTCATTGGTGAAGATCTCATCGCTGGCCAGGTCCAATTGGTTCCACTCCAGCAGCAGCTTCAGCTGCCCATTCCAGTTATCTTTGTCCTGTTCATTGGTACTGAAAGCTGGAGGAGGAAGAGTCAGCTAAGTAAGGACTAGAAATTGGAGAGCGCCTTGGCTTATATTCTACCATCCCCAACTCTCTCCCCATCCCAGCCACAAAAGAAGCCTCTATTGTCTTTTTGTAATGCTCGCTTATAGCTTTAACAGGGCTTCAGAGGTTGTGCACATTTTAAAACACACATACCTATGTGGTATGTATGGACTGAACTGCACTTAAAATAAACACAGATTGCATTACCTGAAGGCAGATTGTCTATGTAACTCCCCAGAGGGAGCCTGTGACCTTAAGAGCATCCCAATGCCAGAGGCTCACTAATATCAGGTAGTGAGTTTCAGAAGGCCTGACCAGTTCAGTGTGCCCCAATTCATTTATGTCAATCTGTATCTAATAAGTGTCATGTAAAATAGCGTTGGAAAACCAATGATACACACTGACCATTAATATTCTTGTGTTGTCTATGTAGGGTAAACTCTCAAAGGACTGAACAAATGTCAAGGAAATATGGGACTAAATGTGTTTGAACCAGAAAAGTCTGGAGAGTAGGCAAACTGGTTTTTTTTTCCAGACAAAGGAAAGGATTGCACCTCTATCCAGGTGCAATCACAGACAACTGGCAATCATAGTCAAGTGGCCATTCACTGGCATATCAGCACATGCAGGACCAATCAATCTGCATTACAGAAAGCATCAGCAGGGAAGAAACCAGCACAGAACCTTCTCCATTGACTCCATGGCACCTTTCCTCACTGCGGGGGCACTGGACTTTGAGAAGGGCACATTTCAAAAGTTCAATTGACTATGGAAGAGAGGGGCAAAGAACCCCAAGTTATCTTACATCTAATACATAAAAGGAACCAAGCACCTTGCAGGAGATCCTGACTATGGGGGTGGTCAGATCATCTTGATGATAGGAAGCGAGGTAAGAATCTTAACTGGAAGCAAGGCTGTTGTTTCGTTAAGTCTTAGTCACTAGAAAATATTTTTCATTTTTAATCATTTCTGACTTTAGCGCTTATACTGGACCTCACTTAAAATTCCCCTTTTTTGATTAAATAAACTTGTTTTGTTGTTATTTTAAATCAACCCAGGACTATGTTTGACCTGAAGTGACAATTAGCTCCAGGTAAAGCAACAAGCTGCTGTGCTTTTGTCTCTTGAGAGCAGCAATGGACCTCAGTACTCCGAGTGTTTTAGGAGAGGGAACATTTCAGGGCAGATGGTTTTGGGGAAATTCGGGACCGGGAGTGTATTGGGGGTCACAAAGTCGTAACCGAGGCTGGTGGAGACCCAGGGAGGGGCCGTTGTAGGCAGGCTGCTGGGATCAGTACTGAACCAGGGCTGCACAGCAGGCAGACACACACTCAGGGAACTGCATGCTTGTCTGCTGGCTGTTGGTGTCTGGGCTCTGAACAATAGCAGCAGGGCATTTAAGAGTTACAGGGCAGGCAGCGACACAACCTCTCACTGATCTGGACTGCATCCCGGAATGTGTCCCCTGCCTGCCCACATGTAATGGGGGAGTGCTGCCTCTCTGGCACAGTCCCTCACCCAGTAACCCAAGCAAATTCCTCCATGGGTGCTCCACGCAGAAAGAGCTGCCCAGAGTTTGGGAGGGGAAGTAGGAAGGGAGAAGGGGAGCAACCATGCCTTGGGGCACCGACCCACCAGATGAGTTAATATCTCTGGTTCCCCTCTCTGGTTGCTACTAAGCAGTGAGTGACCACAGTCTGCTCAGTGGAGTCAAAACCTTTCCAGAGCCACCCTGATGGGACTGGTAGCAGGAAGCATGGGGGGAAACCTGATATGGGGCCCCATTCTCCATTCACAGGTGTAAAATCAATAGAGTTTAACTTATACACTAGTGGGACTGTGAGGAGAATCTGGCCCCGGCACATCTCACTGCAGTGATTAAATGGAATTTGCAAGTAAGAAGGATCAGGTAGCATTAGTGAGATGAACTATTAATTGGCCATCACCTCATTGCTCACTGTCAATCAAAGTTCTCTCTCACCCAGTGCTCTCAAACCTTTTTATTATGAGTTTTACACCACAAGCTGCTGAGTAATCCATCTACTACAGTATAATTGGAGAAACCCCTTTTGTATTGGTTTTCAGTCATTTCCTAATCTGTAGAAAATACTCCATATTATGTCGAAGTCAACATTTTAGAGGGTCTAATTGCTTAGTATTTGAAGTGGGCTTCCCTCTCCACACTGGAATTACCAGTCCTGAGTTACTCCAATACTTTGACTTGCTTCAGTAAGAGTATGGAACCACATTCTCTTCTTCTACAGCCATACAACTGCCAGGAGAGGGTACCAATCTAGGATGGGGCAAGGGGATAGTCTCCTGTTCTCAGTGCTTGTTTCTCATATGCAGGGTGCACTCGCCATCTCCCCATGAATTTAACTCCCATTAACATCAATGGCAGTCCAAACTGGGACTTCCTTTAGGTGCCTTTGAAAATTCCACCCTCCACGGAGATGGTCCAGCAGATAAGAATCATGACAGGATGGGGAGACAGACTTGTCCAGGGAATTGAACCCAAATAGCCAGCTTCCTAGGCTAGTGACCTAGCCATGGGGCAATCCTTGTACCTAAGAGCAAAATGAAATGAAAGCCAATGGGCGAGAGCTCAGTGCTCACCTTTATACAGAGCAAACGAAATGGCATTGCTCACGATTTCATCTCCAGCTTCTTCTATTTTAATAACAGTTAGCAGATGAGGGTTTTCCAGGATTTCTTTGATCTACAAAAAAGAACAGTACAATGCTAAAGCTCTCTCAGGACTTTGTGGGTTATCTGCTCATGTCCCTTTGGGGAATGTCCCATCATACAGTATTATTCACAGAGCTGTTTATCATAAGTCGTCTCCCTAAACATAGTTAAAACAAACTATAAAATGAGAATTCCAGCAATTAAGTTCTAATAAACTCACAGTAGTACAAATTAAAAATAGTAAGATTAATGATCCTTTAACGTACGGCAATTTCTTGTCATTCCCTTCCGCCCCCGCCCCCAACACAGAAAATGATGACCAATTAGGCAATTCTCACTAAATTAAAAACTAACAAGGAATAAATCTCAGATACCATGGTAATGCCAATTCCCAAACATCTAGAATTTTATATGTTAAGGAAAAGTTTATTCTGGCCACTTTGCCCTAGTCTAAAAACAGAGCTTATGTTCTCATAGCAACACACTTTATGAAACTTCCTTCTTTCTGGCAAGTTAGAAATCTGAGAGACTGTAAGGAATTTGTGTTTACACTTTCAGCCTCTGAATGAACCAAAAGAAGCAGAGTCATGTGAAATAAAGTAGAAATGAACCAAAACCACAAAACGCGGATCCAGAACTTGACTGCAAATGTCTTCCAATTCAGTTTGGATTCCAGGCTTTGGTTCATCCAACTATAAATATACAGGGCCAGATGTGAAATAAAGATCCATATCTAGATTGAACTTTCAGACAACCCCAATGTTCAGTTCTATTTGGGAGTTTTGAATCATGGATCATGCTTTTTAGATATATGAAGTAAGGTTCATGTTTGGTTTTAGGCCAAAGGTGCAGTTTTGTTTCTGACCTGTGGGGTGGATACCACATCACTGTTAAAAGACTGTAATTTCACTCCAGCTATTAAGAATCCAGCAGCCTATCAGTTCTTTCACTTCTCAGCATAGCCATGAGCTGGGTTCAAGAATAAATTCCTACCTCTGCCATCTCTGGGATGGTATTGCATAATGTGGTGCATTATAAAAGGTTTAAACCTTCCTTTAATAGCAACCAATATTTGATGTTTTAAAGACGATACTGCACAAGACAGGCAGTTGGTTTGCTCCATCATCTTGTGATATGCATAAGCCATGCAGAACAACCACCTTGCGTTGCAGTCTAGATAGAGAGATTTATTCCCCCCACCATGGCATTCCCAGAAGGGCACAGAATTGCAAATGATACACAATAGTCATTGCAAGAGTTCAATGGAGAAGTTTGGTTGCTTGACTCTGACGCCTAGATTTGTAAAGATTATGTTAAAGGACATTCATCAAAAAAAATAAAATAAAATCATGATGAAAATGAAGCTAAGAAGAAAAAAATAATCAAAAAGAGTACAGAAAGTAATGGCACATTTTCCATAAACTTAACGTTAGGAATTTTAACAGATGTTCTAACGAGCAATCATTCCCCCAGAGATGATCACAGCCATAAAATAATTGACCAACTGAAAGATAAGGAGACCCTAGGATGAAGCACTGGGAAAAGAAATTGAGAAAGCCAATTACCACATGATAATGGGTCCTTGAGTGAGTGCTATTATGCACTGCATTTCTAAAAATAACTAAACATTAAGGTTTTCATCAACTCAGTTTTTTCTACCACTATTAAAGAGGGTAGAAACACAGCTGAAACAGCTCAGCCTGCTGGTTAGGTGGCAAGGGAATCAGATTTTTATCCTGAGCATGCCAACATCTCCAAGCTGGCAGCACTGCAGACACAGCACTTTCAGGCATCATGGCAGGAAGGCATAAGCCACGTAAACCACCCATAGTGATGTCTAGTGTCCTGAGGCTCTCTCTCTTGTGTTAAAGTAGCAAGGGAAAAGCAAATCTGCTGGGAAAAGACAACGTTAATTTTTTATCTGCACCCAATGAACAGTAGTAGTGAGCTTATACGTCACTGCAGGAGATGGGTGTCTGTGGTGTACTGCTGTGATGAAAGAGTGGCCAGTGTGCGTACAAACTTAGTATTGCTAGCTTCGGCCCAGTCTAGAAGGGGAAGGGGGAACTTGTCCATGGCATTGTTAAGCCTGAAAGGAGGGGAAAATAAGTGAAGAAACTTGAGCAATGTTATACATTTAACATAGTAAGCTTGTTGCCATAAGAAAACTATGGAAAAAGAACAGAATGATATTGTGTCAGCTCAGAGACATTCAGTAGTTATAATGCTTGTTTAGTGAATGGTTGTGTCAGTCAACCCAGACACCAGCGTTTTTCTTCTTTACAAAGCTTACATAGGAGCTGCCCTGCTCATCAGATCAAAGGTTCCAAGGCCAGAAGGGACCATTGTGATCATCTAGTCTGACCTCCTGTATAACACAGGCCAGAGACCTGCCCCACAATCATTCCTAGAACAGAACTTTCAGAAAAAAAAATCTAATCCTGATTTAAAAGTGGTCAGTGATGAAGAATCCACCATGGCCCTTGGTAAGTTGTTCTGATGGTTAATTATTCTCATTGTTAAAAATGCACACCTTATTTCCAGTCTGAATTTGTCCAGCTTCAAATTCCTTTCTCTGCTAGACTGGAGAACCCACTGTTAAATGTTTGTTCCCCATGTAGGTACTTCTAGACTGTGATTGAGTCCCCCTTAACCTTCACTTTGTTAAACTAAACAGATTGAGCTCTTTGAGTCTATCACTATAAGGCTGTTTTCTCATCCTTTAATCATTCCCGTGTCTCTTCTCTGAATCTTCTCCAATTTATCAACATCCTTCATGAATTGTGGGCACCAGAACTGGACACAGGATTCCAGCAGCGGTCACACTAGTGCCAAATACAGAAGTAAAATAACCTCTCTGCTCCTACTCGAGATTCCCATCTTGATACATCCCAGGATCATAGCATCATATTGGGAGTACATGTTCAGCTGATTATCCACCTCTCTCCCAAATCTCACTGCTTCCCAGGATAGAGTCTCCTATCGTCTAAGGATGGCCTACATTCTTTGTTTCTAGATCTCTATATTTACATTTAGCTGAGTTAAAACATGATTGCTTGCTTGTGCCCAGTTCACCAAGCAATCCAGGTCACTCTGAACCACTGACCTGTCCAGTTCATTTTCATTCCCCCAATTTGTGTCATCTGTAAACTTTATCAGTGATGATGTTATGTTTTCCTCCATGTCATTAATAAAAATTTTAAATAGCGCAGGGCCAAGAACCAATCCCTGTGGAACTGTACTGGAAACAAACCCGCTTGATGATGATTCCCTGTGTACAGTTACATTTTTAGACCTATCAGTTAGCCTATCAGTGGTTCCTCTAGTCCAGTATCCTACCACGAAAAGCAGCTAGTAGCTGACACTTTAGATGAAGGTGTAAGGAAACATGTAGTAAGTAGTTATGGGATAACCTGCCCTTAGTTGAAGTTTCTTCCTAACATCCATTGATTAGAATTTGGCTTGAGCCCTGAAGCATGGGGGTTTACATCCTTCTTTAAGCACCTTGGTATTTTACATTTTAATCCTCATTATAGTAACCCTTGGTGTTCTTGTTATCCAGGTAAACATCCCATCTTTTTAAAACCCCTGCTAAGCTCTTGGCCACAAAGGTATCTTGTGGCAAGGAGTTGCACAGGCTAAATGTGCACTGTGAGAGAAAGTGTTTTCGTATTTGTTATAGGAAAGCTCTTTAAATGTTTAAAATACTTTAGTGCTTAACTGTAGCCCTTTCCCCGCTGGTCCCCCTTGTGACAGGTTCGGTCACAGAGACTCCCCTCGAGACTGTCACTCGATGATCTGGAATACCACTGAGAACAACCCTCCTGCCAGTACAGGTGCCCCTCCACTCCTGTCTTGCTGAGTTAGACTCTCCAGTCAGCTCCAGCACAGACCAAGAGGTTGGGACATGCCTCTCTGCAGTTCACTGAAACTGAGATTCACTCAGCCCAGGGGCTTCTCAGTTAACAGGGACTTTCCCAGCCCAGTGTTCAGCCTTTCTGGGAGTCTGAACTCCAAATAAATCCGTTTTATTGTGTATAAAGCTTATACAGGGTAAATTTGTAAATTGTTCGCCCTCTATATCACTGATAGAGAGATATGCATAGGTGTTTTCTCCCACAGGTATTAATCACTTACTCTGGGTTTATTAATAAACAAAAGTGATTTTATTAAGTATAAAAAGTAGGATTTAAGTGGCTTCAAGTAATAACAGCCAGAACAAAGTAAGTCACAAAGCAAAATAAAACAAAACACACAAGTCTAAGCCTAATACATTAAGAAACTGATTACAGGGAATATCTCACCCTCAAAGAGGTTCCAATAAGCTTCTTTCACATACTAGACTCCTTCCTAGTATGGGCCCAATCCTTTCCCCTGGTAGAGTCCTTGTTAGTTCCAGCAGACATCTCAGCTGGTAAGCAGGGGTTTTCTCATGACTGGCAGCCCCCTTTGTCCTGCTCCACCCCCTTTTATGGCTTTGGCACAAGACGGGAATCTTTTGTCTCTCTGGGTCCCCACCCCTCCTTCTAAATGGAAAAGTACCAGATTTAAGATGGGTTTCATTATCTGGTGACATGGTCCCATGTCACTGTAAGACCCCTCGTCTCCATTCTTCCTGGGTTGGCCCACGTACACAGGAAGGCTGGCAGGTAAATAAACCATGTACAACCAATTGTCCAAGTCAATGGGAGCCATCAAGATTCTAAACCACCATTAATGGCCCACACTTTGCATAATTACAATAGGACCTCAGAGTTATACTTCATATTTCTAGCTTCAGATACAAGAATGATACATGCATACCGATAGGAGGAACATATTCAGTAGTTTATAACGTTTGTTATGATACCTTACAAGAGACCTTTTGCATGAAGCATATTCCAGTTACATCACATTCATAAGCCTGCTTCCATACAGCATGTGGAGTGCACCGTCACACCCCGCTCCTTTCTGTCTCATCAACACTATGGCAAAGCACCTACCCATCTGATCCAGCTTTCAGTTTCCTCTTCCGTGAGTCTCGAAACAGTGTGAGGCAGGTATCGGAGCAGCCTCTCCTTGACAGATGAAGAGGCTAAAGTGCCTTCTGCCTCCACTAAGCTCGCTATTACATCAGCAATCTGGCCTGAGCCCTCCACTGCTATGCAGGGAATTTTACTCTTGATGGCAACATTGATAGCCTAGGAAAATACAGCAGAGAGGGAGAGAGATAACAGTCATTAATAAAGGTTCAGGCTATTTGAAGTCTACTGTTCAGTAACCAAGTGAACAATTTTTGGTATGGCTTGTGTGCAGGCACTGAAGAATTCCCCAGCTCCAGCCAATATTTTCACTATTACCAGCGAGGGACATTACAATGCCAGTTCTTTACAATGGCCTCTAATTCAGTGGTTCTCAAACTTTCACACAGCAAGCCTATGAGTGCGACCCCCCTTATAAATTAAAAACACTTTTTTATATATTTAACACCATTATAAATGCTGGATGCAAAGCAGAGTTTGGGGTGGAGGCTGACAGCTTGCAACTCCCCCGCCCCCCTGCATGTAATAAACTCGCAACCCCTGAGGGGTCCCAACCCCCAGTTTGAGAACCCCTGCTCTAATTCAATAAGAGCAGAGGGCCATGGAGAGTTGCATGGGTGCTCAGGGACAAAAAGCATAGTGGGGCGAATGTCAGAGTAAATAAAGAAAGCAGGAAAAGTAGGAGGAAATTGCACAAAAGAGAAGGCATTTCCAAGATTGGACAATGCTGCCTCCTGAGAAATGACCTGAAAGTTCTCCTTGCTGGCTTTATGGGTATCACTCTTGTTCAAGAGAAGCACCAGTAGTGTAGCGGGCTCTGGTCTATTTGCTGAAGGTGTGGGAACTAGACCCTTACATCCACACAGGATTACTGTAAATATCAGGTTATATTATTAAGATTGTATTTTTATTAATTGCACACAATGCACCTAATAATTTTTGTTAAGTATCACAGAAGAGCTTTACTCAGATAGTTGCTCAATTGAGTTAGAAAAATTACCCTTTTATGTAACCAGACATTAGAATGAGGACACGTCAGCCCTATGTCATAAAGAGCATATACAGGTCTATTAGTTAATATTCAGCAGGTGGCTTTAGTTTAGTTTGCCATTAGCAACAGAAGTTTATCCAGTGGAACCCTATTCTTACTGAATGTTAATGAGACAGGAGAAATAAAGGCACGTGACCACAGAGCAGAGAGAACGTCCACCAATGATCTGAAAATACTTGGGGGAAAAGGCAGATTTATTGAACAAAAACTACTCTTGAGCAGTCAAACACAAGCACATAGTATGCCTTCCAATTGGACAATGGATATATGACATAAGCAGCTTGCTTTCCATGCCAGTTGGACCAAGGATCTTTTCCTGTGTGGGGCATAGTGAACGTTAAAATAAGGAAGGAGCCTGAAAGATTTCCACATGTATTCTGCTTAAACTGAAGCCAACGATCAGAAAAGAAACACACAAGCCTTGTGTATGGCCGCCTCTCAGATTCTGCCAATTGCTGACATCAGTAAGACCTATCAAGCATGACTATTCAGTTGGGGGTCTCTTTTAGCAGGAGAAGTTGACAGCTTGGAAACTATTGCTATGCCTCCTTGGACTAAAACAAAGTTTTATCTGCTTCTGGAGATGATCACTCCAGCCATGAGCTGTAACATCTGAACAACATTCCAGTGTCACTGACAAGTAATTGGTCAGACTGTCACAGACCCTTGTCTGGATTATGGGCCAGTTATTCTTCAAAGTTATTAAACACTTCAAGAACTGTCCATCTGATTTTAAGTTTGAATGCCTTATGCACTAGTTACTTGGGTTTTGGATTAATATTCACAGTACCATAGAATCATAGAATCATAGAATATCAGGGCTGGAAGGGACCTCAGGAGGTCATCTAGTCCAACCCCCTGCTCAAAGCAGGACCAATCCCCAACTAAATCATCCCAGCCAGGGCTTTGTCAAGCCTGACCTTAAAAATATCTAAGGAAGGAGATTCCACCACCTCCCTAGGTAACGCATTCCAGTGTTTCACCACCCTCCTAGTGAAAAAGTTTTTCCTAATATCCAAGGAAAAACTTAGGCTACTTATATTTTGTTAAGAATACTAAACCTTAAACTCAGTACAGTGTAGAACTCATTCTGTTTGCTTGAGTAATGGTTCTATATGATGCATAAGGATATAAGTGATGGAGTCATGGCCAAAATTATTAACTTGGGTGCCTAAAACTTGGCACCTAAAACAACCTGAAGTTCATCTTAAAAATATTTGATTTGTGATGTTAAATGAATTGACATTGCTTTAGAAACAAAGAACAATTTTAACTATTAAAATTAAGATTGAGTGTACTGAAACAATTAAAAATCTATGTTAATTAATGCTACCAGATGCAAATACCTGTGGGTAAAGCCTACTTAATGCAGGCATATTAGAACATCATTCAATCAGTGACTCTGGGGACATACTTTAATATTTCGCAGTCTGTGAGTGGCATTGACAAATTGATTAATTAACATTGGTGAAGAAATTATACAGATGAATTTTAGTATTGATTTTGATGGGACTGTGATCATCAGTATAACATAAGTTTAATTGGCATGATACATTTATATATTAAAGTCATCTATCTCCGTGAGTGTTGGCAGCAACAAGATTGATAATCATTTCTAATCCTCTTCTGATGAGACAAGTACTAATCAGCTTTGATTATTTGTACTGGATTTATTGTATTTTATAAACACATCTTGAAAAGTTTGGGTTACAGCTGGACCTGACAAGAGTGTCAATAACTCAATTCATCTGCCTAGATAGCTTCTCTGGAACACAATCCAACTCATTATAGATGGTCCATGCCATTCATGCAGCCCCAGACATGAGGTTATAGACTCACACATTTTAAGGCACTAGGATCAATTCTATTATGTGTGACTGTAGCAATTCCCCCTGTCACCAGCAGGCTTTGAACCCTGAACCTTCAGCACAGATTTCCACCACATGAATCACCAGAAGAGCCACAATATTGTACCAGATTTCCCCATGCAAACCTGTAGCCTCGGTATCCCCTCCTGGCACTGCTTAGCACTACCCACAATGCCCTATAATTGGTGAGCCTCTGATACACATTGGTTACACAGATATGGCAATTTCTTCCAATATCCTTGGAAACCTTATAGTATTAACTTTAAGTATCTTTGGAGTCCATTGTATTAAATGCAAAGGTAATGTACTATTGTGGACTGGGATCGTATGCTGGGGGAGATGTGATGTGAACCCAGGTGTGGCAGGGTGCTGAGCAGGAACTGCTGAGCCAGCCCTGTGTCACTCCAGCTCCAATTAAAGGAGGTAAATTGGACTTGGTTAGACCACCCGGCCCTAATTGGGGAAGCAGGGACAGCTGCTGCCTAATTAGGCTGGGGCTGTATAAAAGCCTCAGGGGAAGGAAGCCAGGGGTGAGCAGGCAGAAAGGGAAAAGGCAGGGAGTGGAAGCAGGGAGGTAGCGCCCCCCACAGATGGTAAAGGTGGTGGGAGCACAACCTGTAAATAAACTGCACCAGTGGTTACTGAATCCAGGGTCTCCGAGTGACTTTATCAGCCCAACGGGGCAAAAGCCAAGATAGCCCTGCAGCACCTTGTTACACCTGGGAAGTGTGATGAACTTCAAAGGACTGTACTGAGCGTGTCAGATAAGAATGGGATTTCAGATAATCTGTCAAGTGGTTTGCCTGGAGAATCTCTAGGGGAAATTTGCATTCACTTCCCCATCTCCAGTTATGCAAATTCCCAGCCTTTTGAAGCTATGCCTGAGAAGAGGTCCACGCTCTACTGATAACCTGTTCAAAATCAAAGGCCCAAGCTGTATACAGGAAAGACTAAGTTATTATAGGGGTACTAGTCCTGAGCTGAACTAGTAACCACAGAAGAACCCCTTGGTGAGGTGTTCAAGGACTGACTCCCACCACAGCCCTGGCGGGGATTGGGGGTGGGGGGAGAGGGGTTGATCTCTAGTAAACGTATTAACACGTGTGTAGGTTCTTTTATTGTTTTTCATATGTTTTCTCTGTAATGCTTTCACCTTAAGAATAACCCTGTTTGCTTAGAAAGAGCTGTGTGGTCACTTGTTAACTGCTGGCCATTACAGCTGTTCATAGGCTCTGGAGAGAAAGCCAAGTGCTGACGTTGGCCTGATCAAGCAGTCTGGGTTGCTGGGAATATCACAGCAGAGGCAGGGAACTGTGCAGCCTGAAAAAAACCCAGTCGAGAGAGAGAGACCTGCATCTCCGCCCAAGAGAGGTGACTGCTGAGGGACATAGAGTGGGTGCCCTTGTGGACCATGATGGGGAAATACAGATGCAACTGCCCTGAATTGTGACAATTGGTATAGCCCAGAGCTGCAATTGCAGGGAATGTCCTGAATGGGATTGAGATGGAGCATGCCCAGTGCAGATAGAATCCTCATAGAATTTTGCTGTTAAACTCTAGACAGTCTCTATTGATAATGTGTGAACTAAGATTTTTCAAATTTCAGTGGATATTCACAGGAACAGCAAAAGGCACATCTAACACAAGTCCCTGCTCCGAAGCATAGGGCAGTACACATTCTCAAATTAAAGGTCACCAGAGTTTGGTCTGGTTTTTTCTTCAGCCTCTTTCTCAGAAACAGCTTATCCATGTTGGCTGAAACTTCCTAAAACATTTCAGCCTGAGGCAGACATGTGGCATGGAAAATTTCAGCCCAAATTTGGAAAAGTTAAACACAATTGAAAATAGGGTCTAATAACGGGAAGTGTCAGGCAACCTTAATACTTTGCTACCAACCTCACCTAGAATACAGTTAAAATTGGGACAAGACACACTTAATTTTTCTGTCTTATTTTCAGACTTACCTTCAAAGTTTCTTTCCCTCCTCCTTGGGTGAAACACACAATTGGAATCTTCCCACCATAATTAGAATCTGAAATATACCAAAGAAAAGGGAGAGGGTCTCACTTTGCAGTGTTGATATATTTGAACAATTTTTATACTTCACAATAACCACTTATGCAGTGGTTTATTGGATTTAGCTTTGATAATATTTTAAACACAAATACTCGTATTCCTGGCTTTCAGCTGATTTAACCAAACTCTTTAAAAGTCATCTACTCCATTGTTACATGACCTTTAGTTATTCTCACTAACCCATTTTGCCTAATCTAGTGTCAGACATCAACACTGAGATGCAGTCTTCCCAGAAGTAACAAAGCAAGGCTAAAGTCTTAAGTAATTAGTATCACCAATGTACAGTGCTTAAAAAAAAATGACATGATTTTGATGGCGGGAGAGCTTATTTGCATGTTGGTTTCTGACCCTTTAGTATTCAGGTATATTGCCTAGCACCCAACAGGAGCAGAGAAGGAATTGTACTTCAGAGGCCCAACACTACTCATGAGTCAGGTCAGATCGCTCCTTGGTCAGGGCTGTGCACAGAGGCACAATTGTGCTTTTACGATAGGTAGGGTTTGAGCTGTAAATTTAGATCTACAATTTTCACACACACAGGTTTGGGACTGCTTGAGTTCAAGGTTTTGAATTACTCTGGTATAGAGTGGGGGATACCTGAAACATTCGTATGTTAGCTCAGATTACAATCCCGACCGGAAATTGGGAGTGTCAGACTGTTTAGGCCTATGTCAAAGTCTGAGATTCTTTTCTAAATCTACCTACCACAATCCTGTGTTTGTACTATCTATACACAAAAATATATACCTGCACACACACATAGGATCATGGTAGGTAGATTTATACATTAGTAATTATTAAAGGAATAAATTAACCGAGAAATTAGGCTGAAGGACCATTAACATGAATGTAAAATTTAATCATTAGAAAATCAAAATATAGCACCTACAATTACATCTAAAGGGTTTAATGTAATAGGAGTTTCATATGTTAAACACTAGTTGATAACAAACAGCATATTTATTGAAATTAAAGCCATGTGATATGTTTGTGCAGTTTTATTGCCTGAGTGAATATATACTTAATAACACTAATGTATAATACTGATTTTATTTATTTCAAAATGATTCATGTAGTGGCTAATAATCAGCATCAGTTATTATTATTTATATTAACATAGTGGCTAGGAGCCCCAGTCATGGTTCCCACCGTGCCATGTGCTGTACAAAGTACCACACAATAAAGACCATAAACATCATAATAAACAAGAAGCAACAGTCGGCCTAAAACATACAGCTAGTTGAGTCCAGAGGTGTGACACAAAGGCAAATCCCAGATTCCTCAGGCAACCCTTCCCCCATCACACCAGCATCTGTCAAAAGGGATGAATTCCCAACACACAGAGAGTAAGGATAGAAAGCAACCTGGGCCCATCAGGTGATCTCCTCTGACACAGCAAGTGAAATTGCTTTGATTCCTGAACTGAAAGGAATGTTTATCCCATATAGTACTTGAAACCCACCTTACCCAGTAAATTGTGCTCTGTGGTGAACCTCAGATAGATTATTGCATGAGTATGTAAGCTCCTCTTATTTGTACCTTTAAGAAGCATGTTCTCCTTGAAATACGCACAAATCACCATGGGTCACATTGACGGTATACCGTCAGAAGCCTTCTTTGTTATTAGGCACATGATCAAAAACACTTGTCATCCATAGCATGGCAACATGAGAAAACTTGTTTCCTCCCACAGTATGTTCTGTAGCATCAAGCCCTGTAGCACCTGAGCAGAATGATCTGAAGTTAGAGAACTGCACCAACCTGGGATAACACGTTCCGAAATGTATTTTTCTAACTGTGTCCGTAGCTTAGCCTCTATTGCTGGATGTCCATGGGTGCCGTTATCGACCAGCAATAGGTGGGTGTGGTTATTGTCCAGGCAATACAATGGGTCTCTCTTAAGGTCATCCATTATGTAGTGGGCTGAATAGTACCCCTAGAAACATCAGCAAAGGGTTTCCATTGAGATCGGAAGGGCATGGTGCATACAGTACTTGAAATGGGGACACAGAAGGTCGGTGGGCATGACTATTGTTCTCTTATTTTCCAGATTTTAGCAGCATAAAAATTTCCAGACCAGGTCAGACCAAAGGTCCATCGAGCCCATGGCCAGCACCAGCTGCTTCAGAGAAAGTTGCAAGAGCACTCATAACTCAGTTATGGAATAACCTGTCCACAGAAGACATTCTTTCCTTCCCCCATGCGACGGGTTTGTGCCCAGGAGAGTGAGGGTTTACACCTCCTATAATTTCATTTTATATAACGGAACTGTGGATGTTCTCATCACTCATATAGATGTCTGGTGATTTTTGAATCCTGCTAGGCCATGTTGAAAATTAACAATTCATTTCTCCTCTGTTTTAACCACTTCCTAATTTATGACCAACCTTTACCCCTCACCCCAAGACTTAATGCTACTTAGTGAGGGTTTTTGTCAATGGGTTTTCAAAAAAACCCCAAACAATCTATTGTCTCCTTTGTCTGCTATTTTGCTGTTATGCTCTAAGAAATCTAGCAGAGTGGACGTAGGATAAGACAAGCTGGTTTGTTCCTCCTCCTCTTCAGTTGAAATTTCTGCCTTTTACCGACATATGCAATAATACTGTTGCATTACAGATATTTCTGGTAGATACCCCAGTTCAATCCAAGCACTACTGAGTGCCTCTTTGCATTCCCCCAGCCTCTAATGCTGCCACAACTTTATATTCTTATGCCACAGCAACCAGTGGCTGCTGGAATAACCTCTTAAGATCACTAGCAGATGAATGAGTTAGAGCAGCCTAGCTTACCCAGGCACATGGCCAGCACCAGAAATGGGACAACACAAACGTGCACAAAGACACTTTTGGACCACCCACCTTGTTCCTGTGCGGAAGTGCAGCTCAGCTGGACGAGAGACTATATTGCCCCCTTCTCCTTTTTTGAATCCACCTGGCTGAGTCTAAGTGGCACATCTTTTCCAAAACCCAATGCACAATTTGTGAGTGCCATACATCTCATTTGTTGTTTAACCATTATCTTTAATAGGCAATGACTATTTTACAACACAGTGCAGCACAAGTTCTGTAGCAGGAAGAGTTTCTAATAGGACCTCACATCCAAATCAGCCACAGGCCAATGGCATCAGGCTCCATGCAGATAATGGTATGGATGGAGAGCAGTGAGGCATTTACCGAGAGTAGACTGCGTTTAGTCAGAATATAACTCAGTTTTGCAGGGTTTTCACTGGCTTCCCATGACCCCATTGACAGCACTACATGTTCCTCACCTCAGTATCGCTGCTTCTGATCAAACTATCCCGGTTGGAAATCATGCCCCAGGCTGCTATGCCGATAGCCACCACGTTCTCCTCTGAGCTCCTACTGATGGTGTTGTCTCTCACCACCTCTCCAATGTATTTCATCAGTCCATAGTGAGTGCCTCCTGTGAAAATCCAGGCCCCTGCAGATGGCAGGTACCAAATGAAATTTAGCCACAGACCTACCACTGTGCACAAAAATTGTTTTCTCTTTATAAATATGTGCGTGTGTCATCCCCAATTCTCCTCTGCCCTGCATCTCGTGTAGTCATGAAGGCCTGTGTTACGTGGGTGCAAGAAGCTGATGTGGTAGTACTGCGCACCAATGCAAGTGACAACACAAAAGGGCAAGGCAGTGGGGATTTTGGCCCTTGGGGTTGTTTACCTTCAAGACACTAAGCCAACACATTTATCCTCACTAGATCACAGGAGATATGTTAATTCCCATATGATACAGGAAGAAGAGATGTTAGGAGATTTACCCAAAGCTACAAAGGACACCCTTGTCAAAGCCAAGAATGGCTCTCCACCCAGTTCCCAAGTCATTAGGCCATACTTGTCTGAAGTGGACTAAACAGGCAACAACTAATAGAAAGCTCTGCCTCTCTGCTGAGTATTCACAGCTTCTTCTTCTCCGCCAGACTTATTTGGCAGAAGGCTAATATACCAGCCGACTGAAATATTCACCTCTCATTTCAGCTAAATCACAATTGCACTCGCTGAACCAAGTTCTTCACTTGCTTGAACAATTCTGACTTCAAAAAGGGATTACACTAGATGTGAATTTGTATTAAAAAAACTTAGCCCAGGTTTTTTAATACAAATTATTATGATTTCTATTATCCTGCTCTTTGTGCCAATGGCTACAACTGAATTCACAGGTATTAATTGCATAAATGATTGTAAAAGGCATGGGAACACTCAAAGTGGCATCAGAAAAGATAGACTTGCCCCAAGATATATGCCTAGTTTTTTCGCCAAATTAAGCCCACATTCATTTAACTAAAAGACTCTCATGGACTTCAGTGGGACCAGGATTTGTGTCTTGATCCATATTCCCTGATAATCTATTTTCCTTTCCCTATATTAGGGTCTAACATCACAGTTTATCCACTATACTGACAAACCAAGAGATACCAGGCTAGCCCAATGATGGAAAACATAAAAACCAGTAGCTTCAAGGCAGCCCAGATACCCCTTTTACCTTTGGACTGGGCAATGTAGATCAGCCTGCTGAATATCTTGCGCATCCGCGGCTTTAGGGCAAAGTTTTTTGCTCCCCCTGTGACTGAGATGACAAGGTTGGGATTTTTCAGGTGCCAGTGTTGAGTCATCAGATCATAGAGCATTTCAGAGTCTGTGTCGTAGGATAACCGGATGTACTTCAATGAGAGAGGACACAATGCAGGGTTAGCAGCAATAAATGGCAACAGAGTAATTCCATTTGGTCTCAAAGCGATGGCCTGGTTCCCCACTCCCTTGCCCTCCATGCAGTCATTTATATCTAGACAAAATACAAAGCAGGTGTCAGAATGATTCCATTAGGTGACATTTGTCACCCGCATTGCACAGTAGTAAATGACCAAAGTGCAAAGCAATGGAGAATCAGGCCCAGTGTGTGTTTTCTAAACACTAATTTTATGGCTTATATTTTCCCCACTCCTAGGACACCTGAATAGAGATGGGCTAAGTTTTTCAAACAAATTTATTCAAAAAATGCAGTTTCAGCCAACCTGAAACTATTGGTGAATTTGATCCAATTAGTTTTGGTTGGGAAAAAAGTTATTTTAAGGTCAGCTTCAGACAAAGGATGCGTTCCCCTTTCTCCGCCCTTATAACCTTTAGCCCAGTGGTTAGGGCACTTGCCTAGGATATGAGACCCAGGTTTGAGTCCCCACTCTGGATCAGGGACTTGAACTCACATCATGTCTCTGCCAGGTGAACATCCTAATCACCAGGCTGTAGGCTAGTCCAGGGTAGGTGGCTCCCAATCTCTCCTACCGAAGCTGTTCCACTTGTATCAATTCTTAAATATTTATTGGGCCAGAGAGAGAGAGAGAGCGAGCATGGCTCTCTGCATGGTGATTAAGGCTCTCACCTGGGAGGTAGCAGATGGAGATTCAGATCTTCTCTCTGCTTGTGATTTACCTGTGCATGAAGTCATCAGCTCTGAGGAAACTCCAACAGCATGTCTCCCCAGCAACATGGGCTACCACAAGCACAGTCCTGTTCTCTGCTCTCTGCACTGGCTTTCCAAGGAAAACTCAGCCTTGTCTACACTAAAGGTAAAAGTCGATCTAAGCTACGCAATTTGAGTTACTTGAATAGTGTAACTCAAATCGACATAGCTTAGATCTACTGACCTCAAGGTCCACGCTATGCGACATCGACAGGAGACGCTCTCCCATCAACTCCCCCTTATTCTTCTTGAGCAGGTGGAGTAGAGGAGTCTACGGGAGAGCGATCGGTGGTCGATTTAGTGGGTCTTCACTAGACACACTAAATCGACTGCCGATGCATCGATCGCCAGAGTGTCAATCCTCCAGTAAGTGTAGACAAGCCCTAAGTCACCTGCATGGTCCCAGCGAGGCATTTAATGGCTTGGGCCCATGATGTTTAAGAGATGTCCTAATGCTTCAAGGTGGAGACTGTGTTCAACGAATCCACCCCTCAGGCACCATGGAACTTCCTATCAGAAGGATAAAGCTTATCACAGAATCATAGAATATCAGGGTTGGAAGGGACCTCAGGAGGTCATCTAGTCCAACCCCCTGCTCAAAGCAGGACCAATCCCCAATTAAATCATCCCAGCCAGGGCTTTGTCAAGCCTGACCTTAAAAACTTCTAAGGAAGGAGATTCTACCACCTCCCTAGGTAACGCATTCCAGTGTTTCACGACCCTCCTAGTGAAAAAGTTTTTCCTAATATCCAACCTAAACCTCCCCCACTGCAACTTGAGACCATTACTCCTTGTCCTGTCATCTTCTACCACTGAGAATAGTCTAGAACCATCCTCTTTGGAACCACCTCTCAGGTAGTTGAAAGCAGCTATCAAATCCCCCCTCGTTCTTCTCTTCTGCAGACTAAACAATCCCAGTTCCCTCAGCCTCTCTTCATAAGTCATGTGTTCCAGACCCCTAATCATTTTTGTTGCCCTTCGCTGGACTCTCTCCAATTTATCCACATCCTTCTTGTAATGCGGGGCCCAAAACTGGACACAGTACTCCAGATGAGGCCTCACCAATGTCGAATAGAGGGGAACGATCACGTCCCTCGATCTGCTCGTTATGCCCCTACTTATACATCCCAAAATGCCATTGGCCTTCTTGGCAACAATGGCACACTGTTGACTCATATCCAGCTTCTCGTCCACCATAACCCCTAGGTCCTTTTCTGCAGAACTGCTGCCTAGCCATTCGGTCCCTAGTCTGTAGCGGTGCATTGGGTTTTTCCGTCCTAAGTGCAGGAGCCTGCACTTATCCTTATTGAACCTCATCAGATTTCTTTTGGCCCAATCCTCCAATTTGTCTAGGTCCCTCTGTATCCTATCCCTGCCCTCCAGCGTATCTACCACTCCTCCTAGTTTAGTATCATCCGCAAATTTGCTGAGAGTGCAATCCACACCATCCTCCAGATCATTTATGAAGATATTGAACAAAAAGCTTGTCTGTGCAGAAGACCAAGCTTCCTTGCGGTCTGGTCCCAGACTGTGGAACGAGCTAAGACTCTTACAAACCTCACCACGTTCCACTCCAAGCGCAAGGCACACTGCTCCAACGTGCCTTCTCCGCACACACAGGCTGCACATATTTTAGGGAAAAAAATATAAGAACCCCATCACAAAACGGCTGCATTGCGCATACACACCCCTCTGGGGACAGCGAGAGAGACAGAACAAACCCCCGTCGTGAATATTAGTCCTGTCGCTTAATGCACTATTTATTATTTGGATATAGCACAGTCATGGACCAGGACCCCACTGTGCTAGGCATGGTACAAACAGAACAGGGACAGTCCCTGTTCCAACCAACTTATAGGTGTAGAACTCATATCCCAGACAATTGCACTACTTTGTTAATTCTGTTTGGAGTACTACAAAGCAAGGAAACAGATTTTCAAAAGCACAAATGGCACTGAATTCCATTAACTCCCAAGGGGCACTTAGGTCCCTAAATCTACTTGTGCATTTGAAAAAAAATCTAGCCCAACATCAACTGATCCTCACAGGAACACACCCATGGAGACTTTAATGTCATCATTTTATCACACATAGAATAGGCCATGGAACCAGCCTCCAAACTCCGAGAAATATGGAGGATTAGTAGGAGGCCAGGACCATCCACAAACCTCCCTGCATACCCTGAGGATACTGGAGAGACTGATGTCTTCTGCAGCTGGTGGCCACCCTGGGAACCTCCTCAAAGGGGAACCACAGTTCACAAGGGACCAGTGCCACTGAGGGATGTATTATTGTCCTGCCCTGATCTCTGCCTGATATATGAAAGGATGATGTGCATCTCTTCTCAGCCCTGGCCTGACCCACCTTTTCTCCCCAAGCCACTTCAGCCACTGCTCACCCTTTACCCTACTACATAGCACCCACCTCTGGACAACACAAGTGCTGAACGTGTAATGGGGGAAGCTGTCAGATGGCAGGTGCCAACTCACACACAGATCTGCACGCTAAGGGTCCCCTTCACAGGTACACCAGGGATCAGGCCGTTTATTGATTAGCAAGAGAACCAGAACTTGAAGACTTGAATGTATGCACCTTGCTTTACAAGTATTGGATCACATTTATATAACAGATCATAGGAAGGTGGGGAGAACAAGCAGAACCTGCTCCCCTCCAGCTGCCCTGCAGTTCAGATGACATGCTTAAGACAATCAATTTTATGTGCCCATAGCTCCATTTTAACAGTGACCATGGTGGGCACTTCCATTTTTTCATATAGCCCCCTTTAAACACTTATTCTAAGTACCATAATCTGGTTCTTTACAATATGGCATCTCCAGCTATCACTCAAAACAGACTTCCTCTCTCCACTTACAATTCTTTTGTTCCTTTTTCATTGTGCATAAAGCTAGGACTGATTGTATTATATGCCAGGATGTTAATAACCTCAATGAACAAACCAAGCAATGTTCCTGAACATCTCAGAGCAAAAATAAGTTTTTCTTTTTTTTTTATTAAGGTGCTACGGGGTCTTCAAATATGGCCATCTGAACATTTAAAACTGGGCATAAGATCATCCAAAAGTCTCCTAAATCCATATTGAGCTGTGCGAAAAATGGGAATTTTCCCTGCAAGAAATTTTGCAAGAAAAAATTCCCAATTGAAATTTTTCAACCCAACTTTTTTCAGTATTCCACAGAATTTTTGCATTTGAAATTGAATGAAAACAATTTCATTTCAAAACCATTTTGTTTCTAAATGAAATTTTTCATTTCGATTTTTGAATTTTTTGGTTTCTTTTAAGGTTTTTACCCACTTGAAAATGTGTGCATGTGGTGGGGAGTGGTTAAAAATGTGGTAAAGTGGGGGCAAATTCATTTGTGACTGTTTCCCCAACTTTCTCCAGTTGGAAAAAACAAGAATTTCAAAACCAGTGTTTTTTTTCCAAAAATAGTTTCAGTTCATATAATTTCAGAAAAACAATTTTTTCTCCAAAAAGCACATTTAACCCTATTTTCCAACATTAAAACAGGTCAATTTTAACACCTCTGTTAAACTTTAAATAAGTTGCCATTTTCCAAATTGCTCAGCACCCAGCAGTTCTCACTGACTTCAGTGGAAGATATTGTGGGCTTAGAATGCTTGGAAAAATCAGATTGCTTATTTAGGTACCTAAATTTAGGTTCCTTGTGTTTGAAAAATCTAAGCCTTTTTTTCCCCTTTTGATTGTTTTGGCTTCTTTTTAATTATTCTGAATTTATTTCATAAAGGCTAATGCAAAAAGCCACAGGGCAGAAGCCATTTATGGATAGGCTGGAGTTAAAATACCCAGTGGCAGCTCAGCAGTTACTCACCTTCCCTCTTTTCCCAAGATTTTCAAACTGAATGTCACCAAAAGCATCAGTGGGAAGTTCCTTTGTGTGTTTCCTATAACTCCATTTCTCAGTGTTATTTACCTGCGTCCCCTCTATATGTTGGCTTTTGGAATACCCACACTTACACAAGTTGTCCCTGCCAAGAAAAGTGAATAGAAAAAAGAAACAGATTAATATATTTTGCCCAGAAAACTAATACTCTTCTCTTTCAGTGATTGATAGCATAATGACAACTAAGACTGGTGAGCAGTTTTTCCACATGTATTTGGCAAGTAGGTTGGCTGGACATCATTCAACTATAATGTTACAACTTATGCTTGAATAAATAGGATACTTCTAAATGGGAATTTAAAGTTTTATTCTTGAACAAGTTATGGTGCTTGGACAGAAAGATTCACAAGGCCCAAGGTGAAATGTAACATCTATAGCTGAGGTCTACGCAAGTGGGAAAGACTGAAGAAAACTAAAACTCAAGTGCTAACACGTATTTTCAAGTATTCGTGTCATGGGCCTATCCAACAAACAAAAATTATATTTTGTGTTCTAACTCTGTAACATTGCAGAAAGACCTCAGCTTGTGTATGTACAAAATCAAACACATGTGTCAACACCTACTCTGCTCCATATTAGAGGGGCTCTGACCTGTTTCTTGTTTAGACAATGAGGGATTTTCAAATCCCTCTCCCTTTTGCTGTGCTTTAGCCAGATTGAAGCTCAGTTTATTAGTGCCTTTCGGATGGTTTCCATCTTAATGTGCTAACACCATAACATTTGCTTCTAAACTAAATCCTGCCATGAGTCAGATGATGCCAACTTGAACTTAACTATCTTAACTTCACTATCTGAGGCCTATGACTTGGGGACTCCCAATGACTACATCCCAGGATCATCTCAACATGTCTTGGTATCCACCACCCAGATAGATTGAAAGAACATATAAAAGTTACAGTATGTGACTCCTCTTGAGATAAGCCCTATACGCAGGGCACCAGGTGTTCCACCACCACCCAATTTACATCATGCCACAGAATTGCGCTCCAGAATCTCAGCTTTGCTTTTAATAAAAGAAAAATTTTCCTTGTTCTTATGCTTGTGAAGATAACCTTGAAAACATAGAACAGGAAATCAATTCAATGCAATAAATCAATGCAATGCACGTGGCACCCACCTGAGTCTGCAGAAAGCTTTAAACAGTAACTCCAAAGGGTGTGACCAGCTCCATTCATTTTACTCGAGGCTTCATGAACTCTGGTGTTTTCTAAGATATATGGGATTCAGCAATTCTGCCACAGATTTGGCCATTTTGCTGCAGCTGCAGCCAAGAGCCCAGCATTTTGTTACAGACAGAGCACAGCCCAATATCTGCCTCTTGCTTTCCAACTTTCCTCACAAGGCAGTGTTATTGGATTACACTGCGGGAGGGATAGCTCAGTGGTTTGAGCATTGGCCTGCTAAACCCAGGGTTTTGAGTTCAATCCTTGAGGGGGTCATTTAGGGATCTGGGGCAAAAATTGGGGATTGGTCCTGCTTTGAGCAGGGGTTGGACTAGATGACCTCCTGAGGTCCCTTCTAATCCTGATATTCTATGATACACTGCAGGCTTCTTGCACGGGTTCATGGTACCAAGCAATAGGGTTTATGGAGCTAAAGTTGGAGTCCGGCTTGCAGCCAAAGGAGCTGGAAATGAAGGCTACTGAGATGAGGTACCTGAGCCATTGAAGCTATCTACAAGGTCCCCTTTCTCTGGATGAGGATGCGGGTTCTGAGCTGGGTTACCTGGACAATATTGCAGAGAGTGAAAATGGGCTGCTTACAGTATAGAGGGAAAACCCATCCTTAGAAATAGTCACTGTCAAAAATCATCAGAAATTTTTGGCCCATAAATATTTTCAACAATGGGTTGAATAGGTGGTTGGATAGCGATGTGTGGGTGGTGGGAGGGGAGAGGGAGCTGGGAATGAAGCACATTTCATGGTAACAGAATATATTCACATTGCCTTGAAATTTAGGGGTGGATGATGCAGAAATTGGTCCCAAGGTGTTATGGGGTACACAAAGGCTGTTAATAAGTGTGGAACTGACCGGCTAAATCCTTTTTTCTCTGAAGTAAGATATATGAATTGCTGTGGTGGGGGTGCAGGCTGTGAACTCTATTCATAATGCTAAACAGCATGACACAGGTGCTCATCTGATGCTAATTATATCTTCGAAAAATCAAAAAGTAAATGCCAGATCATGTAATAGTGGCATCCCACCAAATATCATTGTGAAGTACAAAGGCAACAGACCAAACAGACTTTAAAGTGAAGACATGAACAATTGCCTAGGTCTTTAGGCTTGACCGGTAATCTGAGACAGGAATGGCAAACCGCAGCTAATGGGAGCTGCGGGGGGGCCGTGCCTGCAGACAGTCAGTGTCAGCAAAATGTCTGATGGCCTGCAATCAGATTATCCTGATCGGCCGCTTGCGGCCCACGGGCTGCCCACCACTGCTTTAGAGGATATAGCTCAGAGCAAGTCTCTTTAATGAGAGGATTCTAATATGCTTCTCAGCAACACTGCAGTTCATGAATATTAATTAGTTCTCTTACTCAAGAAATTTAAGTGTACTCCAGACAAATAAGCTGGTAAGGTTTTGATGTTGTCCTGCATAAGCCAAAGATTTGGAAGAGACACTTGATCCAACACCATCCAAACAGAGCGGTTTTGGACTGTTGGAAGTAGCCCCTAGGGTGAGTCTGTATGCGCATGAAGCTAATGGAATGCAACCCAGCTGGACTCCAACCTCCATTTTTGTGCTGTACTCAAGAAGATACCTACAGTGGTCTGGCCATCTATAGCCGTAAGTTTATAAGAGTGTTAACATCCCGGATTATCTGCAAGGTCTCTGAGGAGTTCTCTCAGATGATTATGGACAAGAATATGTCATATATTCCTTTCCCTTCTGACCATATCAGAACACGGCACTGACTGCCTTCAGAAGAGCAGCTCAGTGCAAATAGGAAAGTTGAAATAAAGAAGGGGAAAAGGCTTTATGAACCCAGGTTTTCCAACACTCTAAAAGAATGCTTCATAAATTCTCTAGGAATATAAAGTCCTGATGTGTTAGTTGGGAACTCTGATGAAAGACAACAATATATGATGTGTTCTCTCACCAAGCAGGCACATCCCTCTCTGGGATTGAACATGGCAGCTAACCACACCTATCCCTCCTAAAAGGAGAGGATGGCGGTGGGCTCTACAGAATGGAAATGCTGGGGTAATGTCTGACATTTTCCTCCTGGATTTGTGGGGGGAGAATCTGGTGAGAATCAGCTCACTGTCCTTTTTCCACCCTTCCTCAAAGCTGGATCCCTACAGAACTCCAACAAAGGGCTTCTCTGAGGTTGTGGGAAGCATGCTGCAGTTTATATGCGAGAGGAGAGGCGCCTGTGCCGAAGGGGAGCGTGCAGTCCTCAGACATGCAACAGTTGGGTTTTGTTGCGGTATCAGTTATTAACCGGTTTCCTTCATTTCTAGTTTGCCTTTAGGTGAGATGTAAAGCCAAAATCCTGACAAAGTCACGGTGCTTAAAAACATCCAGCAGGCCTTGACAAGTTTAGTTTTTACGCACATAAGGTATTAATTTTCCCTGGAGTCCTGACCAAATATCAGCCTGGGCAAATAGATCCTGACCTAAATTTCTTACCTACTGTCATGTTTGTGCTGCTTTAATTGTACTGATTTAGATACTGGCATAGCTAAAGCATTACAACCCTCAAGGGTGGGCACAATTATACCAGTATGCAGATGCTTATATTGTTATGGTTCACTCTTGTAAACGTGTGGGAATAAACTACACCAATATGAGCACCTTTTTACTGGTGTGCCTGGATCCACGCCAGGGGGATTATCGATTTAACCATTTCAGCATTAAAAAAGCCCACAGCCCTAACACAGAGTTAAACTGGTACAAAGAACTGTGTAGGCCAGGCCCCATGCTTTCATGAAGTGATGCAGCTACATTCTATGCACCTACCCATAATGTTGGGGGGGGGAAGCTGTGTTATCATGGGGGCTTCAATTCAATACGCTGTAGATCTCGTGTTGCTGGTATTAAAATATCCTTGCAATTTCTAAATATTAGAAGTGACAACTACCTAACTCAAAAAGTATTGCAACCACCATGGCAGAATTCTATATTAGATGTTGCCTTGACAGATAAAGAGAAATTGATCACAGAGCTAAACAAATCAACTGTAGCTGAGATACCACTTTCACCAAGCTGAAAACAATTATAAGCCAGCTCAGCTGGGAGGAAAAATTTAATCAGAAGAATGTGAATGATAGGTGGGAATTGATTAAGAACACTTTACTAGCCATAACCAAGGAAGGCAGCCATATTGGTTAAAAAAACCTACCTGGTATAGAGGGAAAATAAAGGCAGCTATAAAAATGTAACATATGGAAGAAAGGATAAATTAATAGTAATGAATATAAATCAGAAGCTAGCAATTGTAGAAAAAGGGAAAATTTAATCAGAAGAATCTGAATGATAGGTGGGAATTGATTAAGAACACTTTACTAGCCATAACCAAGGAAGGCAGCCATATTGGTTAAAAAAAACTACCTGGTATAGAGGGAAAATAAAGGTAGCTATAAAAATGTAACATATGGAAGAAAGGATAAATTAATAGTACTGAATATAAATCAGAAGCTAGCAATTGTAGTAAAAGGGAACCAAAGGGACACAAGGAGAATTCTATGGCCAGCACAGTAAAGGACAATAAGAAGGAGATTTTAAAATATATTAGGAACAAGAAGTTTCCTGATAGTAGTTTTGATCCATTACTAGATGGAAATAACTGAATTATCAATACAAATGCAGCAAAGGCAGACGTGTTCAAGTCTGTGTTTGAGAGGAAAAAACAGATGATGGAGTCATATCATGATGAGGGTGATGATAACACTCTTTCCATTCCACTAGTATCTCAGGACAGGTTAAGCAGAAACTCCTAAAGTCTAGGGTGACCAGATGTCCTGATTTTATAGGGATAGTCCCGATATTTGGGGCTTTGTCTTACATAGGCACCTATCACCCCCAACTCCCATCCCAATTTTTCACACTTGCTATCTGGTCACCCTACTAACGTCCGACATTTTAAAATCAGTAGGTCTGGATACCTTGCACCCAAGAGTTTTAAAAGAGTTGGCTGATGAGCTTGCTAGACTGTTAAGATTGATTTTCAATTAGCCTTGGAATACCAGGGAAGTTTCAGAAGACTGAAAGAAAGCTAATGTTGTGGCAATATTTAACTAGTGTAAATGGGATGGCCAGGTAATTATAGGCCTCTCAGTTTGACATTGATTCCAGGCAAGATAGTAGAGCAGCTGATGCAGGATTAGATTAATAATCAATTAAAGGATGGTAACACCAATCAATCAACATGGGTTTATGCAAAATAGATCCTGCCAAACTAATTCAATATCCTTTTTTCATGTGATTACAAGTGTAGTTGATAAAGGTAATAAAGTTGATGTGATATACTTAGACTTCTGTCAGGCACTTGACTTGGTACTGCATGACATTTTGATTAAAAAGTTAAAATGATATAGAATTCATATGGCACCAATTACATGGGTTAAAAGCAGCCTTACTGATAGGTCTGAAAATGTAATTGTAAATGGGGAATCATGATCCTATGGGTGTGTTTCTTGTGGGGTCCTACAGAGATCGATTCTTGGCCCTATGCTATTTAACGTTTTTATCAATGACCTAGAAGAGAACATAAAATCATCACTTATGAAGTTGGCAAATGACACTAAAATTCAGAGAGTGGTAGATAATGATGGTGACAGGTCACTGACAGAGTAATCTGGATTGCTTGGCGAACTGGACACAAGCAAACAATGGTGTATTTTAATATGGCTAAATATAAATGTAAACATCTAGGAACAAAGAACATAGGCCATATTTAGAGGATAGGGGACTCTACCCTGAGAAGCAGTGACTCTGAAAAAGATTTGAGGAGGAACATGATGGAAAATCTGCTGAACACGAGCTCCCAACACAACACTGTGGCCCAAAGGGCTAATAAGAATCTCAGATGCTTAAACAGGGGAGTCACTAGTAGGAGCAGAGAGGTTATTTTAACTCTGTATTTAGTACTGGTGAGCTCGCTGCTGTAATGCTGTACCCAGTTCTGGTGTCCACAATTCAAAAAGGAGGTTGATAAATTGAAGAAGGTTCAGAGAAGAGCCATGAGAGTGATTAAAGGATTCAAAAACATGCCTTTTAGTGACAGACACAAGGAGTTCAATCTATTTAGCACTTAACAAAAAAAGAAGATTTAAGGGGTAACTTGATTACAGTCTATAAGTATCTACATGAGGAACAAATATTTCATAATGGGCTCTTCAATCTGACAGAGAACAGTATAACACAATCCAATGGCTGGAAGATGAAGATAGACAAATTCAGACTGGAAACAAGGCGTACATTTTTAACAGTGAGAGTGATTAACCATTGGAACAAATTTACCAGGGGTCATGGTGGATTCTCTCTCACTGACAATCTTTAAATCAAGATTAGATGTTTTTCTACATGATGTGCTCTAGGAATTATTTTGGGGAAATTCTCTGGCCTGTGTTATGCAGAATGCCAGACTAGATCATCATAATAGTCCCTTCCTGGTCTTGGAACCTATGAAATTCCTGAGCGTTGTTGAATTTCTCTAGTAACTTAGTTCCCTCTAAACATACAGTGTAAAGAGTGCCCGAATGCTACTGGGGATGAAAGATTCTTTTATTGAGGCTCTTTTCAGCTCGTGTCTCAGTTACTGCAACCACCTTCTCTTTGGCCTTGACAAATGCAGTCTTGCCCCATTCATATCCATTCAGAATCCTGCTGCCAAGATCCTTTTCCTAGCCTGTTGCTTTGACCATATCACCCCTCTCTTTGCATCCCTCCACTGGCTCCCTCTTCACTATCACATTGAACAGTAGCTCACCCTCACTTTCAAGGCCCATCCCCTTGACCACCATCTCTGATTGGCCCATGATACCAGCCTTCACCACCTGCTTGTTGAGTTTTCAAACAAGCACCTTATGCTTTCCCCCATGCTGCCCCTCTTGGGGAGCTCCTCCCAAGCATCAACACCCACAAAGCTATCTCATTATCTGCCTTCAAAACCCTCTTAAACTCTCCATTTCTGTGATACCTACAAAAACTTTAGAACAGCTAGGCCACAGGTGTGCTGAGACCACTGCCTATCATACTGACCAATACTCCCCTTTCTGTCTGTATCCATCTGTTGTCTCTTGTTTTAGACTTTGAGTGTCAGCTCTTTGAGGCAGGGACCGTCTTTTTGTTCTGGATTTATACAGCACCCAGCACAGTGCTATGGTAATGCAAATAATAATAAAAATAATATGCCACCTCACATCAATCCCACTAGACCCCATTCACTTCAATGGGATGCTTGCCAGTAAAATAATGGTACTTCTGACCCAGACAACATAACAACTGAATGTATTATTTCCCATAGCACTTGATGTTGGGACATTCAGCAACACCCAGCCAATCATTAGGGCCCTGGATATGCCTTGTCCCTTGATCCCTGTTTCTTCATCCTTGTTGCATCAGTTTAAATTCGGAATACCAAGGAGAAGCTTCTGTGCTGGCCATGAGCACTTCTGTCCCCATGTCTATGCTATCCAGCTAGTTGTATGCAAAACTGGCATTTGGGAGCCATGGAATCTGCTGATGGGGAGGGAAGATGCCTGCTGGCAGGGTGCGCCCCCCATTTGCATGACCATCCCAACTTTAAAGTGGGATTGTGTGGCTTGCTCTTTGAGTGCATTTATCAAACTCACTTCCCAGAGTAGACTAGGCTGGAGGCCTGCTCTCTCTTCCCAGCCAGAGTGTTGGAGGGTGGAGTAAAATCTGCTATTCCAACCTCTTAAGCATAACCAGAGCTGTATCAGGCCTCCCCCGGACCATGACCAGAACACAGGGAGGAGGACTAGAGAAGGGGAGAAAAGAAAAAGATTGAAGGCATTTGTGGAAGGCAAAAGTGAGACTTAGAAGACGAGGGTGCACAAGGAAGAAGTGCACTGGCAGTTCCCCAAAACCCTAACACTGGCGTTGACTGTTACTTCATTACGTTGCTCTCAACCAGCACTATCTCCCGCTCCCGTAAAAAGCAAAGCTCAGAGTATTTGCTGATGTAAGCAGTGTCAGGATGAGCTCCACCCTGACATCTGGTGGTGAGGTGTGGCAAGTTTTGGAAAAGAACTTCAGGGGCTCATCTCATTTGCATAGGCACACCCACCCCGCCTAGAATGAGGCCATAGCTGCCCAAATGCTCACTTTGGCTGCTGTGGGATCCCCAGTGTCTCTGTTATTGGGGCAGGAAGAATAAATTGTTATTACCCTGATTATGGGAACTGTGCTTGGAACTGTACTTGGCCTTTTGTTATGATGGAGGGACTCACCATCAACTAAGTAGCACTCGCTAGGCAAGGGTCATGGGTTCCAAAACTCTGTGAATTGAGAGAGGCTGGGGACAAGTATTAATACTTGGTGGTATGGGCCCCTTGGTGAGGGCCTTACATGCTAATTGCACTTCCTCCTCTCTCCACTGTAGAATATCAGAGCTAATTTTCATTCCATTAGGAGTCTAGTCACAGGCTGCTGAGCTCACTTTGGGCTAATGGTGCACCAGCACTGAGGCTCCCCTACTACAAGCTGAATTCACCTAAGAGCTGAAATCACTGAGTGTTGTGTTAAGTAGTGGGGGAGCCTGAAGATATATTGTGGAGCAGTTTGTGGGACGGCTGGAGTGCCTTGTGGACAGGCTGGTGGAGCAGTTCATAGGATGGCGGGAGCTGCTTGTGGGATGCGGAGCAGAGCAGTTCATAGGACGGCGGGAGCTGCTTCTGGGCCGCAGAGTGGAGCTGAGCGAAGCAGTTTGTGGGGCGGCTGGAGGAGCAGAGTGAAGGCCTATGGAGCTGTGGGGCGGTCAGCTTCAGATCATGTAAGGTGCCCCTTACCTCTCTTTCCTCCCCATCTCCACCCAGGTTGGGAGGTAAAGCTCTGCAGATAAACTTTCGAACTCTGGGGCTGCCCTGACCAGGGACAGAGACTTTTGGGTCACTGGACTTTTGGGACTTTGGGTGATTTGGGGTTGCTGGACTCAAGAACCCAAGGGAAAGGGCATGCCCCAATTTGCTTGGGGTGGGTTTTTTGCTCATGGGTTGTGTTATGAATCCTGTTGGTGGTGTTTCCCCAACATAATGCCACATTGTTTCTCTCTGTTATTAAAAGGCTTTTTGCTACACTCAGACTCTGTGCTTGCGAGAGGGGAAGTATTGCCTCTTGGAGGCGCCCAGCGGGGGTGGTATATATTTGTCCCAGGACAGTGGGTGGGGGCTCGAGCCGGTTTGCACTGTGTTATTGGAATGGATCCCCTAGATACTGAACCCGGCCCTTGTTGCTGCCAACTCTGACGGGCAGAAGGGTTACACTTACATTGACTTGGCATCTCTTGTGAAGAAGACACATTCTCTCTTCTTAAAATGTTCTTGAATGAAGGTGACCAAATCCTTTGGGGGAAGATTAAAAGGGAAAGTTTTAGCTCAGTGACTCCCAGCACTGCAAACTCTTTAAAGGTAGCACAGGTGCCTTACACTGGCATTTAAAGGAAAACTGCAGTGATTCACTGTAATTCATTTGTTCGCAACGTAGCATCAGGGCCTGTGTGGACGCAGCTGTTCAGGAGTACGGCACGCGATAGCTAAACCCTTTAACTACAATTGAAATACTAAAACAGAAACTTTAAAAAAAATTTAATGAATAACTATCAGCATGTCCTAGTAGGCCTTGTTTAGATCAGGAAAAAGGTGTTTTTAACAACATGATGAGCACCAAAGCAAACAGTTCTTGCATTGTCCCTTAAGCGCATGCTGGGGACAGGTGTAACGCCGACAGACTCTGGTCGTCGTCAGGTGGGATTAAACTGGGGACCTCTGGAGCTTAGTGCATGAGCCTCTACCTCATGAGCTAATAGCCAACTGGCTGTTAGCTAAGGCTGTAGAGCAGACTCATTAATTGCTCTCTAAGTGGTCTCTGTGCCACTAGATGGGACAGAACGCCACACCCAGGAGGTATGTGGGTTACACAGGCTCACATTTAGAAACATGGCTTCATCTTCCTCTTTGCTCTATAAGAGCTCTATTGGTTTAACCCAGCATGTTCATACAACAAACATCCCAATAACTAGGTCAATATCCAGAAGTTACAAAGTAGCCCCCACTTCCACCACAATTTTGAACACCACTCAGCACCTAATGTAGACCTGGTTTAACACCTTTAGAAATGTTATGGGATCACAGGTAACCATACCTGCTAAATGGTGTTGAAAATCGTATCACCAATATTCCAAACAAACCCTTTTTCCCCTTAGCCCCTACCAAAAGCGATGCCAGCTCCACTTGCTATTTTAATATAATCCAGCATGCCCCAGTAGGAGATTAAGTCTCTCGAGTCAAACCCCAGTGGAATTAAGAGTCTCCAGATTGTTTTAAGGTAACTTCCAATTCTAATTTAATAATTAAACTCTGCTAAATTAAACACACCAAGTGTTTAACACTACAATATACCTTGCCTTAGAATGATTGGAAGCTGTCTGATATGCAGCTGTTTCTATGGAGATGTTAATTCTTTTGCACCTAATTTGCCTCCAGAGACTAACAAAGTGGGAGCTTCCTATCTGATCATGAAATGCTTTTATTTGTCTTTTATTTACTCTTATTTGCTTAGGGCTAGAACGTGGCGTGGACTGTGCTGGCTCCAGACGTGGAAGGAGAGACTGATTGCACCCCTGCCTTGTATGCTGCTGCACAGCCTCCCCTGGCCTTGGGCGCAGGCACTTATACCTGCTACTAACCCCATGAGCAAGTGTGCAGAGAGTTGGCAGAACTGGCAGAAATTGGCCCATGCCCACACGTCAGCCAGGATGAGGGATGTAGTAGGTTGCTACCATTATGGACGAGTAGCAAAGTTACTCCCCACCTGGAACAAGAGGAGGGGAGTCACGTCCCTCTGAAGTACAGTTTCTTTCCTTGGTGCACATGGCCCCACACACAAGGCCTGCAGCCCATAGCAGTTTACTCCCTTTTGCGACTAGTTCTATGGCCATCTGAATCTTTTCAGTACAGCGGAATTCTCCTTTAACCATACGAGAGTTCTTAAAGGCACAGCCTGTTTGGGGCCTTGTTGTGCAGCTGCTGCTAACTGGGGAGTTTAATTTAGACCAGGAAAGAAGCCTGGATAAAAATTCTACTGGAAATAAAAATTTCCATTGCTAAGCACTTGGAAAGACCTCAAGTCTGATGTGCATTTCAAACCAAGAGATCCATATATATGAAAATCGACTTTGCATTAAACTTCAAGTGTTTATTCAAAAGTGGGCCCAAACCAAACCCACCCAGTCCTGAACATCCCTAGACTATGAGAGAAGGAGGTGGGACAGAATCTAAACACAGACCCCATGTCACATTTTGCAGCTGCCCCCTGCCTATGAGCCAGACCAAAACCCTGGATCTGAACATGTTTCAGTTTGGGGTGTTCTGAATCCAGAATTGGATCCAACTGAAATAGATGGGCCCATCTTGAAAGTTACTTCTTTTGCACTGTTCCATTTCAGACGCCTGCCCAAGTTCATTCTCTTTCAGACAAGTTCATTCTCTTGGTTTTATATGCTCCCAGCATAGGAACCTAAAGGACATCTGAAATATATGGGAGATCTAATACTTATACTTCAAAGTATAGTGCCCTTTCAGAGATGATACTATTCACCAAAGCACAAAGCTAATATGATTTTACATTAATAATTCATCATTTTGGCAGTATGAAAAATAATTTATGGGAGACCCCCAACCTCACACTTGTTAGGAGCCCATCTGCAGCCACCCACAGCATCCAGGCTCCAAAGTCCATCACCTTGCAAGGATTTTTTACAGCTACTCTGATCTGGTAACTCCACAAAGTGCAAGGCAGCAGAGGGTCAGAGCCAATGAGTCTTGATTGGCATGAAGGAAAAATCCCTGGAATCCAGGATGTGCGGAGGGGGGGAGGATGTAGTGCTTTAAATTCTCATTTCTGGACATCTAGTTTCACGTGGTAAATTAGACCATGACTCATTCTAATTTAACTTTGTCCATAATGGAAACCTACCCATACAATTTGGCAGTATTCTATTGCTGCTCAGGGAAGGTCCAGAACTGTGATAAAGTCCTTTAAAAAAATGTTCTAGCATTCTGTGACACTGACCTATCTACTACATTTTACAGTAGCTTTAGAGGCCATTGGCTACAGAATAAAATTGTATTTTTCTTTAAGGAAAAAGTGCTGCAAGACCATTATACATCTTCCTCCTTGTGTATGAGACTAATTCATAATTGTCACTGTGGCAGAGTTCCAAGTGAGACTACACCCACGCACGTAGCATGGAAATGCATTGCACCAGATACTTACACTGTCATTGTACGACACATCTGTGCTGCGAGATATACTGGAGTAAAGAACTTTTGAACCTTCCAAAGTGCCATTTCGTCTGTTTCTCATGGTGCCCATGCAAACTTAAAGTAGTCACCACCAGCCTATGGGGGAAGAGAAGGATTTTGGGGATCAACATTAGTGTTAGCCTTTCCCCCCCCCCAAAATAGACCAAAAAAAATTGCGATCACACCTGGTGCTTTGGGTTCCATTCAAATCCTGTATTAGTGGATTTGTTATTCTAGTTGGCTTTTGGAATGTGAAATGCAATATCTAAAACCTCAAAAATCCCTCATGCCAGAGTATTGAAAGAAATAGGTTTTCCTCCCAGGACTGACTTAACACCTTTCGGCAAAGAAAGTGTGTAATATATTCCATAATGTATAGCTGTAGAGATGCTGAAATTTCAGCACCTTGTGCAGTCCTGTAGTAATTCACATACTGTGGTGTCTAGGGGTCCCATCAGAGATTAAAGCCTTGTTGTGTCACTAGGCACCATATGTACAAACAGAAAAAGAACAGTTGCTGCACCAAAGAGTGTTCTGTCTAACCAGACAAAAGGAATTATTCCTACAGAAAGTATTCTAAGGCACAGAGAGATCAAAGAGTTTGCTCAACATCACAGACGAAGTACATGGAGGCAGAAACTGAAATCAGATCTCTTCAATCCTACTCCAGCTATTTAACAAGAATATCCTTCCTCACCTGGGTTTCTGACAATCTTCTCTGATCTCTATAGTGAAAAGATATTTAATGGTTTCATTCTAGTCTCTCTTCATTATAAAAATTACTGTATTAATATGCCACGTCTAAGCATAATTCACAATCTGGTCAGAAGGACCTTGAACTGCAATAGCAAGCGGCTTTGAAGTTAGAATCAAGGCATAGGGGCACACTGCTGGATTGAGAAAGTTGAAATGGATGGATGGGTATGTACTCCAGGCTCCCCAGAACAGAGCTTTAACTATGACTTCACTAAGCCACCTTCAGGAATAAGAACTTGGTCCCAATGGCAGTGAGCATATTTGAACCAGATTCAGAAGCTCAGAAAATAAAAACACTAATATAAATTTTAGTTGCAAGTATCTAAGCTATTTCCAAGGCACCTAGCACCTTGCAATGAAACAAGCTATTTCTCCCTTCTAAAAGGGAACTAGTCTTGTAGTTAAGGCACTGGGTTGGCGCTCAGGAGATCTAGTTCAATTCCCAGTTCAGACGCAAATTTCAAGTGTGACCTTAAGTGCCTCTATCTTTCTGCTCCTCAGTCCCCATCCGTAAAATGAGGCCAATATTACTTCCCTTTTCCATCCTGGGACTATTTAGAGTGTAAGATGTTCGGGGCAGGGACCATAGACTCCTCTGTGTGTGGAGAGCACCACGGTGTCACTTAGCACCTCTATATAGTAAATAATAAATACTCATTTCTGTGTGATAAGGCACATGACTTCTGGTGACTGAAAACTGGCAAGTGGTTTATTCATGAGTTTGGAGAGAAAAAACAGCAATGAATGCAGTAAGATTGCCTGGAAATACCATTTCAGCACATGATCCAAGCAACCCCAGAAGGCGATAAAACAAGCTAGCTCAAGAGACATACCATCAGGTATTATTTATATTACAAATCCAATTTTAAAAAAATAATTTCAAGTTACCTTTAAGTAACACTAGCACATGGAATCTGCATTCTGTCAGACGACAAAACCAGGATACTCCATGTCTGACAACCTGCCACATTCAGACCTTACATGTGTACATTACAGGCAGCAAACATCCTCCTTGCCTGTTCTTTATGGAAGTCACTCTGGTCCAAATTGTGGCTCAAGTATCAACTCCTTATGCATAACCAGAGACCAAGTTTCCTACACATTTTTCCATAAGGGCTTCAGGATGATGGTATTTGCCTCCTCCACTCTCTCACCTCTGCAGAAACAGCAAGCGATTCACCCTCCAGAACCAGGGCCACTGGAGAACCCTTCACATCCCTGACAGCCCAGCTGCAATGAAGCCACATTCTCAAGGATTCTTTCATTGCCACTCACATCCTCTCTCTCCACCCCATCCCCACCCAAATAGAAAAAGAAAAAACACTTAGTTGCAAACAGCACAAAATCTCCACTGAAGTGCAATTGTAGGGTGGCTCAGTGACAGAACTGCTTTTGTTTCCCACGAAGATTCTCTCGAGCCAACCAAGATCTTCCTGCAGTATCCTGCTTCTCACTGTGGGTCTGGACATTGCCAATCAAAATGGTGAAGATAATGGCAAAACTTCAGTGGGAGCCACCACAGGTGTCAGGTGCATGTTATTCAATGGACGGAAGTGTGCCATGGAGCAAAGAGTGCCCACGTTTAAAAGTGCATCCACACAATCTTTTCACGGAGAAGCCCTATCACCTCCATACTTTGGAACAGGGGGTTGACATTTGGCGGAGGTTGCTCTGGTATTCGGAATATGTCTTTTGCTATCCCCATGAAAGTAACAGTTCACACCTATTCAGTGGATGCTTGTTAGAGTTTGGCAACTAAATTCTCTGCAGATTCCTTCTGTACTGGACACATTCCTGCCCAGGGATACAGGACCCAATCAGGGTTGAAGTTAACCTATGATTGTTTCTCCTCCTGGCTGCCAAAGGCCACTGTGGCACCAAACACAGGAACTGAGATCAGGGAGGCTGTGTTCTCAATGCTGTCAGTGTTGATGCTCAGGAGGAGCTAAGCAGGGAGCTGACAGCAGATGTGGGGGTACCTGGGGGCAGAAGAGTCTATAACCACTGGAAACCACTCCCTTGCAGAACCCGTATAGAACCAACAAATCCCAAGTCTCAACATTGCTCCACTGTCTAGCGAACAGCTGTGAAACTCCCTGGTAAAGTGTGTCACTCACCTCTAATGGCGGATCCAAACACAGAGTAACAACCAGCTACTGCTATTGATTGCTCAGTTAGCTCAACTGGTATAAGATTGTGCTGGGGGTTGAACAGTACCTCTAAATGTTGCAGGGATGCTGATGACCCACGTGGGGGTCTGCATAGTTCCACAGGGTGCAATTTTTTGTTTTTTTAAATCTTTGGTTTTTTAAATCTAGGAAATTACATACAAGCATCTACTGCAAACGAATGTTCAGTTTGAAGAGACAAGCACTTAGAAGTTTGGAAATGCTAGAATCACACAATCCATTGTCTACAGTCAAGCTCTAAGATACAACCACATTTGCTCCAATCCCTCAGACAGAAACAAACACCTACAGGATCTCTATCAAGGGTTCTTAAAACTACAATACCCACCTGGGGAAGTGAAGAAACTGATTGACAGAGGCAGAAGAGTACCCAGAAGTCACCTACTACAGGACAGGCCCAACAAAGAAAATAACAGAACGTTTCTAGCCAACACCTACAGCCCCCAACTAAAACCTCTCCAGTGCAACATCAAGGATCTACAACTTATCCTGGAAAATGATCCCTCACTCTGACAGACCTTGGGAGGCAGTCCAGTCCACGCTTACAGACAGCCCCCCAACCTGAAGCAAATACTCACTAGCAACTACACACAACACAACAAAAACACTAACCCAGGAACGTATCCCTGAAACAAACCTCGTTGACAACTCTGTCCACATATCTATTCAAGGGACACCATCATAGGACCTAACCACATCAGCCACATGATCAGGGGCTCATTCACCTGCACATCTACCAATGTGATATTTGCCATCATGTGCCAGCAATGCCCCTCTGCCATGTACATTGGCTAAACCAGACAGTCTCTGTGCAAAAGAATAAATGGACACAAATCAGACATCAAGAATTATAACATTCAAAAACCAGTCGGAGAACACTTCAACCTCCCTGGACACTCAATAACAGACTTAAAAGTGGCAATTCTTTAACAACAAAACTTCAAAAACAGACTCCAACGAGACACTGCAGAACTGGAATTAATTTGCAAACTGGACACCATCAAATTAGGCCTGAATAAAGACTGGGAGTGGATGGGTCATTACACAAACTGAAAGCCAATTTTCCCATGCTAATTTTTCCCCCTACTGTTACTCACACATTCTTGTCAACTGTTTGAAACGGGCCACAATGATTACCACCACAAAAGTGATTTTTCCTTCTGCTGATAATAGCCCACTTTAATTGAATTGTCTCGTTAGAATTGGTAAGGCAACCTCCATCTTTTCATGTAATATGTATATATATCTTCCTACTGTATTTTCCACTCCATGCATCTGATGAAGTGGGTTTTAGTCCACAAAAACTTATGCCCAAATAAATTTGTTAATCTGTAAGGTGCCATAAGTACTCCTCGTTGTTTTTGCTAGAATTAAGGTTGTCTATGTAACCTTCAGTCTGCCCATGTGTGCACGCATTATATTAGTCTTACTTGCATGATCATATACTTTCCCACAAGCCCCTTGTCTTATTCCGTGCACTGGATGGATCTGCTCTGGGGATGAACTGGGGTGATGTAGGGACTGAGTCTATTGCTTGTAGAACCCTGGCCTCCTCCTGTGTGTGGGATGTACCAGGGCTGTGCAATGAAGGAGACTTGCCTGAAGGACTCCTGTCTCATTTACTGCAGACGGTAGAAAATGTGTTGTGAACGAGGCAGGGTGCTGCAGGAAGAGAAAGGAAGGGTGCTTGGTTAAGGCAGCTGAAAGCCACCTTAGAGAACTGGATTCTATCCCTCCCTCTTAAATCAAACATTTTCACAGGTGACCACTAATTGTGGGATCCTTATTCTATAGATGCCCAACTTGACACCCAGAGGTGAGATTTGCACAAATTACTGAGCACTCATAACAGCAACAGAAGTTAATGGGACCTGTAGACTGAAATATGAAGTGCTATAAAATGCTAAATACTCTGAAAAACAGGTCCTAGGCTTCTCAAATCAGACACCCAAAATAGCAGATGATCTAGACAATGCTGTCTCATCTCTCTGTGCCTCAGTATCGATAAAATGGTGATACCTCTCTACCTCAGAGGGGCTTTGTTAAGCACTCGATTATTACAGAGACGAGTGCCGTGGAAAAGCCAAGGAGGAAATTAAATAATTCTGGATTCAGTGGAGGGTTTGGTGGTGCAGAGTCAATAAGGCAAGAGGCCAACACACTGAAAGATGAGGATAAAAAGAAATATTTAATAGCTACCAATTCAGGAAGCACTAGCCATCCTGTGCACTGAATGCGGAAGGGGTCCTGTGGAAAAAATATTATGCTATCATGTAATTAGTGCATATGCGCGTGGGGGCCAAATTACAGTTGCACAGATGACGAATGCTGACATTTCCTAATTTATGAGTGCTTGACTATGCAACCTGAATGCTGGTTTAATGTATTTTTTGCACATAATGTACACAAACCTCTTCACATGGCTATGAGTCACACACATTTCACACAGATCCTTCACATTTACGGGTGTTCTGTCCCAGTGAGATAATCTCTTTCCAGCCACAGACACGAACTACAATGGCCAAAATCTGCTCCCAGTTTAAAATCCAAAGTAACTCTATTGCAGTAACGACTCTGTATTTATGGTGGTAGAACAGGGAACCCAAACCGGACGCCTAGACTACATCAAAATTCAATCCAAAAATACAAAAGCAGAAGAAAAAGGAGGGTACCACAACTCTTTAGGTCCTGCTTTTCAGGCTGATTCTTCTGGTGGATTAGCCATCATTAATTAGATGGGAGGTACCCATATGCCAAAATCTTTTTTTTAATCTGATAAAATTTCACAGCACATAAGAACTATATAAAAGACATGACAAAATAACTATTTGGGGCAAGTTTTTCCAAAAATCTTGACTACCCCTATGTGATAAGCATATAATTACACCAGGGCTGAACTTTTATTTGAGTAAAACTGATAGTATTTGGCCCACTAACTTCCAACTCACAACCCTGTAAAGCAAATGCTTTTAACTTTCAAGAATTTCCCCTCAGGGTAAAGCTTCCTTTAAAGCTACATTTCAAGGTAAAAACTCCACAGGGAGAAATGCATTTTCATCTGTATTTATGCGATAAATTTATTAAGCAACCCAACATTATAAAACGCAGCCAATAAATCTAACACCCAGAGAAGTGACCATGGACATAACTGCATTTAAAAAAAGAAGTTAAATGGAAATGAAAGCTTAAATTATTCATTCAACACTTGAAAGGATTTCAATTCTCTCGCTGTCTTTGTAAATAATTTAAAAGATTTGCTGTGCTACAGCAGAACTAAACAAAGTCTGAGAGGACACAGAATCAGTGCAAATCCTGTGCCCCACCTTTAATTTAGGTTTCAAAGAGGTCTGATTTCTATCACTGTTAGAGAGCTTGTGAGAAAAATGTAGCAGCTAACTAATTATGGATAGTTCATATAAAGTGCTCAATACGCATAATCATGTTTTGGTTAGAAATAAAGGTATTGCGCACATTTAAATTATATAGAATAGTATGAAATACAGAATTTCAGTCTATGAGAACTGTCCAACTGGCTAAAGCAATATGTTTCCTTCTTTTTTTTTATAGAGTGTATTGCAATATGTTTATGGAAAAACACTAGCTTTTTATAGCATGGGCTATTCCATTACAGTTTAGCCTTCTTAACAGGCAAGTTTGAAAGGTATTATACCACCAGCTAAACAACAGAATAATCATCTTAACCATAAGAATGTTACTGTGAATTCCGTAGCAGTTCCAGCAATAAGTACATTCCAGTGAAATCTTTGTACCTGGAGCTAAATGAAGTAACTAGAAATGGTAATTACATTTAAAATGACAGGTTTCAGAGTAACAGCCGTGTTAGTCTGTATTCGCAAAAAGAAAAGGAGTACTTGTGGCACCTTAGAGACTAACCAATTTATTTGAGCATAAGCTTTCGTGAGCTACAGCTCACTTCATCGGATGCATACTGTGGAAACTGCAGAAGACGTGTATATAATGTCTTCTGCAGTTTCCACAGTATGCATCCAATGAAGTGAGCTGTAGCTCACGAAAGCTTATGCTCAAATAAATTTGTTAGTCTCTAAGGTGCCACAAGTACTCCTTTTCTTTTTACATTTAAAATGGTATTTTTAAAAAGTCTCCAATACTTCACTCCAGCATTTCAAACTATTTTCTAAACTGAGCTGTACTTGGTCTCAACTTAAACAAGGAAAACTTTAATGCACAAAAATGTTTCTCACAGTTCAATGTATGCTTCTAATGCCAATTTGCATCAGTCTAATCATGACACTTAGCTTAAAAAGCAAAGCTTACAAACAGAAAAGAAAAATGTTACAAAGTACATTAGTTACTAAGTACATTTCCTGAACCACTGCCATCTCTTCTTTGGACTTCAAAAGGCATTTGTTGAAAATCAACCCCAAATGACATACCAGTGTAGAGTGCTCAGCCAAAATCTCCTGAATGTTTGTCCCAGCAATCTTGTTGTATACATTACTTTTCAACAGGAAGGGTTTGATATATTTCAGCATTCAAAGCCCCACCTATTTTCATGTGTGTCATACTCCCTTTTAAGGGGGATGGTCGGTGGATGAAAAGGTCAGGACACAGAAATCAAGAGCAAGATTAGTCAGTGATTGATAATGAGCAAGAAATGAATAATTGCAGCAGGATATTTATAAACTCTGTTGAAATAATACTGGTTTCCACTTCACAGTATGGCTATCAATTTCTACCGTACATTGGTAGTAGGCAATTTAATTTCTACAATTATCAGCACTATTAGAAAGCCACAAATGGAACAGAAAATGCTCATTATGAAAACCAATAATCTGTGTTAACTAATATCTTTATGTTGATAACACAAAGATTTTATTTTTAGGATAAATCTGATAAGAATCCTGATGAGAATGACACCGAAATTTTATTGCCAAGGATTGAGATCTCAAAAGAGAATTTATTCCACATTTCACAGCTTTTTTTTTTTTAACTGCAAGACTTTTCTGTCTCAAAACATCTCAGACTATTCCACTGAAATGAATGAAACTGCACTGATTTTTGAAGGCTCAACTAACCACCTCGCTAGAAGAAACTGTATTTATAGGGATCGCATTATGTGGAATCCCTGAAAATAGCTACAGACAAACAGACAAACAGCTGGAGTTTTAACCTTCTCGGCCTTGTATCCCGGGAAATTATACAGCACTGAAGTGGATGTAAATGTTGCAGGAAGCAGAGGTATGTGGTGTAGCACTGTTATACAGAAGTAGATATGCCACTACAACACTGGGAGCAATAAAAGTACATATCTGAGGCAATATTGTTTGGAGTGTCTCAGGTACAAGACAAGTGTTTGATTTAACACAATTTTACTTTCAGGTGATCTGCAACACCAGTGCAGTGTGCTGCCAGCCCCTGTTAAAGCCAACGACCATGGAGTGTAGTTTTCTTGCAATCTCTGGTCCTCACTACTGTATTATTGGAGCACCTCACAGTGTTGACTATATATAACCTCACAGCCACCTGGTGAGGTAATGAAGCATTAGTTACCCCCATTTTACAGGTGGGGATGTGAGGTACAGACACACTAAGGTGTGTCTACACTGCAACTGGGAGGTTGTCCCACTGTCTGGCTCACAACCATGAGTGCTGACCTCAGGGCAGACTGTCAAAAACAGGTCAGACGCTCCAAACAGGTGGTGTGTTCTATAATTAGATTTCACCAAGCCAGTAATTAATGTGAACTCCTGGATCACTATAACACTCTTACCATGAAAACAGCAAGGAGTCTGGTGGCACCTTAAAGACAAACAGATATATTTGGGCATAAGCTTTCATGGGTAAAAAACCCACTTTTTCAGATGCATGGAATGAAAATTACATATGCAGGCATTATATATTGACACATGAAGAGAAGGGAGTTACCTCACAAGTGGAGAAACAGTGTTGACAGGGCCAATTCGATCAGGGTGGATATAGTCCACTCCCAATAATTGATGAGGAGGTGTCAATTCCAGGAGAGGGAAAGTTGCTTTTGTAGTGAGCCAGCCACTCCCAGTCCCTATTCAAGCCCAAATTAATGGTGTTGAATTTGCAAATGAATTTTAGTTCTGCCATTTCTCTTTGAAGTCTGTTTCTGACTTTTTTTGTTTAAGTATGGCTACTTTTAAATCTGTTAAGAATGTCCAGGAAGATTGAAGTGTTCTCCTAGTGGCTTTTGTATGTTACCATTCCTGATATCCAGTTTGTGTCCATTTATTCTTTTACGTAGAGACTGTCTGGTTTGGCCAATGTACATGGCAGAGGGGCACTGCTGGCACATGATGGCATATATCACATATAACATGATGGCATATAATGTCTTCTGCAATTTCCACAGTCTCTACATAAAAGAATAAATGGACACAAATCAGATGTCAAGAATTATTCATAAACCAGTCGGAGAACACTTCAATTTCTCTGATCACGCAATCAGAGACATGAAGGTCGCTATCTTACAACAAAAAAACTTCAAATCCAGAGTCCAGCGAGAAACTGCTGAATTGGAATTCATTTGCAAATTGGATACTATTAATTTAGGCTTAAATAGAGACTGGGAGTGGCTAAGTCATTATGCAAGGTAGCCTATTTCCCCTTGTTTTTTCCTCCCCCCCCCCCCCCCAGACGTTCTGGTTAAACTTGGATTTATGCTGGAAGTGGCCCACCTTGATTGTCATGCACAGTGTGGGGAGAGTGGTCAGTTTGGATGAGCTATTGCCAGCAGGAGAGTGAGTTTGTGTGTGTGGGGGGGGGGGCGGTGAGAAAACCTAGATTTGTGCTGGAAATGGCCCACCTTGATTGTCATGCACAGTGTGGGGAGAGTGGTCAGTTTGGATGAGCTATTGCCAGCAGGAGAGTGAGTTTGTGTGTGTGGGGGGGGGCGGTGAGAAAACCTAGATTTGTGCTGGAAATGGCCCACCTTGATTGTCATGCACAGTGTGGGGAGAGTGGTCAGTTTGGATGAGCTATTGCCAGCAGGAGAGTGAGTTTGTGTGTGTGTGGTGGGGGGGGGGGGTGAGAAAACCTAGATTTGTGCTGGAAATGGCCCACTTTGATTTTCATGCAGGTTGTAAGGAGAGTGGTCACTTTGGATAGGCTATTACCAGCAGGAGAGTGAGTTTGTGTGTGTGGTTTTTGGAGGGGGGTGAGGGGGTGAGAGAACCTGGATTTCTGCAGGAAATGGCCCACCTTGATTATCATACACATTGTGAAGACAGTGGTCACTTTTGATGGGCTATTACCAGCAAGAGAGTGAGTTTGTCTGTGGGGGGGGCGGAGGGTGAGAAAACCTGGATTTGTGCTGGAAATGGCCCAACTTGATGATCACTTTAGATAAGCTATTACCAGCAGGAGAGTGGGGTGGGAGGAGGTATTGTTTCATGGTGTCTGTGTATATAATGTCTTCTGCAATTTCCACAGTATGCATCCGATGAAGTGAGCTGTAGCTCACGAAAGCTCATGCTCAAATAAATTGGTTAGTCTCTAAGGTGCCACAAGTCCTCCTTTTCTTTTTACCCACAGATGAGTTACCATCTAAATCCTAAGAGTGACAAAGTTGTAGTGATCTATCAATTCAAAGTGTCTTTCTGGGAAGACTCAAGGGGCAACCCCTGGGGATCTCTGGCTTGAGCTTAGTGACTCCAGCCCTTCAGAGTTCAAACAGCCAAAAGATGTGGGGCCTCCTTGTCAAGGATTTTTGTTCCCTTCCCCCCAGAGTTCAAGATGATGGGATGAGTTCACGTGCACGTCTCCTCCTCATGTGGGATGCAGTCAACAGTCTTTTGTCCTCTGACATTCCACAATGATTTGTCTCGTGTCTATTGGTCTTCTTTTGCTGGGCAGGAGATAACACCTCCTGTGGCAAAAAAGTATTTCACATTTGGTAATGTTTCTCTCCTGACTGGGGAGGTGTACAGTTTCAGAGCAAACACTTAAATATTACCTTATAACATGGGTCATAGACATTACACATGAGATTAAAGCAGGAAGCAACGTACTAGCATTTCACAGCATCCAAAGACTAAATACATTCTTATAATACTACTACCTATTTTGAGCAAAACTAACATACAGGTGACCTGGTCTGGTCTCCAGCTATGGGGGTTGTCAGTTCTTAGCTAATGCCTGCAACCTGGGCAAAAGCTGGCATCTGGCCTGCCAGCATCACAGAAGTATTATTGGAGCACATGTAGATGTACCCCACCTAGCTAGCAGCAGAGACTGCCTAGGGCCCTGTGTACATACTCGAGCGGCTGCTGCTCAGTCTAGCAATATGTCTTGCCATCACACCTCCTGACTGCAGCATAGACACACCGTAACTAACTTGCTCCGTGTCCCACAGAGGATCTGCATTAGCACAGGGAATTGAACGTGGGTCTTCAGAGTCCCAGGCTAGCACGCTAACCACTGGACCATCCTTCCTCTCAGTATCAGGTTCCTAATGATCCTTACGGCACAATAGTATATGTACACAGAAAGGTGCCTACAATAGTCTGGCACTTTTACCTTCCACTGCCGCATGCTGATAACACCATCGGCAGGATCTGAACCTTCAACATTGCACAGGCTGCTATCAGATGAATCACAGAACTAATTACATTAGCTGGCAGCAGAATAGGGCTGCTCTCCCAGAGAGGGGGATGGGCTGCTGGCACTGTGAACTGGATACAGAGTGTGGTTGTGGGGAAGCAATGGGGTGGCTCCTGCCCTAAGTGATGTCCCCAGAAGAGGTGGAGCCTGGGTTGTGTCTCTCCCCCACATCTCAGGAGTTAGGAGAGCTCCTGAACCATGTGGTGTTCTCGCTCTCTCACGCCCACTCCCAGTAGGTGGAGAAGCTCCTATCCCTTCTGGTCCCCACAAGGCCGCACACTGGTTCAGGAGTGTGGAGCAAACAGCTGCAGCGGCGCAGGAGCCAGCAAACAGAGCTGTAACAGGGGAGTTTCAGTGGGAGTTTGTCTTGTGGTGCTTGTTTGGGGTTTGTTTTTGCTGTGGGGGGTGGTGTTTTGGTGGGGTTTGTGTTTCCCAGATTAGCAGGATTGAGGTGGGAAGGCTATGACAGATACAGAGGCAGCAGTGGGAGTGACCCATGTCGTGGAAGACACAATGAAGATGACTGGATGTGGAAGCTGTGGTATGTACATGATCCTGGAGGGGGTACCTGGAAAGAGTTTTGTCTGCATGAAATGCCGTCTGATAGATCTGATGGAAGAAAAGACCCGAGGATTGGAGATGCAGGTGGAAAGTCTGGTTCTGTTTAGAAGGGGGGTCAAGTGGATTATGGAGCAAAGACATGAGGCAGCTGAAGGGAAAAGCTCAGACTTGCAGATGGAAGCAGGACTGAAGAATTCTGAGGGGACACTGCTGGGTGAGGAAAATGGACAGTGGAAGCATGTGACTAAGAGAACCAGGCAGAGGAAAAGACGGGCTAGTGAAGGAGATATACAGCTCAAGAACAGGTTTTCAGAGTTGGAAAATGAAGAAGGGGCTCAGCAGGTGGTCACAAAAGGTGGAAGGGCAAGGAAGAAGAGAAGAGGAGCTAGTCCTATAGGAAAAGGGGGAGAGTCAATGGAGACTACACCAAATATGAGCACCAGGAGGGTACAGGATGGGTTGAAGAGGATTACAAGGGAAAATGGGAATGGAAAGAACTTGCAGCCAGAGGGAACAGGTGATAGACTGGAGAATTGTACCATCGCCAGGAAAAGGCAGGCCTATGTGGTTGGGGACTTCTTACTGAGAAGAATAGACAGGCCTGTAACAAGAGCTGATCCAGAGAACAGAAAGGTGTACTGTCTGCCGGGTGCTAAAATACGAGAAGTGGGCCTGAGGCTGAAGAGGATCCTAATGGGAGCAGGAAAGAATCCACTGATTGTCCTTCATGTGGGAACAAATGATACGGCTAGATTCTCACTAGATTGTATCAAGGGAGATTGTGCCAGGCTGGGGAATACGAGGCTCAGGTGATCTTCAGTGGGATTCTGCCTGTTTCTAGAGAAGGGCAACAAAGGTGTGACAAGATTATGATGCTCAACAGATGGCTCAGGCACTGGTGCTATAAGGAGGGCTTTGGGATATATGGCCACTGAGAAGCATTCATGGACAGAGGACAGTTCTCTCGGGATGGACTTCATCTGAGTAAGGAGGGAAACAGACTTCTAGGATGGAGGATGGCACAACTGATCAAGAAAGCTTTAAACTAGGAATTTGGGGGAGATGGTTGGGAGATGTCCAGGTAATCTCCAGGCCGGATTTTAGCATTGAGAGGGAAGAAAGGAAAGTAAGAAAGGATACAGCCGTTGGTAGGAGAATGGACATAAGGACGAAGGGCAGTGTGGATACAGTCTAATAGGTCATACTGGCTGTGGAATGTCCGTGCCTAATCGGGTACAGAATGTGAGCGAGGCCAAACAGCAAAAATGAAGATGTTTGTACACCAATGCGAGGAGCCTAGGTAACAAAATGGAGGAACTAGAGCTACTGGTGCAGGAAGTGAAACCAGATATTCTAGGGATAACAGAAACATGGTGGAATAGTCGTCATGACTGGACTAGGGGTATTGAAGGGTATGTGCTGTTTAGGAAAGGCAGAAATAAAGGTAAAGGTGGTGGAGCAGCATTGTCTATCAATGAGGAGGTAGAATGTAAAGAAATAAGAAGCGATGGAATGGATAAGACAGAGCCCGTCTGGGCAAAAATCACATTGGGGAAGAAAACTACTAGAGCCTCCCCTGGGATAGTGCTTGGAGTGTGCTATAGACCGCCGGGATCTAATCTGGATACGGATAGAGCCCCCTTTAATGTTTTTAATGAAGTAAATACTAATGGAAATTGCGTGATCATGGGAGACTTTAACTTCCCAGATATAGACTAGGGACGAGTGCTAGTAATAATAATAGGGCTCAGATTTTCCTAGATGCGATAGCTGATGGATTCCTTCAGCAAGTAGTTGCTGAACTGACTAGAGGGGATGCCATTTTAGATTTGGTTTTGGTGAGCAGTGAGGACCTCATAGAAGAAATGGTTGTAGGGGACAACCTTGGTTCGAGTGATCATGAGCTAATTCAGTTCAAACTAAATGGAAGGATAAACAAAAATAGATCTGTGACTAGGGTTTATGATTTCAAAAGAGCTAACTTTAAAAAATTAAGGAAATGAGTTAGGGAAGTGGATTGGGCTGAAGAACTTATGGATCTAAAGGTGGAGGAGGCCTGGAATTACTTCAAGTCAAAGTTGCAGAAACTATCAGAAGCCTGCATCCCAAGAAAGGGGAAAAAATTCATAGGCAGGAGTTGTAGACCAAGCTGGATGAGCAAGCACCTTAGGGAGGTGATTAAGAAAAAGCAGAAAGCCTACAAGGAGTGGAAGATGGGAGGGATTAGCAAGGAAAGCTACCTTATTGAGGTCAGAACATGTAGGGATAAAGTGAGAACGGCCAAAAGCCATGTAGAATTGGACCTTGCAAAGGGAATTAAAACCAATAGTAAGCGGTTCTATAGCCATATAAATAAGAAGAAAACAAAGAAAGAAGAAGTGGGACTGCTAAACACTGAGGATGGAGTGGAGGTTAAGGATAATCTAGGCATGGCCCACACTTCTTCACCTGTAATCTTTTGTCATTGTTATACTTGTGTGTGGTTTTTTCCCCCAGTGCAGCAGAGAAATGCAGTGTCTGAGCTGGAGACAAGACGAAACACATATATTGTCCCCAGTGGTTATGAAGGGATTGTTTTTCTTCTTCATTGTTACCACACAAGTGGGCAGAAGTCATACAAGTTGTTACCTCTTAAACTAAGTTACAACAATTTGGATAAAAAGGGAATAAATGGGCCGTTATTGCCTACAGCTATAAAAGAGGACACAGGAGACAGGTCATAGATGGCAAATTAGATGGAATGTGAATTTTTTATGAACTAAAGTGGCTGTTTTCTTCCCTGGTTCTGAGCTGAAGTGCTAGGAGACTGGAGCCAGAGCATAAGTGACATAGAAATTTTCACAGTTTGATTTCTATAACAAATAAGGTTCCTACAAAAGGATAAAATTGCTTCTGGAAGAGTCTTTTATATTTGATTTATTTAAATCAGTGTAATAAGCCTTGTATTACAGAGCATCTTAGACACTGATTAGTAGGAGCAGCTTGCCAGAGTTGTGGTGGTGATATGAAGACAGCTGGAGGGCCCCTGCTTCTCTGAGGAGGGGTTCTGAGCCCCTTTCCCTGCCCCCCTTGTGTGTGATCCAAGGAAAGAGGTGCCTATCTTGCTTCAAGAGAGTCTGGATGCCTCGTTTTAGAGATGAGTTCTGTAGGTGGGGGTCAGAGCCGTGTATAGGGGTCCTCTTGCCACGAGGATTGTCAGCAGCAAAGTTGGGTGTGAGTGGTCTGTAGGTGTGTGAAAGTAGAGTGTGAGATGGAGTCCTGTTGTTGTGGGAGAAGGCGTGGTGAAGCTGAGCGGCCATGGTGGTTCTGTGGAGTAGGGTGTATGTTTGTCTGAGTCTCAGGCAGATGTAGGTAGGTCCTGCTCAGTACAGCTCACTGAAACGCAAGGTTTGCCTTAGCAAAGAGGAGGCATTTGACTCTGTCCTATAGTGGCCAAGTGGCCCATCCCCACAGTGTTCTGCTGCAGCTGTAAAGGAAGGGTAAGAGTATGTGTGCCCGGAGTCTATTGGGACATGACTCAAAGAGGGTAAAGTTAAGGTCGTGTTGTCCCTCAACTCTTTAGCTCCTGGTTTTCAGATGTCTGGGTTTTGCTGAACTCGATGGTGAGAGAGGCCAAACGCCATGTAGAGTTGGATCTTGCAAAGGGAATTAAAACCAATAGTAAAAGGTTCTATAGCCATATAAGTAAGAAGAAAACAAAGAAAGAAGAAGTGGGACCGCTAAACACTGAGGATGGAGTGGAGGTTAAGGATAATCTAGGCATGGCCCAATATCGAAACAAATACTTTGTCTCAGTCTTTAATGAGGCTAATGAGAAACTTAGGGATAATGGTAGGAGAAGCCCGGGGAGGAAGGCTACACACCAACTTCTACAACAAGGCCAGGGTCCTACAAACAGCCTCCTTCACTACCCAACCTAGCAACTGCAGAAAGCAATTTTAACAAGGCAATGATAATCTCAGGACTGCTTTCTGCCTACTTCACTCTAGACCGTCTTGTGCTCGCTGGCTGTTTGCTCCAACCTCTCCCATTTCCTCCCTTTGTCTGTCCATCTAGACAGGCTCCTCCTAACACAATCCTCTAAAAAGGTTTAAACAAATCAAAATGAAAGTATAGGTCACAGAACTCACTTGACATTTGCTGCCATTGCATTGTTCACTCTGAAAGTTATAACCCTTTACCCTAGTCTTTGGCTTGTTAATTTTGAAAGCAAGCTCTTACAGGCAGGAAATATCACTTATTCTTGTTGTATAGTGCCTATCACAATGGTGATCCATTCTCCATTGGCCCCATGTATACCATATAATGACATTGTATACATATATAAAATATATTTCTGTTTTTACTACACAGATTACCAACACTCAGTGTCCAAGATGCTCTGTAATACAAGGCTTATTACACTGATTTAAATAAATCAAATATAAAAGACTCTTCCAGAAGCAATTTTATCCTTTTGTAGGAACCTTATTTGTAATAGAAACCAAACTGTGAAAACTTCTATGTCACTTATGCTCTGGCTCCAGTCTGCTAGCACTTCAGCTCAGAACCAAGGAAGAAAACAGCCACTTTAGTTCATAAAAAATTCACATTCCATCTAATTTGCCATCTATGACCTGTCTCCTGTGTCCTCTTTTATAGCTGTAGGCAATAACGGCCCATTTATTCCCTTTTTATCCAAATTGTTGTAACTTAGTTTAAGAGGTAACAACTTGTATGACTTCTGCCCACTTGTGTGGTAACAATGAAGAAGAAAAACAATCCCTTCATAACCACTGGGGACAATATATGTGTTTCGTCTTGTCTCCAGCTCAGACACTGCATTTCTCTGCTGCACTGGGGGAAAAAACCACACACAAGTATAACAATGACAAAAGATTACAGGTGAAGAAGTGTGGGAAAGTACTTAGCACTTATCTAAGCACTTTTCAAGCACAAAGTGCCTTACAGACATGACTGGAGTGATCTTCACAACAGACCTATGAGGTAAGTCATTACTGTTTTTCCCTCCCCACCCCCATTTCAATTCCAACTCATTTCTACCTCTGGCCTTAGCTCACTTCTGAAGTTCTCAGTGTTCTCAGCAATGGTGACAAGATCCATATTTCCAAGTTGTGGCTAAAGGGCATGGTTGAATATATGGTTGAATAGCTGGGGTTGGCCCTGCTTTAAGCAGGGGATTGGACTAGATGACCTCCTGAGGTCTCTTCCAACCCTAATCTTCTATGATTGCACCATATATATATGGGCTCAATTCAGAGATGCACTTTGCAGTAACTCTCAGGAAATTTGTTTAAAATAGGGAAACACACTAATGGTCAAAACAAAGTTTAGGCCACGTGGAGCCATAATGGAGTGGAAGATGGCGAGTGGCCTGCTGAGACCAACCGGTATATCTCTTGGTGTCCTAGGTGAAAGGCAGTCACTGACTGCTCTGAGCATAGATTCCCCCTCAGCTCTACTCCAGTTTCTGTGCAGCAAACAGTAGAGCATTTACAATCATTAAAGGATGCTCTCAGGCAGGTCTATGTATTGTAATTGCCATGTATATATCAACAACCAGCCAAATAATTAAGTATCATTCTTTAACATCATGCCTAATGGAGATCAAGCAAATATTTCTAGCAATGCTTCTGCATCTGGCATCACACCAGCAATGCTAAGCAAAAATTATATACGGTATTAAGCAATTGTGCTCTAAGTAGTGCATAGGTATCACAAGAAACACACATCTGAGAATGTTCCAGTGCCTTGTATAATGGTACTAACACCTCCTTATCTCTACTTGAAATACCTTGCCTGATGCATCCCAAGACCGCATTAGCTTTTTTCATGGCCACATCACATTGGCAGCTCATAGTCATCCTGTGATCAACTAACACTCTGAGGTCCTTCTCCTCCTCTGCTACTTCCAAGTTATGCATCCCCAGCTTATAACAAAAATTCTTGTTATGAATCCATAAATGCATGACCTTGCACTTTTCATTATTAAATTTCATCCTATTACTATTACTCCAGTTTACAAGGTCATCCAGATCTTCCTGTACTATATCCCAGTCCTTCTCTGTATTGGCAATACCTCCCAGCTTTGTGTCATCCACAAACTTTATTAGCACATTCCCACTTTTTGTGCTAAGGTCAGTAATAAAAAGATTAAATAAGATTGGTCCCAAAACCAACCCCTGAGGAATTCCATTAGTAACCTCCTTCCAGCCTGACAGTCCTCTTTTCAGTATGACCCGTTGTAGTCTCCCCTTTAACCAGTTCCTTATCCACCTTTCAATTTTCATATTGATCTCCATCTTTTCCAATTTAACTAATAATTCCCCATGTGGCACCATATCAGATGCCTTACTAAAATCTAGGTAAATTAGACCCACTGCACTTCCTTTGTCTAAAAAAATCTGTTACTTTCTCAAAGAAGGAGATCAGGTTGGTTTGGCACGATCTACCTTTTGTAAAACCATGTTGAATTTTGTCCCATTTACCATTGACCTCAATGTCCTTAACTACTTTCTCCTTCAAATTTTTTTCCAAGACCCTGCATACTACAGATGTCAAACTAACAGGCCTGTACTTACCCGGATCACTTTTTTTCCATTTCTTAAAACTAGGAACTATGTTAACAATTCTCCAGTCATATGGTACAACCCCAGAGTTTACAGATTCATCAAAATTTTTTGCTAATGGGCTTGCAATTTCATGTGCAATTTCATTTCCTTTAATATGCTTGGACGAAGACTATCTGGCCCCCCCGATTTAGTCCAATTTACCTGTTCAAGTTTGACTTCTACCTTGGATGTGGCAATATCTACCTCCATATCCTCCTTCCCATTTGTCGTCCTACCATTATCCCTAAGTTTCTCATTAGCCTCATTAAAGACTGAGACAAAGTATTTGTTTCGATATTGGGCCATGTCTAGATTATTCTTAACCTCCACTCCATCCTCAGTGTTTAGCGGTCCCACTTCTTCTTTCTTTGTTTTCTTCTTATTTATATGGCTATAGAACCGCTTACTATTGGTTTTAATTCCCTTTGCAAGGTCCAATTCTACATGGCTTTTGGCCGTTCTCACTTTATCCCTACATGTTCTGACCTCAATAAGGTAGCTTTCCTTGCTAATCCCTCCCATCTTCCACTCCTTGTAGGCTTTCTGCTTTTTCTTAATCACCTCCCTAAGGTGCTTGCTCATCCAGCTTGGTCTACAACTCCTGCCTATGAATTTTTTCCCCTTTCTTGGGATGCAGGCTTCTGATAGTTTCTGCAGCTTTGACTTGAAGTAATTCCAGGCCTCCTCCACCTTTAGATCCATAAGTTCTTCAGCCCAATCCACTTCCCTAACTCATTTCCTTAATTTTTTAAAGTTAGCTCTTTTGAAATCAAAAACCCTAGTCACAGATCTATTTTTGTTTATCCTTCCATTTAGTTTGAACTGAATTAGCTCATGATCACTCGAACCAAGGTTGTCCCCTACAACCATTTCTTCTATGAGGTCCTCACTGCTCACCAAAACAAAATCTAAAATGGCATCCTCTCTTGTTGGTTCAGCAACTACTTGATGAAGGAATCCATCAGCTATCGCATCTAGGAAAATCTGAGCCCTATTATTATTACTAGCACTCGTCCCTAGTCTATATCTGGGAAGTTAAAGTCTCCCATGATCACGCAGTTTCCATTAGTATTTACTTCAATAAAAACATTAAAGGGGGCTCTATCCGTATCCAGATTAGATCCCGGCGGTCTATAGCACACCCCAAGCACTATCCCGGGGGAGGCTCTAGTAGTTTTCTACCCCAATGTGATTTTTGCCCAGACGGGCTCTGTCTTATCCATTCCATCGCTTCTTATTTCTTTACATTCTACCTCATCCTTGATATACAATGCTACTCCACCACCTTTACCTTTATTTCTGTCTTTCCTAAACAGCACATACCCTTCAATACCCGTACTCCAGTCATGACTACTATTCCACCATGTTTCTGTTATCCCTAGAATATCTGGTTTCACTTCCTGCACCAGTAGCTCTAGTTCCTCCATTTTGTTACCTAGGCTCCTCGCATTGGTGTACAAACATCTTAATTTTTGCTGTTTGGCCTCGCTCACATTCTGTACCCGATTAGGCACGGACATTCCACAGCCAGTATGACTTATTAGACTGTATCCACACTGCCCTTCGTCCTTATGTCCATTCTCCTACCAACGGCTGTATCCTTTTTTACTTTCCTTTCTTCCCTCTCAATGCTAAAATCCGGCCTGGAGATTACCTGGACATCTCCCAACCATCTCCCCCAAATTCCTAGTTTAAAGCTCTCTTGATCAGTTGTGCCATCCTCCATCCTAGAAGTCTATTTCCCTCCTTACTCAGATGAAGTCCATCCCGAGAGAACTGTCCTCTGTCCATGAATGCTTCTCAGTGGCCATATATCCCAAAGCCCTCCTTATAGCACCAGTGCCTGAGCCACCTGTTGAGCATCATAATCTTGTCACACCTTTGTTGCCCTTCTCTAGAAACAGGCAGAATCCCACTGAAGATCACCTGAGCCTCGTATTCCCCAGCCTGGCACAGTCTCCCTTGATACAATCTAGCGAGAATCTAGCCGTATCATTTGTTCCCACATGAAGGACAATCAGTGGATTCTTTCCTGCTCCCATTAGGATCCTCTTCAGCCTCAGGTCCACTTCTCGTATTTTAGCACCCGGCAGACAGCACACCCTTCCGTTCTCTGGATCAGCTCTTGTTACAGGCTTGTCTATTCTTCTCAGTAAGAAGTCCCCAACCACATAGGCCTGCCTTTTCCTGGCGATGGTACAGTTCTCCAGTCTATCACCTGTTCCCTCTGGCTGCAAGTCCTCTCGATTCCTATTGTCCTATTGTCCCTTGCAACCCTCTGCAACCCATCAGTGGCCTTGTTCCTTATTTACCCTGTGGTATGACAGATCAGAATCATACTCAAAGGCCCAAGTTGAGCTAACCATAAACTAATCCAAAATCAATCCTTCGTCAGACTTATTGGCCCAATTAATTATATGGGATCTGGTTACTGCAACAGTCATTTTATTTTCATAGGTATTAACTCCTATACAACATGCTCTAGACACCCTGACAGTGTGATCTTCACATAGGAATATATAATCCACATTGTTCTTCTTAACTTGCTGGCCTAGCTTAAAAACTGTCCACTAAGCAAAATGTACCACATCCAACTGCACCGAACTACCCCACAGACCACCTCAGAAACCCTACTAGATATCTAGTTTTTGCAATGCACCCTGAAGGTCAACAAATTAGGATTATTCTGGACAAAAAGGTAGAAGAGAGAAGGTGAGAGAGACAACTGGTCCTTCCGCAGCCTTGTCTCTGCCTACACTGGAGCTGGAAGTATGATTTTCACCTCAGACAGACACATACATGCTAGTTTTGACCAAAGTAGCATGGCAAGAATAGCAGCATAGCCATGGCTGCATGGGCAGCAGGATGGGCTAAGCACCCTGAGTACATATGTTGGGGCTTCAGAAGAGATTCTATCTGGGGTGGCTAACCTATCCTGCTGCCCATTTTGCTGTGATGACATTCCTATTTTTAGCACACTGGCTCGATCAAAGCTAGCACCTGTGGGTCTATCCAAGCTGGCAAATGACACCTCCAGCTCCAGTGTAGAGGTACCCTTGGAGCGCATGTATGTTAGGGGGCAAGGAGATCCCAGCTCAAGAGTCTCCATTGACTACAATTGAAGGAGTATATGGCAAAAGTAGAAAGGCAGCCATCCATATAGTCAGGACAAAAACAACCACTTTAATGCCTTCTGGAGACCAAGAGGAGACCAGTGCATGTCATGGACTATAGGTGCCATTGCATCCAGCAAGACAATTGCTGTTGCATTCTGCACCAACTTCAGTGGTTCAAAATAAATGTAGGCTGGAGTTTAATGCAGAGCACATTGAAATATCTAACCTGAGGGTACAAAGGTATGGATAAGACAATTAAAGCCCGCATCCACACCAGATGGCTCATCAGCCCAGGAAAATGAGACAACAGCCTTAACCAAGAATTCCAAAACGCTACAAAATACATTTTGCATATTCTTTTTTATTTAATTGATAAATACATACAGATGTATGAACAAATTATGATTTGATTTGAAAAAAGAAAAAGAGTACTTGTGGCACCTTAGAGACTAACAAATTTATTTGAGCATAAGCTTTCATGAGCTACAGCTCACTTCATCGGACATCTGAACACATCCGATGAAGTGAGCTGTAGCTCACGAAAGCTTATGCTCAAATAAATTTGTTAGTCTCTAAGGTGCCACAAGTACTCCTTTTCTTTTTGCGAATACAGACTAACACGGCTGCTACTCTGAAACAACAACATAGTGCTGTGAGAGGATCAAATCTTGGTATTGTTAATAGCACCTCAAGAGGCTGCCTTGTTACCATGGTAATTTACCACGCCACTTTACGGGAGCCTTGCTGTGGTTATCACTGCTTGGTGAGGCCACAACAGTATTGTAGCCGTTAAGCCCAGGCTACAGGAGGTTTTCAGGTGGTAGAGATTGGGCCTGCATTCTGCACCTCTCCAGTCCCCTCCCACACAGGGCAGGCTGGGTGTGTGCACACGAGAAGCTGCCACCAAGCCTTAGGCCCAACTTGTGCTCCACTTCCCACACTGGCCCCAAAGGCGGCAGCAGCTCCAGCTCCCAGGTCCACCCACTGCTTCCTCGCTATAAATAAGGAATATTTTAAGATCTCTTAAATTATACATGCGGCATGGGTAGAAATAACTAGTGTGTAATTTTGCCTCTCTTGTCAAAAGAGTCATGAGCCACCACTGCCTTTATCATAGAATCATAGAATATCAGGGTTGGAAGGGACCTCAGGAGGTCATCTAGTCCAACCCCCTGCTCAAAGCAGGACCAATCCCCAATTAAATCATCCCAGCCAGGGCTTTGTCAAGCCTGACCTTAAAAACTTCTAAGGAAGGAGATTCTACCACCTCCCTAGGTAACGCATTCCAGTGTTTCACCACACTCCTAGTGAAAAAGTTTTTCCTAATATCCAACCTAAGCCTCCCCCACTGCAACTTGAGACCATTACTCCTTGTCCTGTCATCTTCTACCACTGAGAATAGTCTAGAACCATCCTCTTTGGAACCACCTCTCAGGTAGTTGAAAGCAGCTATCAAATCCCCCCTCATTCTTCTCTTCTGCAGACTAAACAATCCCAGTTCCCTCAGCCTCTCCTCATAAGTCATGTGTTCCAAACCCCTAATCATTTTTGTTGCCCTTCGCTGGACTCTCTCCAATTCCTTCTTGTAGTGTGGGGCCCAAAACTGGACACAGTACTCCAGATGAGGCCTCACCAATGTCGAATAGAGGGGAACAATCACATCCCTCGATCTGCTGGCTATGCCCCTACTTATACATCCCAAAATGCCATTGGCCTTCTTGGCAACAAGGGCACACTGTTGACTCATATCCAGCTTCTCGTCCACTGTCACCCCTAGGTGCTTTTCCGCAGAACTGCTGCCTAGCCATTCGGTCCCTAGTCTGTAGCGGTGCATTGGGTTCTTCCGTCCTAAGAGCAGGACTCTGCACTTATCCTTGTTGAACCTCATCAGATTTCTTTTGGCCCAATCCTCTAATTTGTCTGGGTCCTTCTGTATCCTATCCCTACCTGCCACCGTATCTACCACTCCTCCTAGTTTAGTATCATCCGCAAATTTGCTGAGAGTGCAATCCACACCATCCTCCAGATCATTTATGAAGATATTGAACAAAACCGGCCCCAGGACCGACCCTTGGGGCACTCCACTTGATACTGGCTGCCATCTAGACATGGAGCCATTGATCACTACCCGTTGAGCCCGACAATCTAGCCAACTTTCTACCCACCTTATAGTGCATTCATCCAGCCCATACTTCTTTAACTTGCTGACAAGAATACTGTGGGAGACCGTGTCAAAAGCTTTGCTAAAGTCAAGAAACAATACATCCACTGCTTTCCCTTCATCCACAGAACCAGTAATCTCATCATAGAAGGCGATTAGTTTAGTCAGGCATGACCTTCCCTCGGTGATTCCATGCTGACTGTTCCTGATCACTTTCCTCTCGTGTAAGTGCTTCAGGATTGATTCCTTGGGGACCTGCTCCATGATTTTTCCAGGGACTGAGGTGAGGCTGACTGGCCTGTAGTTCCCAGGATCCTCCTTCTTCCCTTTTTTAAAGATGGGCACTACATTAGCCTTTTTCCAGTCGTCCGGGACTTCCCCCGATCGCCATGAGTTTTCAAAGATAACGGCCAATGGTTCTGCAATCACAGCCACCAACTCCTTTAGCACTCTCGGATGCAACGCATCCGGCCCCATGGACTTGTGCACGTCCAGCTTTTCTAAATAGTCCCTAACCACTTCTTTCTCCACAGAGGGCTGGCCACCTACTCCCCATGCTGTGTTGCCCAGCGCAGCAATCTGGGAGCTGAACTTGTTCGTGAAGACAGAGGCAAAAAAAGCATTGAGTACGTTAGCTTTTTCCACATCCTCTGTCACTAGGTTGCCTGCCTCATTCAGTAAGGGGCCCACACTTTCCTTGGCTTTCTTCTTGTTGCCAACATACCTGAAGAAACCTTTCTTGTTACTCTTAACATCTCTTGCTAGCTGCAGCTCCAGGTGCGATTTGGCCCTCCTGATTTCATTCCTACATGCCCGAGCAACATTTTTATACTCTTCCCTGGTCATTCGTCCAATCTTCCACTTCTTGTAAGCTTCTTTTTTATGTTTAAGATCCGCTAGGATTTCACCGTTAAGCCAAGCTGGTCACCTGCCATATTTACTATTCTTTCGACACATCGGGATGGTTTGTCCCTGTAACCTCAATAGGGATTCTTTGAAATACAGCCAGCTCTCCTGGGCTCCTTTCCCCCTCATGTTATTCCCCCAGGGGATCCTACCCATCAGTTCCCTGAGGGAGTCAAAGTCTGCTTTCCTGAAGTCCAGGGTCCGTATTCTGCTGCTTACCTTTCTTCCCCGTGTCAGGATCCTGAACTCGACCAACTCATGGTCACTGCCTCCCAGATTCCCATCCACTTTTGCTTCCCCTACTAATTCTTCCCGGTTTGTGAGCAGCAGGTCAAGAAAAGCTCTCCCCCTAGTTGGCTCCTCCAGCACTTGCACCAGGAAATTGTCCCCTACATTTTCCAAAAACTTCCTGAATTGTCTGTGCACCGCTGTAGTGCTCTCCCAGCAGATATCAGGATGATTAAAGTCGCCCATGAGAACCAGGGCGTGCAATCTAGTAGCTTCTGCGAGTTGCCGGAAGAAAGCCTCATCCACCTCATCCCCCTGGTCCGGTGGTCTATAGCAGACTCCCACCACTACATCACTCTTGTTGCTCACACTTCTAAACTTAATCCAGAGACACTCAGGTTTTTCTGCAGTTTCATACCGGAGCTCTGAGCAGTCATACTGCTCCCTTACATACAGTGCTACTCCCCCACCTTTTCTGCCCCGCCTGTCCTTCCTGAACAGTTTATAACCATCCATGACAGTACTCCAGTCATGTGAGTTATCCCACCAAGTCTCTGTTATTCCAATCACGTCATAATTCCTTGCCTTCACCAGGACCTCCAGTTCTCCCTGCTTGTTTCCAAGGCTTTGTGCATTTGTATATAGGCACTTGAGATAACCTGCTGACCCAACCAACCTTTATAACCTTTACCCAAAAGGAACTATCCCAAAGTCTTATTCAGAGCCTTTCTGGTCACTGTTTTACTATGACCTTCTAAAGGCTGCTGTGGCAAAACCATACCCCAGGTGACCAAGAGCAGATAAGTTTCCTCAGAGAGGATGTTATTACCTTAAGGTAGAGATTGTAGTCAGCTGAGTTCCTTAATGTATCCTTGGGGAAAGCGTCCAAAATTAAAATTGTTTCTTCTAACAGAAAGCCGGCATGGTTTGATGTTCTATGAACCAGTTGAGCTTCCCAATAAAGGTTAGGTGCTGAAAGTAATTAACTGTAAAGAAAAGAAACTGGTGAGATGATTATATTCATGGACTACAGTTGACTTCTCTCTGTTCAGTAGCAATGCTCTGCATTGGAAAGATGGCTAAGAGAAACATGATCATTCCCCTCTATTCGACATTGGTGAGGCCTCATCTGGAGTACTGTGTCCAGTTTTGGGCCCCACACTACAAGAAGGATGTGGAAAAATTGGAAAACGTCCAGCGGAGGGCAACAAAAATGATCAGGGGGCTGGAGCACATGACTTGTGAGGAGAGGCTGAGGGAACTGGGATTGTTTAGTTTGCAGAAGAGAAGAATGAGGGGGGATTTGATAGCTTCTTTCAACTACCTGAAAGGGGGTTCCAAAGAGGATGGATCTAGACTGTTCTCAGTGGTAGCAGATGACAGAACAAGGAGTCATGGTCTCAAGTTGCAGTGGGGGAGGTTTAGGTTGGATGTTAGGAAAAACATTTTCACTAGGAGGGTGGTGAAGCACTGGAATGGGTTACCTAGGGAGGTTTTCAAGGTCAGGCTTGACAAAGCCCTGGCTGGGATGATTTAGGTGGGGATTGGTCCTGCTTTGAGCAGGGGGTTGGACTAGATGACCTCCTGAGGTCCCTTCCAACCCTAATATTCTATGATTCTATGAAAGTTCTCTCCACAGAAAAAGAGCTTCCCTATAAACATCTCCTACAACAAGGACTGGTTTTACACCATTCACAGCTGGACAACACATACCACACGAAATGAAGACTGGTATTGTGGTTAAGGCATCGGATTGGATTAAATTCCCAGCTCTGCCACAATCTCTCTGATTTTGGGCAAGACACAGTCTGTGCCTCAACTCCCATCCCTACATGGGAATATTACTTGCACCGAGAAATTCATTAATGTTTTGAGGGGCTAAGAGAGCAAACAAACACATTTCTCTACCAAAAAGGCATTTTGTTGATATGTTTATGACATTTGAACAACTAATGTGTTTGGTAACTTGCTTTGATTATTATATTATCTCTTTTGGTTTTGGATGACCTGTGCAACCTCTAGCCTCAACCTGGCTTCATATATATATTGTTTGTGACTTGTAGTGATTTTACTAATTTTTAGCCATTTGTCTTTTAAGTTACAAATCAGTACAGTACTCTATCAACTCTACAGTTCATAACACGTTCAAGGTGGTATAGATCAAATGAGAGATGAATATTCAGATAATTACGCACGTCTGTTATCTCAATAAAAAAGTGAAAATCAATAAAGTTAAAATCTACTAAGCAGTCATGTTTTTCTCCTCTCTTAGGTTGTCACACTGGCCCATTTTGCTGGTCTGCTCTTCAAGGCAGATTTCACTGAACATGAAAAAAGCAATTCCATGAAGGGAAATGCATTTTTACAATTAGGAAATTATGAAGGCTTGTACAGTGCTTCCAAACTGGACTTCAAAAAGGAAGAGATTGGTCCCTACTGTCCCTTACTTTCTATCTTGCTGTTTGTTTCACAGGTATTTTAAATCCATTTTAACAATGTACAGTCCTCATTGCAAGACTACAAAAGGAATAAGGACTCGGAGCTTAGTGGATGAGTGCATTCTATAATTTGCATGTTAGCCCACAATGCTCTGTGGTCAAGTTTTGCTGTGAAATATTAATGGGTGACAAGAACAGAATGCTACGTGAAGGTGGTTTTGGGGCTTGTTTGTTTTTCAAAAAATAGGGAACAAAAAATGAAGGAAATAAAATCTACTAAAAAATAATCAGTGTAACTTTCTGTGTGGCATATTAAACATTTAGGGCAACATTTGCAGAAGTGACCAATGATTCTGTATACCTCAGTCAGACACCTTTTAAGGTATCACCACTTTTCAGAAGATGCTGAGTCTCCCTTTGAAATTCAAGCGCCTTTAAGGTGTCTCAAGTTGAGGCCCAAAATCATTAGTCACCTGTGAAAATCTTGGCTTTAAGGCTTGATCCAGCTTCCGTGGCTTCACTAGTGTGAGATCATAACCTTAGGTTTGCTCCAACTGCAATGGAATTACTCCTGATTTATACTGGTGTGAGAGAGATCAGAATCCAATTGCTAAAACAATCAAATTGATGCTCAGCAGAAACAAGAAGCCCTTCCCATTTAAGTTGCACAGTAACAGAGAGAACTCCCTACAGGCTTAGCAGTGTATGCTTTTTATCAAAGAACATGACTAAATCAGACAACGGATGTTACACACTTACCCTAACTCATCTCACCTACGCTACATTAATTCCACTGACGTTAAGTGAGAGTCAGGCTGGATACATATGGTGCAAACATCAGAAATTAGCCTCAAATTAATACTTTTAAAGCAGAATTTACAATAAGGACCTTACTACAACAGCCAGTGTCTGGTAAGTAGCTAACATAACCTCTTCACTATAACATCATTCTGATATAGTACATTAATCTAAACCCTTTATCAGTGACACATGGTACAGAACATTGTCTTCCATATAGAATTAATGTCTGTATTTTATTGAGGGTTTTTAGCATGATGAGCTCAAATTGAAACAGTATAGCATAAAACACAAAGAACAAAAATTATTTTTTAGAAACAAGAAAAAGTGTTTTCTAATGGGCTTCCACAGATGAAAATTCATTTAATAAAAAGGAAACAGCTATGCAGCAGTACTTGTATCTGCTTTAGCTAAGAGCAATATTACTATGATGCAGCATCATTAATATGAGACTCCTGATCAGCTGCACAATTTCTCCTTAACTAAATGTTTGAGGCAGATTATTACCTGTATTACTTCTTTTTTCTTCAGTTGTCTTCTCCGTTCTTTCAAGAGGAAAACGGAAAGCATACCCTCTGTCATCATCCCAACACAACACTACTGGAGGAATTTAATGGTTGGGGGGAGAGATAGCTCAGTGGTTTGAGCATTGGCCCGCTAAACCCAGGGTAGTGAGTTCAATTCTTGAGGGGGCCATTTAGGGATCCGGGGCAAAAATTAGGAATTGGTCCTGCTTTGAGCAGGGAGTTGGATTAGATGACCTCCTGAGGTCCCTTCCAACCCTGTGATATTCTGTGAAAGCCATGTTTGTCTAATCCATGTTAGTGCATTCCTTTTCCCTATGAAAATAATCAGGATCTCTTTCACTGAACCAAGGAGCCCTAGTCACAGACTAGGACCCTATTGTGCTACACTGAAGTCAGTGATGGGGAGGGTGTATCCAAAGCCAATTGAAATAAATGGAGACAGTCCTATATAAATATTCCTTTGCATTCAATCCTCTGTTTAGAGAGAAGGGAATGACAGCATGTTTCCTCAATTTGCACTGATCATCATTAGTAGTAGGAACATGCAGACCGGCTTTGTTCTTTTATACAAATTGCTTCTCAGCATTCGGTTTCTCTGAATCAACCGAACAAAAACAGGAGACTCTTGTGCCTTGTCTTACGTGCTGTAATCACTCCTGGTACACTCCTCACGGAGTGCCAGACATACAAGACCAGCATTCCAGCATCATGTGCTGTGGTAGCTTCACTCACCTCATGAGGTCACCAGCAGAAACAGAACCAAAAGAAAGAGGGCTGTTGCCCAGCCAATAGCAACTCTGCCTCAAATCACAGCTGGGTATAACCAGTATAAGTCTCTTGACAAGGGCATGAGGGTGGGAGAGGTGACTTACCTGTCTTTCCATGTCTGTCCAAAGTGTTTCCACTATTCAGAGTCCTGATCAGAATTCATTCTAACTTTCAGACCTGGGAATGGTCAGAGTTTTGGTTTATTTCAGTCATTACTGTCTTCTGTTTTCTGTTGTCATTTCTGATGTCTAATTAGTGGCTCCCTTCCAGATACACACTCTCTGTCACAGATGCTAAACAGCTTTAGACTATTCCAAAGCGGGAAATTAGGGAAGGAGACAACAGCTCATGGGGGGAGGGATAGCTCAGTGGTTTGAGCATTGGCCTGCTAAACCTAGGGTTGTGAGTTCAATCCTTGGGGGGGCCATTTAGGGATTTGGGGCAAAAATTGGGCATTGGTCCTGCTTTGAGCAGGGGGTTGGACTAGATGACCTCCTGAGGTCCCTTCCAACCCTTATATTCTATGATTCTATGCTGTTGGCACTGCCCTCAAGAACAGCACCCACTCAACACATTAGTGAGAAAGAGACACAGTATGTTAAAAAGGGAATACCAGAGAACAGTTGAACAAAGAATTCTAATATATATTGTGCATCTTGAGTCCTTTGCATCATGCCTGGTTAGGTGCATTTAATACTGGGCCAGTATTAATGCATGGAGATGCAAAATCTTAACTAGCAGAAATTAGCAGTGCAGAGAAGAAGCAAAGACCAGCATCTGAAGCAAAGCACTAGGTGTCAGGAACCATTGTTCTAATCTGGACTCTGCCACTGGCTCCTTGGATCATGAGTCAAGTGCCTTCCTGTGCCTCTTTTCCCATGTGTAAACTAGCAGTAGTAATCCTTCCCTCTCTTTCACAGGGCGGTTGTGAAAAGTTAATGACTGCAGAGTGCTTTGGCATCTCAGATGGAAGGCAAAACTGGAAGTGCAAAGTATTAATCCCTATTGTGCCTTGAATCTATAGTGCAAGTCCTGGAAACTGGCAATTATTGGCAATAGTCACAGAAGCGCTGTGCCCTGTTGCTGCATTGCTGTAACAGAAAATAAATAGTTATGAGGGTGGATTCTCCTTTCAGGGTGTGAGCCTCAGTACCCGTGGGAAGTGGCACGGAAAGTGTTCAGCAACAGCCTGCATTCAAATAGGTCCTGACTCACACTCCGATTCTGCCTATCGGCTCCTCTCTCATTGCAGTGCCTGACACATCCAAGAAGCCCAAGCTGTTGCAGTCATTTCCAATCCCTTATTTTTAAGGACTCTTGCATCAATAATCAAAACTGGCATTTTGCGTAAGTGCTCACTACCAGCTCTCCTGGAACTCTAGCACTCCATCATAGTTCTGATATCCAACAACTAAAAGTGAAGAGCAGCTAAGTTTTATTTTAACCATTTTCTCTCCAGTATGTACCAAACTAATTTAATATTACACACACACACACACACACACACACACACACACAAAGACGCACACACACAAAAACCTTGCTATGTTAAGACAACATTATGGTTGCAATATCTAGTGCTCAAAAGTTTGGAAATGACAAAACAGTCAATCTCCCAAGAGCTACAAAAAACGAAAACAAAAACCAAAAACACACACATGGCTAGTCAGTGTATTTCTCCCTAACCTCATTCTCAAATGGCAAAAATGCATTCTGATGGAAACTTTCCAAAAAAATTCAACTTGAGGCAGACACCTGGCACGGAGTTTCACCCTGCATGGGTGAAGTTTGGCAAAGTCATACGCAACTGAAAACACAATCTTGTAATAAGATGTGTCAGGCAACCTGAACAGGCCTGACCACCTGTAATGTAACAACTGAGAGGGAGGAAGGAAGAGAAACATTCAGAAGGCATAAAATCCACCAAACAGGGAGATCTGGTGGTAAGGATCAATATGGTGTTTCAGTCAATATCTACAGAAATCCACTGCTGAAAACAAAAACAATGAATATACTTCTTTTTAAAAAATCCTACAAGGAAAAGACACTTATGAAAAATATATGAGGAAGCTTCCAGTAATTATAAATTAGCAGAGCTGTTTCTTTCATTGGGCATTAATTTATATTAATTATTAATCCAGTGCTGCTGTCAAAGCCTTTGTGCCCAAAAACACTAAGCTACACTTCAGTATGTTCTTTAAAGGGGCAGTTTACAGTTTTTACTTTATGAAAGTACATGATTGACATACATTGAAAGGTAAGTGGTCTAAAGTAAAATATGCACTTGATCACTCTGATCCACTCAATTAAATGTTTTGCTTTTGAAAAGATCATTAAGGAGTTTGGCTGGGGGATTTGTGAGTGAGGGACTTTGGTGGACATTAAAGTAAGGAGTGATAGCAAGCTCTATCTCACTACAAGCTTAAAATCAGCCACTGTGATAATGGGCATTCGCTACAGATGACGGAGCAGTCGTGGTTAAAACAGTTCAACCATTTTGAAAGGTACTACCATCTTTGAGAGATTCCCTGTGCTTCCAATGGGGAATGCAGACAGCAGTGGCAATCTTTTTGAAAAATGGAAGGAACTTTTTAATGTGCAGTCATTGTAGTACATTAGGCCAGACAGAAGCTTTTCCAACACCCCTCACACCTGACCAGAAACACCTCCAATACACCAACTCTTGACCTATACTGATCAGATTACCTGCTGCAGTAACACCTTGCGGTAAATTATGCAGAGGTCTTCTGAGAAGGAGAAATGTCCGCTAGTGTTCAGTGCAAAGCCAAACTAATTTTATAACATAATGCTTTATACTCTTTCCACTGAAGATGCAGGGTCAAATCTTGATTCGTTCCTTTTCACCAAGATGCTATACGCATGAGCTGGGAGAAGATGCATCACCAAGATTTCAGGACCAAAAATATTTTCCTCTCAGTGCACCAAGCAGGCTTAAGAGAGCTGCGTTCTGTTCCCAGGTCCACCACTAGTCTGCTGTGGTATATTGAGCAAGCCGTCCATCTCTCTGTGCCTCTCTCCCACCCTTGGTCTTAAGTTTAGAAGGTAAATTCTTCAGGAAAGAAACAGTTTCAACATGTGAGTGCACACGGCCTAGCTCAATAAGGCCTTTCGATGATACAATAAAACAAATAGTACAACAGGGAACTAAAAAGGGCCCTCTTCCTTTAAAGAAAAACAAGAATTTTTCCACCCAAAGTCCGAGATGGTGTTCCCTATAAGCTGTGCGGTTGGGTGGCCACCCAGGAGAGATTCAAGTTGATTAGCCCAGTTGATTAGCAGAGCCAGTGACATCCAGCAGTGTGTGTTCAGGTGCCCCTCCCCCAGCTGCTTTGCAGCCATGTTGCTCTGTCCTGCAGCTGCTCCCGGGACTCTCCTGCTGGCTGTGCAGAGTTGGGAGGGGGCCTGATGTCATGGTGTCCACCTCCCCCTGCCCTTGTACCCCATCTCTGCAGAGCAGGGGAGAGGGGACAGCCTGGCTCAGGAGGACTGGGAGCTGTTGCAGTCTGAGGTCTGAATGGTGAGTGAGTGCCTTTCTTAACGAGACAGCGCATGGTTTCTGAGCCCCAGCAGCCAGCTCACACAGTCTGTCCCTCTCCCCTGCCCACGTACCCCATCTCCACAGAGAAGGGGAGGGGAGACAGGGCTAAGGACAGATTTCAGTGAGCGCCTTAAAGATACAGGGCACGGTGTCTCAGAAACTTTCCCAGCAGCCAGCACACACACTGTCTGTGTCGCACACACACACACACAGTCTCTGGGTCACACACAGACTGTGTCTTTCACACTCACCTCCCAACACATATTTGTATTATTGTTGTTGTTACTTCTTGGTACTTCCTGCAGTGCACATGTATTCTCTGTAATTTTATTCTTTCAACGTGTGTTATTTTAGTGTTTTGACTGGTCTATGCATTTCATAATTTTTATTTCTCTTACACTTAAATTTAATTCTTTGAGTAGTGAGTTCTAAAATGCCTAACTTGTCCTGGCTGGAGTAATTATCCCTATGGTAACTTTTAAAAAATATATATCATATCTAGGTTTTTTGTTTCCACTGGCGGCGCATATCCGCACATACCTTGGTGCACATAAAAAAATGTATCCCGCACATGGATGGAAAAAATTAGAGGGAACACTGACTCTCTCTGCCAACTTCCCAAAGGAAACAGAAATGCAAATCTCCAGGATGCTCCCCATTCTCTACCCCCTGAAGTTTCTCTGGAGTTTGTCCTCCACCCCAGCTGGACATACATCATTTCCCCGCCAGCAGGAGCTCACATAGAGAGTGAGCGGGTGGTAGAAGTGGTCCTTCTCTCCTTAGTAGTCTCCTCCCCTGTCAGAGTGCCTCTGCAGCAATGAAGGTAGCTGTGGCCCTCCCCAGGGAAAAGGAAGGAAACTGTTTCCCTGCCAGGTCAGACCAGGCCAGGCTGTACACACTAGCCCATCCCACCATTTTTACACTGCTATAAAAATAGCAAGAGATTAAAATTTGGCCCATTATATTTTACACAATTTTTTTTAGAAGATTCTATAGAAAATGTGCATTACCTAATTGCTAGGGACCCCCATCAGAGCCTCTTTTTCAGACTCAATACAGTATACATGTCTCCACGGTGACATTTTCCAAGGAAAAGGCTGGCAAGGAGAATTTTCACTGAGCTAAGGTGCTTAGTCAGTCTTGTCAAGAGCAATGAGCGGGGGTGCCCCTGCTGTGCTCACGTTTTGGATGAGAGCCCAGGCTTCCAACTGCTTCCATTTTCAAAACTTTTCCCCCCATTTTGGGAGCAAAACACATTTTTCATAAACAAAATTATCCAAATGGAAGCCTGTGACCAGCACTAATTATTGTGTATTTCAGGACTCTCTTGCTAGAGTCCAGGGTCTGACCCTTGCAATACAGATGTGGCACATGTGAGAACAGGGCGAAGAATGATCCTTCATTCCTAGCTACCAGAGATGGGCCTGGACTACAGAAAGTTACACCTGTATCATATGAGAGGAGGCAGATTGCAGACTCCACAGATTACTTTACCTACCCTACTGCACCTACCTCTTCTCCCCGATTTCCCTTTCTACTCTTAGAATCATAGAATCATAGAATATCAGGGTTGGAAGGGACCTCAGGAGGTCATCTAGTCCAACCCCCTGCTCAAAGCAGGACCAATCCCCAATTAAATCATCCCAGCCAGGGCTTTGTCAAGCCTGACCTTAAAAACTTCTAAGGAAGGAGATTCTACCACCTCCCTAGGTAATGCATTCCAGTGTTTCACCACACTCCTAGTGAAAAAGTTTTTCCTAATATCCAACCTAAACCTCCCCCACTGCAACTTGAGACCATTACTCCTTGTCCTGTCCTCTTCTACCACTGAGAATAGTCTAGAACCATCCTCTCTGGAACCACCTCTCAGGTAGTTGAAAGCAGCTATCAAATCCCCCCTCATTCTTCTCTTCCGCAGACTAAACAATCCCAGTTCCCTCAGCCTCTCCTCATAAGTCATGTGTTCCAGACCCCTAATCATTTTTGTTGCCCTTCGCCGGACTCTCTCCAATTTATCCACATCCTTCTTGTAGTGTGGGGTCCAAAACTGGACACAGTACTCCAGATGAGGCCTCACCAATGTCAAATAGAGGGGAACGATCACATCCCACGATCTGCTCGCTATGCCCCTACTTATACATCCCAAAATGCCATTGGCCTTTTTGGCAACAAGGGCACACTGTTGACTCATATCCAGCTTCTCGTCCACTGTCACCCCTAGGTGCTTTTCCGCAGAACTGCTGCCTAGCCATTCGGTCCCTAGTCTGTAGCTGTGCATTGGGTTCTTCCGTCCTAAGTGCAGGACCCTGCACTTATCCTTATTGAACCTCATCAGGTTTCTTTTGGCCCAATCCTCCAATTTGTCCAGGTCCCTCTGTATCCTATCTCTGCCCTCCAACATATCTACCACTCCTCCCAGTTTAGTATCATCCACAAATTTGCTGAGAGTGCAATCCACACCATCCTCCAGATCATTTATGAAGATATTGAACAAAACCGGCCCCAGGACCGACTCCTGGGGCACTCCACTTGACACCGGCTGCCAACTAGACATGGAGCCATTGATCACTACCCGTTGAGCCCGACAATCTAGCCAACTTTCTACCCACCTTATAGTGCATTCATCCAGCCCATACTTCTTTAACTTGCTGACAAGAATACTGTGGGAGACCGTGTCAAAAGCTTTGCTAAAGTCAAGAAACAACACGTCCACTGCTTTCCCTTCATCCACAGAACCAGTAATCTCATCATAGAAGGCGATTAGATTAGTCAGGCATGACCTACCCTTGGTGAATCCATGCTGACTGTTCCTGATCACTTTCCTCTCATGTAAGTGCTTCAGGATTGATTCTTTGAGGACCTGCTCCATGATTTTTCCATACTTCTGCTGCTGCTTCTGTGCCAACAAAACAATCAGCCTATCATGGCGCTCAGTTAAGCGCTCTGTAATCTTGCTCTGGTGCAGGTGGGAATACTCTTTGCAGAAGTAATACAGAGATGTGGGCAAGCTCTGGAGCTAGAGTATAGTTGATCAGTCCTGAGACATTTGATGGCAGTTAGTTAGCTCACTTCCACAGAGACATAAACTTGACCTTAAAAAGATCGGGTTGATTTTGTTCTGGTGAAGGCATCAGCCTATTTGACAACCCTGGTGAACCAAACTGTGTGTGTCTGTACGGAGCAGCTCCACAGCAAGCTTCCCAAACATGCTGCCCTGCTAGCGTGCCCTCATCTGGGGCAGGGACGACTTGCTCTAGGCATAATCAAGGCAGGGAGAGGTTGATGTCTGGGATGCAAATAGGAGCCTTGGGTCCTTTGGGATGTAGGGTCTGGAGCACCCTCCCTAGCCCCCTTCTCAGATCTCTCCCCCTGCAGCCCCTGCCAACTCCTTTTAGGGCTCAGGCACCATGTGCAGCTATGGCCTCTAGCGGCCACAGGGGAAACTGCAACTCCCGCCTTTAGCAAGGCTGAATAATTCCAACTGAGGGTACGTCTACGCAGCAATGAAACACCTGTGGCTGGCCCACGTCAGCTGACTCGGGCTTACTGGGCTTGGAATTTAAGGCTGTAAAATTGCAGTGTAGATGTTCGGGCTTGGGCTAGAGCCCGAGCTCTGGGACCTGGCGATGGGGAAGGGCCCCAGAGTCAGGGCCCAAACATCCACCCAGCAATTTTTAGCCCCACAGCCCAAGCCCCGCTAGCCCGAGTCACCTGCAGCCAGGCAGCGGCTCTTTTATTCCAGTGTAGATGTACCTGTGATGCTTGTAGGCTGGCATGACATGGATGCAAGACATGTGACATTCAGCAATTTGTCTTCTCTCCTTTGCCCTTTTTCACCTCCAGCATGGGAACATCAGCCTTGTGCTGCTTCGACGGAGCTTTGTCGTGGGGCTCAGCAGAGGAAATGGAAAATTACTTGAAGAAATAGTGCATTCCATTTGGCACTGCACATGCTCATGTGGTTGGGCCTGTTGGTGCTACGTAGTAGCAGCAGACGCCCTAGAGCTGCCCTGAAGGATGGTCTCACAGAGCAGTGTATAGAGTGGGGAATCCACAATCCAATACTGAATTTATATCTTTAAATGTACGGTAGAACCTTGTTAATTTGCACTAAATGACTGGGAGGCGTAAGGCAGACGATCATATCGTGTATTAGAGTGTAAGTAAAGACACATATGGCAAAAAACCTTGTTGTTCTTTGTAAAGGCAAAGCACACACCATGACTGCTTGGCTAGTTTGCCTGTGTAACAAGTAGGAATGACTCAACTTTTGTTAAGAACATTTTAGAAGGAAACAAAAATGTTCAGATATTTTCTTTTTTGTTGTTTGTCTCTTGTTATCAATAAAACTAAACACTTTCTTTTCAAACTGAAAAAGTTAATTGCCATTTCCAAAACCCAAAAAAAGTCACAGCTTTCAATCTTGGGAGGTATTCCCATTGGAAAGAAAGGCTGAGGAGGGGAAAAAACAACTGAAAAATTCAGTGGTGAAAACAAGATTTTTCTGTTTTCTAAAAGAAAACTTCTTGTTTAGTCAAAAAAACAAACAAAATTCAGTCAAATATTTCTAATGAAACATTTTTTCTTTTGATTTCTTTTGTTGATGACATTGGCCATGTTTGGCCAGCCATAGTAGAAACCAAGGACTGCAAGGCTGTTGTTTTTATTTTAATGATACATGACAAAAATGTACCAACCCTTGAGATCAAACAGAGGTCAAACTATGCCTTGAAGGTGCTCCAGGAGACACCCACAGGGCAGGAGCAGAGGGGAACACATGGGAAGCATGGTGGCTGCTCAATCCTATGCAGCATGCACTGCATTCCCTCCCACGCCTATGCAGTTCCACTGTCACGAGCAGGCCAGGGAAGCTGTGTGCACTGGTCAGCTGCTAAGTTGCAGTCAGGAGACAAGGAGCAGGACTGGAAGCGAGCCAGGTCAGAATGCCAGGAAGTCAAAATCAGGCACCAAGTTGCAGGCGGCAGGCAAATAGCACAGTTGGGGTCAAGCTAAGTCAGGATCCTGTAGGCCTTGCTGGAGCCCTAGGCATAACTAACAGTGTCAACCAAAGGCTGGGAACCAAAGTAGGCCAGGCCTCAGCAAAATAGTAACACACCGGGTATTGGCCAATCAAGTAAGCACATTCCTGACTGGAGAGATGGTACAAGAACACCCAGAGTTCTCAAGTAACTACATAGCCACATTCCCAAGAGACTGTGCAGAAACACACTGACCTCTGGAAAGATAGGGATGGGATGACAGGATAATGGATGAGGATGTTTTGTTTGAACTAGCAGGTGCAAGCATAAGGGTGGTAACTAACAACATCTGGAGTGTAAGACATAACTTATTTGTACCAATAAATAAAAGGAGAAGTCATAGGAGGGACATCTTTGTGCCCATCAGAATTGGCAGCAAAAAGGGCCGGGTTCAGTATCTTGGGGTTTCTTTTCAACAATACAACATAAAACTGGTTCGAGCCCCCACCCAGTGACCTGGAACAATTACACACCACCCCCTGGGCACTTCTAAGAGGCAATACTTCCCCTCTTGCAAGCACAGAGTCTGGGTGTAGCAAAAACTTTTAATAAAAGAAGGGAATTTAACTCAGCATTAATTTGGGAAAACACTGCAACTAGGATTCATAAACATAAATCATGACCAAAAGACCCACCCCCAAGTAGGTTAGGCAGTGTCCTTTTCCCTTCAAGGTCTTAAGTCCAGCAACCCAAAAATCCTTTTAACGTGCCTGTCCCTTCTCTGCACCTCACTCACAGTTGCTGTCCTTGGTCAGTGGAGCCCCATAGTTCAGAGGTTCATCTGCAGAGTTCACCTCCCACCCTGGTGGAAGGGAGGGGTGGTAAGGAGGCACCTTACATGCCTGGCTGGCCGCGATTCTCCACTAGCTGCCTGGCTGGCCGCTCGCCAAGATGTCTTCAGAGCCCCCCACACGTAACAAAGCTCTCAGTATTATACCCGGCTCATCATGAATTTCCCCTTCCAACCAAAACAACCCACAAGACTCTAATTTTGGCTATTTGGGCAAAAAAGGGTTAAGAGTACCCTACTCCTCAAATAACGCCATTAAAATCAATGGGACTACTCACCAAGTAAGAAACTACATGGCATGAGTGAGAGTATCGGAACCTGGCTCTAAGAATAACATTCAATATTAATCTGGTCTTTTTGATATTTTAAGCACCATATGTTTTTCCAAAAAAACTAATGCGTGCCAGGGACACACAAGTCAATGTGAGAAAAAAGGAAACTCAGAATGTGAGGAATTCTGTAATGTAACCACACAGATCTTGAAAGGTTTGGCTCCGTGTTGTTTCCCTTGCAGCATGAATAATATTCAGACTTCCATGGATGCTGAAAATGAAGGAATGCAACATCTTGCCATGCTTTCGTTCTTCTGGGCACAGTGAACCTGATTCATGTCTAGCACATGAAAAACAAGCAAGCTTTATGGACACATTGTCTAAAATGATGTCTGCCCCCGCTAAAACTGAGGCATGTGTTTACTTTAGATTCCATTTGCAGGAGACAAGTCACACTGGGGATAGAAATGTAGAGGGGGGGGTGAACGAGTTGGTTAGAATTACTCTTTAACCAGTCATCTAACACATTAGAATGAACCATGGGTGAAGAAATACACTTGATCTTTGTGTAAACAGCGCTAGCTGTTTGAAACAAACTTCTCCTCCTCCAAAGTAACTTTTCATGTTAAACCCTCAAACAAGTCTGCAGGTTTCAATAGTGTAGTTAGGATCAGGTTAAAATATTACAGGATATATTTCTATGGTGCATTTTAAGTGCATTTTTCCAAGAACGATATTGTGGAAACTGCTTTCTTCTTTGATTCCTAGAAAGCACTAAACAGAATTTAAAGGAAAACTATTCCTAAACCCAGCACAGGAGTGTAGGATACTGTTTGTGAAAGAAGAAGGGTAAATGTATTACATCAGAGTGTGGAGCACCTTCCTTTCTAGCTGTAGGTCTCTGAGATGCCAGTGTTCAACAAAAGAGACTTCAGAAGCTCTCCCTGAAATACCGAGACATCATACTTTTTCAAAGCATAGCAATGAAATAAGCGGGGCCAAATTCAGCTCCAGTAATCAATGGAGTTATACTAGGAATTAGCTTTGCCATTTACTCTCAGTGGGAGGAAGTGACTCTACCGGCACAAAATCTGGGTATTCAGGCTCTGTGTGGGTGGAGTATGGGGAGGTGAAAATCACTCCTTTAGCTTTGGGCCAGGGAGAGGAACTGCTGCACACTGCACAGGCAACTGCTGTGCCAACCCATGGGCCAGAATAGCAGCCACAGCCCCTCCATGCTTCTTGAACCTCTCCATTTGTATGGGCATGGCTTTGCAGACCCTGCCCTGGCCCATCCCAAAGGGAACTTCTGTGCCTATGGCCACCTTTAGACTGGAACCAACTGTTCTGCAGTGCGCAAAGGATGTACAGGCATTCCTGCATGGTTCTTCACCTGGCCAGCTGATCCCACCCTCAACACAGCCCCTATGTGGAGCTTGAGTGGCAGAATTCTGTACTAGCCCTGCACAGCAAAGTGACCTTTGTCCAATATGAACAAAGAGGCTCGCCATGGAGGATGCCGGTGATGTGGGTCCCCGTCTGATCTACTTAATCCAATGAAAATTCAGAAGGGCAATATACTTGTTTAGTTATTGACAGAAGCCCATTCAATTACCTTATAGGCATGATGAAGAACATGATGCAAGTTGTCAGCCCTTTGCCAGATGATAACAGATCCTGGGGTCTTGCAGCCTGAGATTCCCATTGGAATCAGTGATGCTGAGTCAGTTCTTAGTGTAACTTCATTTACACACCAGTCCTGAAACAAAGATGGTCACAAACAGACAATCCCTTCTTAAAGGAATCTCAGCCTGAACACCATGCCTGTGTCTGAAGGAGCTACCTTGTCTCAAGAATGGACTAGTTGCAGAACTACTTGCTGTTACCTTGTTCTCCTCCTCCCACCACTTGTTTATTTATCAGCTGCAGACTATCTAAATTGTAGGCTATGAACTCAGTGGGACAGGGACTGCCTGTGTTTGTACAGTGCCTCATACAAAAAGGTCTTAATCCCTCTTTGGGTTTGCTAGGGGCTACTGCAATAGAAATAAGTTATAATGATGAGATAGTGATTACAACTCCATGGTTAAGGTTGAGCAGAGTTTGACACTCAAAGCAGAGATTCACTCTGTTAAGTATCTACTATATGACAATATATTTTGCACTTGTTAATCTTTATTGTTGGTTCAAATGATCTTCAAACTCCCTATGTAGTTGAAGCTCATTGAAGTCTTCTGCCTAGGCTATATTTGAAGAAACCTGAACTTCAGGTCTTCCCGGCAAGGACATCACATGATGACATTACAATCAAGACCTTTATTGTTTGTGATCATTGTGACAGCCTGTATCCCTGTATTCACCTCGCACACTATTGTAATCATCTTTGTATAAAATATGCCTTGTGAGGTATCATTTGAAAACTCCATTTGCTGGTCAATACTGTCCTGATAAAATAGATGTGGCAACATTATATGTGAAGTTATAAGATTCTCCTGAATGGTGTTAACACATGCTCCAAACCCCGCAGCTCTGCCCAAACAGAAGATCAGTCTCAAATAAAGGAATATGTGCTCTGCTTAATTTGCATTTAAGCAGTAAACAGAGCCATCAAGCAAAAAGGGAGTTCCAACAGGTAGGGAAACCAGTAGGAAATATCCTCCCCTGTCAACTTTTCTTCTCAGCTGGAGATGCTTCTCAAAACGAGGGAGAGGACTCTAAAAAGAATGGGCAAACACCCCAAGAGCACCTTCTCCTTGTTCTTGCTCTATCTCTTGATTCACTGCACCAGAAGGAACAAAGGAAGCAGCCATTATGGAGAAGAAGGGGTCCTGGCCTAAGGTATTCGGCCAGTAAACTGTTGAGAGCATGTAATGAGAAAAATGTGGCTCTGAATTTAATATCATGTGTTCAGTTAGGCATCAATTGCGTTTTATCTGTATTGTTCTTGTAACCATTTCTGACTTTTATGCCTCATGACTTGCATTCACTTAAAATTTCTCTTTGTAGTTAATACACATGTTTTACTGTTTTATCTAATCCAGTGTGTGTGGATTGAAGTGTTTGGGAAACTCCATCGAGGATAACAGGATTTGTGCATCTCATTTCTATTAATAAAATGACAGATTTTTATATGAGGTTGCATTGCCCAAGAGAGAGCTGGGCAGTACAAGACACAGATTTCTGGAGGTAAATCTGGGACTCGGCGTGTGGGACTGGGTGTAAGAGCCTGGGTGTGACTGGCAGGCTGTTATGCACAGACATAGCGGGGAGTAATTTACATGCTGGAGCCTCTCTGTGAGCAGTCCAGGAGCAGAGGCAATAACAGCAAAGCAGTGTAAAGGGCACCTTTAGGCCCTTTAACTGTGTATTTCTGTACTTGAATATTCTGGATTTCTTTCAGGTTTAACCTTACCTCTGAATCACATGGGTTTCTAATGCTTGTTCTAGGGATAAGCATATTCTTGCAATGCTTTTCCCCTTTAAATTACTAATATATAAACTCAACCTCAGTGTTTTGCCTAGGAATACATACTGGTTTCAACACACTCTGTTGTTTTTGCAGAGAAAAAATGTCACTAAGCTGAAGAAACATGAAAAGATTCAGCGTTTCAGCTTGACTTAAATAAGTTTCCAAAAGCCAAACAAACCAAGGTTTCTTTAACTAGCCAAATCACCTAGTCCACTTGCACAGAACTTAATCTTTAAAAAAAGCTCTCACACCTTTTCAGAATTCCTGCTTCCAGGTTACACTAATCTCCAGAAGTGAAGTAGCTCAAAAAAGTGAAAATTAAAGAAAGTTAAGCAAGCATTTTCCAAGCCTCAGAAAAGTTTAAGGTTGGAGTTGTAGGTGAAGCTTTTGGCCAGGACAGTTGTTTGGGTAAAATAAGACAGTATTTGCCCATCTTGAGACCAAAACTACCTCTTCCTTAGATAATCACTATTCCAGCAACTCGGAGTGAGAGATGGGAGGGAAGTAGAAGCTGAAAAGAAGTGGATCCAAGTTTGGATTTTGCCTCTCCACTCTATGTTTGAGGAAGTTCAAATCTGGGATCTTTGTTTGGGCCTGTGACAGATCAAACTGACACTGGAATTTTGAAAAGTATCTCGTGGAAATACAAAGCCCATGTTTTTCTCTCTCTTCGTGAGGACCATGATAGAAGGGAGGCTCTGGGTTCTATCAGTGTTACTCAATTGAGCTAGTCTGATTTCAGGACATGAAAAAACGTAGGAAGTTGGCCTGAGGAGATTTGTCTTTTCCTGGAGAATGGACTCCAGCTGTGGGTCCAGAACAGGCTCTCCTTAGAAAATGAGGATAAAGAAACTTGATATAAGAACATAAGAACATCCATACTGGGTCAGACCAAAGGTCCATCAAGCCCAGTATCCTGTCCTCTGACAGTGGCCAATGGCAGGTGCCCCAAAGGGAATGAACAGACAGGTTATCGTCAAGTGATCCATGCCCTGTCACCCAATCCCAGCTTCTGGCAAACAGAGGCAAAGGACACCATTCGTGCCAATCCTGGCTAATAGCCATTGATGGACCTATCTTCCATGAATCTATCTAGCTCCCTTTTGAACCCCGTTATAATATTGGCATTCACAACACCCTCTGGCAAGGAGTTCCAGAGGTTGACAGTGCGTTGCGTGAAAAAATACTTTCTTGTGTTTGTTTTAAACCTGCTACCTATTAATTTCATTTGGTGGCCCCTTGTTCTTGTATTAAGAGAAGGAGTAAATAACACTTCCTGATTTACTTTCTATATACCATTCATGATTTTATAGACCTCTATCATATCCCCCCTTAGTCACCTCTTTTCCAAGCTGAAAAGTCCCAGTCTTATTAATCTCTCCTCATACGGAAGCTGTTCTATATCCCTAATCATTTTTGTTGTCCTTTTCTGAACCTTTTCCAATTCCAATATATCTTTTTTGAGATGGGGCGACCACATCTGCATGCAGTATTCAAGGTGTGGGTGTACCGTGGATTTATATAGAGGCAACATGGTATTTTCTGTCTTATTATCTATCCCTTTCTTGATGATTCCCAACATTCTGTTTACTTTTTTGACTGCCACTGCACATTGAGTGGATGATTTCAGAGAACTATCCACAATGACTCCAAGAGGTAACAGCTAATTTAGACCCCATCATTGTATATGTATAGTTAGGATTATGTTTTCCAATGTGCATTACTTTGCATTTATCAGCATTAAATTTCATCTGCCATTTTGTTGCCCAGTCACCCAGTTTTGTGAGATCCTTTTGTAGCTCTTCACCATCTGCCTGGGACTTAATTATCTAGAGTAGTTTTGCATCATCTGCAAATTTTGCCACCTCACTGTTTACCCCTTTTTCCAGATCACTTATGAATATGTCAAATAGGACTGGGCCCAGTACAGATCCTTGGGGGACACTATTTACCTCTCTCCATTCTGAAAACTGACCATTTATTCCTACCCTTTGTTTCCTATCTTTTAACCAGTTACCAATCCATGAGAGAACCTTCCCTCTTATCCTATGACTGCTTATTTTGATTAAGAGCCATTGGTGAGGGACCTTGTCAAAGGCTTTCTGAAAATCTAAATACACTATATCCACTGGATCTCCTTTGTCTGCATGCTTGTTGACCCCCTCAAAGAATTCTAGTAGATTGGTGAGGCATGATTTCCCTTTACAAAAACCATGTTGACTATTTCCCAACAAATTATGTTCACCTATGTATCTGACAATTTTGTTCTTTACAATAGTTTCAACCAATTTGCCTGATACTGAAGTGAGTCTTACTGGCCTGTAGTTGCTAAGGTCACCTCTGGAACCCTTTTTAAAAATTGGTGTCACATTAGCTATCCTCCAGTAATTTGGTACAAAAGCTGATTTAAATGATAGGTTACAGATGACAGTTAGTCGTCCTTCAATTTCACATTTGAGTTCCTTCAGAACTCTTGGGTGAATACCATCAGGTCCTGGAGACTTATTACTGTTCAGTTTATCAATTTGTTCCAAAACAGTCAATTTGACTGTCAACCTTCTTTTCATCAAAGTATGTCAGAAAGAGGTACGGTCTCAAGTTCTTTTGTAATATAGGCTTCTCTCCCTCACTGTCTGGGAGAAGGAAAGAGTTGTGGAGTGGTAACCTGTGGGGATCTTCAGATAAACAGTGGCTTTCCTCCCTGAAAATGTCAGACTGTATATTAGAGAAGAATAAAGACTTTGATTGCATCAAAAAAGCATCTTGTCCTTTAATGATCTCCTCCATCCTTTTCTCCCCATTACTATCGCTGCTTTCTTTTGAACAGAGTTTTCAGCCAAGCTGGAGAAGACCATACTCATCATTCTATCATACCCTCAGCTCTCCAGTTATATGGTCCAGAAGTTACAAGTCAACAGAAACACAGTATATTGCAGGTGATAACTGGCATTTGACCACTCCCTAACTTATGTGACCGCCCTTCCATTAACCCAGGAAATTAAGTAATGGAAATATAGTTCTGATTTCTCATTTAATTTTTCAGAGTTACGGGAAAGCTAACTTTGCCCTCCACTATTAAGAGCATGTTACATAATAACAATTTCCATCGACCAGTCTGGAATTTGTACCAAGTGAAATATTTAAAAATAATAAGAGACTCTGTGCTGAATGGTTACTTTGGGGAATAAGGTGTCTCAAATGTCAGAAAACACAGAGCTATTAAAAACAGCTCCTGCCAGACAACTCTATAAACCCCGATTTTTTAATGTGATGGTTGTATTGATTTTTTTAAATGGTGATCCCATTACTACACATTAAGAGCGTGGATAAGCACCTTTATGAAAGTGCTTATACCATAACAAGGCAAAAAGGGACCAGAAAGGCAGTAATTTTCCATCACATGGACAGTGGCTATAAAGGGTAATTAAGAGAACTGAATACTTCACATATTAAGGCCCATGATAGTTCTGCAGATTCTAAGGTGGGTGAATTTGGCTTCCCTCTCTTCTACCTGCCTACTGCATTGCCATAGCCTCTCCTGTCCTTCCCATCGCAACTCAGATCCATCCCACTGCCTCCCTTCCCCCAAAACTGAAGACCTCACTCTGCCTCCCAGTGAGCAGACAGCTTCACACTCCCCACCGCCTGACCTACCTCCTCACAGCTACCAACTTCATATCTTATACAGAGGGAGGAACTCTAGGTTGCATGCTAGAGACTCCTGGCCCTGACCTCATTCTCGCACTCCACTGGCTCCCAATATGAGAGAGCAGGCAGGAACCAGCAGTGGAAGGAGGGAACTCAGCAGAGGAGAATCATCCTTGGCAGAGGAAGAGTGGGATCTACCACATCTCTCTGCAGGAATCATGACTTGGTCTTCCAGAGCCAGAAACGCTTGTTCCGCCCATCACAACACTTCTGAACAAGCCCTGTAATCAACCCTGTGGGATTGGCCAAAGTCCAAAGTGTGAGATCCCTCTTGTTCCTTTACACTAAACTCAGTTACATCAGTTCACACTGCTCCAATTTTCACTCTCCTACAGATTTTTTCAGCCAGCCCAGCAGTCTGCCTATGCATGTGGGAGGCATGGTAGTGTTGATAGGACACCCACATCCTTGATTGACTAGCTACTTTTCAGGATTGCTAATGGCAAGGGGCCCCATTTATCACTGCCAGCCCTACCAGTCATCTGATACTTTCCTGAATCACCTGGAGGACCAGATACAAGGAGAAAACCAAAAAGCAAAATGTAACCAAAAAGCGAGATGGAAAAAAAATGAAAATTTTTACTCAATCATGAAATATTTTTACCAAACAGAATCTGGTTTCTGTTTGTTGAAAACCAAAAACTTCCACCAACATGATCTTTTTTGTTCAAAGCTACTTTTGATTTTTAAAAAATTTCAAACCATTTCTAATCCCAATCTCATCCCATGATCAATCACCACCAACTGGGTTATTATTACCATTACTCGTCCCTGCCAAGTCACCAGTATCAGGATCCTCCATCATATACACATGCTTGAGGTCTCATGCTGCCGGTGCTAAAACATCCTTGGCATTTCTAAATATTATAGATGACAATTTTATCAGTCAAAAAGTGTTGTTTCCAACAAAAAGCCCTTGCTTTGACAGATAAAGAGGAACTGATCACAGAATGAAAAATTAATGGTTGTTCAGGGGCAAGTGATCATGAAGTGATCACATTTATAGTCTCAAAAGAAAATAAAATCCAGACAAATAATATATATATTTGGTGCTTTAAAAGGGCTAATTTCACAAATCTGAAAACAATCCTGAGCTAAATCAACTGGGAAGAAGAATTTAATCAGAAAAATGTTGAATAATTTGGCATTGTTTAAGAACACTTTATCAGACATCCAAAAAGCTACAATCAATGAAGAAGGCGATATTGGTTAAAAAACTACCTGGTTTAGATGGGATGTGAAGGCAGCTAGAAAAAAATATATATATATATATATATTAAAAATAAATGGAAGCAATGAATACAAGTCAGAAGCTGGGAATTGGGGGGAAATGATAAGGGAAGCAGGAATCATGGAACAGGTCCTCAAGGAATCAATTCTGAAGCACTTAGAGGAGAGGAAAGTGATCAGGAATAGTCAGCATGGATTCACCAAGGGCAAGTCATGCCTGACGAAGCTAATTGCCTTCTATGACGAGATAACTGGCTCTGTGGATGAGGGGAAAGCAGTGGACGAGTTGTTCCTTGACTTTAGCAAAGCTTTTGACACGGTCTCCTACAGTATTCTTGCCAGCAAGTTAAAGAAGTATGGGCTGGATGAATGGACTATAAGGTGGATAGAAAGTTGGCTAGATTGTCAGGCTCAATGGATAGTGATCAATGGCTCCATGTCTAGTTGGCAGCCGGTATCAAGTGGAGTGCCCCAAGGGTCGGTCCTCGGGCTGGTTTTGTTCAATATCTTCATTAATGATCTGGAGGATGGTGTGGATTGCATCCTCAGCAAGTTTGCAGATGACACTAAACTGGGAGGAGAGGTAGATACGCTGGAGGGTAGGGATAGGATACAGAGGGACCCAGACAAATTAGAGGATTGGGCCAAAAGAAATCTGATGAGGTTCAACAAGGACAAGTGCAGAGTCCTGCACTTAGGACAGAAGAATCCCATGCACCGCTACAGACTAGGGACCGAATGGCTACGCAGCAGTTCTGCGGAAAAGGAGCTAGGGGTTCCAGTGGATGAGAAGCTGGATATGAGTCAACAGTGTGCCATTGTTGCCAAGAAGACCAATGGCATTTTGGGATGTATAAGTAGGGGCATAGCCAGCAGATCGAGGGACGTGATCGTTCCCCTCTATTCGACATTGGTGAGGCCTCATCTGGAGTACTGTGTCCAGCTTTGGGCCCCACACTACAAGAAGGATGTGAAAAAATTGGAAAACATCCAGTGGAGGGCAACAAAAATGATTAGGGGTCTGGAACACATGACTTATGAGGAGAGGCTGAGGGAACTGGGATTGTTTAGTCTGCGGAAGAGAAGAATGAGGGGGGATTTGATAGCTGCTTTCAGCTACCTGAAAGGGGGTTCCAAAGAGAATGGATCTAGACTGTTCTCAGTGGTAGCAGATGACAGAATGAGGAGTAATGGTCTCAAGTTTCAGTGGGGGAGGTTTAGGTTGGATATTAAGAAAAACTTTTTCACTAGGGAGGGTGGTGAAACACTGGAATGCGGTACCTAGGGAGGTGGTAGAATCTCCTTCCACAGAAGTTTTTAAGGTCAGGCTTGACAAAGCCCTGGCTGGGATGATTTAGTTGGGGATTGGTCCTGCTTTGAGCAGGGGGTTGGACTAGATGACCTTCTGAGGTCCCTTCCAACCCTGATATTCTATGATTCTATGAAGTAAAGGGATATGGCCAGAAGAGATAGGAGCTTTTAAAGTACATAAGGAACAAAAATAATCTGACAGTGGTACTGGTCCATTACTAGACTGAAATGGTTTAATAAATAATAATAATAATGAAGAAAAGGCAGAAGTGTTCAATAAATATTTCTGTTCTGTATTTGGGGAAAAAACAGAAATAGTCTCATCATATGATAACACATCATTCCACTAGCTTTACAGGAAAATGTTAAACAGCAGCTACTAAAGTTGGACTTTCCAGAATCAGCAGGTCTGTATAATTTGCACCCAAAAGTTTTAAAACAGCTGGCTGAGGAGCAGAGTGAACTGCTAATGTTGATATTCAGTAAGTCTGGGAGTACTGGGAAAGTTCCAGAAGACTGGAAGAAAGCTAATGATGTGCCAATATTTTAAAAGGGTAAATGGGATGACCTGGGTAATTATAGGCCTATCAGTCTGATAGCAATCCCAAACAAAGTAACAAAGCAGCTGATACAGGACTTGATTAATAAAGAACTAAAGCAGGTAACAACTAATGCCAATTAACATGGATTTATGGAAAACAGACCCCATTAAATTAACTTGATATCTTTTTTTCATGAAACTACAAGTATGGTTGATAAAGGTAATAGTGTTGATGTAATAGACTTCTGTAGGGTATATGACTTAGTACTGCACAACATTTTGATTGAAAACTAGAATATAAAATTAACATGGCACTCGATTGGATTAATAACAGGATAATAGGTCTCAAAATAGAGAATCACTATCAAACGGGTGTGTTTTTAGAGGGGTCTAGGGTAATTAACCACTTAAACAAGTTACCAAGGGTTGTGATGGATTCTCCATCACTGGTGAATTTTAAATCAAGAATGGATGTTTTTTTCTGAAAGATTTGCTCTAGGGATTAACCGGCAAAGTTCTATGATCTGTGTTATACAGGAGGTCAAACTAGATGTTCACAGGAATCCCTCCTGGCTTTGGAATCAGTGATTCTATGAATCAATCAGCCTTAATCTAGGCCTGTTTTTGATACAATGGTGTAGAGTTTTCCTTAAATATACATTTCTAGTCTTATCCCAGCAGCCTCAATCCCAATTTCCCAAAGTTTGACATCTTAGATACTGTATCTCAACTATAGGAGGGTGCCTGCATGGTAATCCTCGGCATTTAACAAAAAATCCACATACCTTACAAGGGTTTCTGGTCAGAGCACACTTCACAGGAAGTCTTAATGCACAGTACTGTCTTCTGAAGTGTAGTGGGGACTCACAGAAGAAGTGTGCATGGGGTTTTTTGGGAAGGGGAAGAAAAATGGATGGCATTTCTAAATTCCTGCAAACTTACACACTTTCCTCACACACAGCTCCATACATCACTATGCTCCATACAGGGGAGTTTTTCTTTCTTCAGCTTCTACAAAAATCTCACTTGGAAATTGACCTTAAATGCTATTCTGTCAACTTGGGAGTCTTACAATTGAAATCAGATGCCTTTCTAAAGAAATATGGCTTTAGTACGACCACAAGTTACTGGGCTACTAACTTTCTAGTCACATAGTACAGCCTGGAACCTGGGGTGTGAGCAGAATTCAATCCTCACCGTTCATCCCATCTGAAAATAGAGAGCAGGACTAAAGATGGCCAATCCACAAGTGTAATTAACACCTGGATATACTGAATATCCATCCTGCCCCTCACTTACCACGGCTGGGGGGTAAAGGTGTTTCAGGTCTCAGTACACCAGGGGGATGATGCTCCCGGAGAAAAGATAGCAGAGGCTCAAGTTGTGCCGTTTGAGCCAGCTAGAGAAGTGGGCAGGTGTCAGGACAGCCTGTAGTGTTTGCCATCTGTTAGGTACCCGCAGAGAATGATTGTCCCCTATTGAACTGTGAGCTAACACTGGTACCTGCTGGCGACCAGCAAGCCAGTAGTCAAACACTTAATCACATCAATTCAGTCTGTGATGTTCATGTTTAACACTTCTCTGCTCAAGTAATCACGTAACAGGACAGCTTCTAAGAGAGCTGACTGGAAGGGGACTAAGAAACAAGACGTGTATTTGTTTATAGTAGGAGCATGGCTAAGAACAGAGCTAGGAGCCAGGAGACCCAGCTTCTGTTCCGGGTTCTCCTATTGATTGGCTGACATTAGATGAGTCAGTCTCTGTGCCTCTATTTTCCCATTTGTAAAAAAAGGGGTGATACCTAGTCTATCTCCCTTGCAGGGGTGCAGTGATACTGAATCCATTAGTGTTTGTGAAGAGCATCAAGGGGTTATACAACTATATATGCTGTTTATAAGATTATGCTCCCTGGGTTTTGCCAGTGAGTGAGGCAATTTCCTAGTGGGAGAGAAAATTTGGGTAAATAACTAAAACAACATGCATAGAAGAGACTGGCTGGTTTGTCAAATGCCAGATGCCCCTGAGCAAAGGGGGATTTGGAGACCTGCCTGTATCTCAGCTATAGTAGTTTGCTACTTACACCACTGTTCTTAGGATATTCTACATAGGAAGTTCTACCGGTATAATGTAGGGTGTGAATTTAAAATGTGATAGTTATACTGGTTCCATTCCCTGTGTGGACATTTTTATTCCTGCCCAAGTGTCCACACAGGAAGGTTATCCCAGTACAACTATCCTGGTTTAATTATACTGCTTGTAACTGGAAATATCTTCCAGGCAGAACAAGCCTTTACAGTGAGTTTGACGAGGTCGTCTCTCCCTAGATCATTCTCTCCTCCTTCCTGCTCTTTGAAACTCTCCTCATATTTCTCCCCTCTTGTGTCTCAGACACATCTGCTCTCCCTCCTCAGTCACATCATACTCTCCCCACCCGTGTGCTTTCCTTCCCTCCCTTGGGTCCCCAGGACTCTCAGTCAATTCAGCCTGAGTAATGATAAGGAGCAGTTACCTTCTTGCTCTGCAGATCCAAAGGTGGGACTGAAGCACCTCACTTGGGTGGAACTCTGAGGCACCTGGGGTAATCAGACATGCACAGATTTCAGGAGAGTCAAAACTTGTGGTGAGGAGAGTAACACCATCTTGTTGACCCTGCAGGTACCTAACAGGAAGTAGGCTGAAGACACAGAGTTCAGAGGTTCTTTGAGACAGATGCTGATACACTAATACAATGAAATGCATTCCTCTGAAACCTGAGAGACTCTGCTTCCTTAGCTCCTACACCCCTGTTAGCGCAGGAAAGGAACAAGTCCGCCAGCCACATCAAAAGGATGGAGGATGAGAGGTAACTAGGCACAGACGTGCATTGATGTGGGATGGCCCCAGTTCCACCGCAAATATTAGGCAGACAACAGAGCTATAAGAGGAAAGAGGGACCAAGTGACATTAGCAAACAAAGCAAATCATTGCGCTAATTTTTCTTGTAAGGCAAGTGTCCTTACTTTGTGGATAAGTTACATGACCTTAGCTCTGTCATACTCCCCTTACCATTACACTTTGACACTCACTCGTTGCTTCTGCAAGAGAGGAGCGAGTACTGTCAACAGCTCTCTTGCTCTGTAATAAGTTCAGAGTCGTTACTGGAAAGCTACACAGCATCGCTGCAGAGAGTAGAACCCCCAGTATTTGCAGAGGCCTCTGTCTCTTGTGAGGAGGCAGAAATGGGGTCTAGTTCTAAATGCATCTTTGGCTCTGTTTAACAGTGCCATCTTGTGGTATGCTTTGGTTGTAATGTGCACAGCCATACAATTGGGCTTCACAGCAGTAACAGCCAAATTTGTGTACTTGTGCACATTACAACCTGTGTATGCTACATGTGGCTGCAAAGAATAGTGTGAAAACACATGAACTCTAAGAGATCAAATACCAGAAGGCAAATACAGACAGCTCCCCAATTTCTTTTTATCTAATCTCATGATATTTGGGGCTTGAATCAATTTTTGAACATTTGGGGTTGACTCAGTAATAAAAGCCCAGATTGTCCCTTCCAGTTCCACTGACGGAGGCAATTACTTGGGTTATTCTTCTCCAATGGGACACATTAGACGGAAATGCTGCTTCTGTTCCATCAACTCCACCCTCCCCAAGCCTGTACAAACTTCTCTGCCTCAACTAAGGCCTGCAGTTGTGGGGGTGAGACCAAGGGTGGGAGGAAGAGGGTCCGATGTCTGCATCCTTTTCCCCACCTCAGGGGCCTAGAGGAGAGGGACTGTGCAGATGTGAGGTGCCTTGGAATGGAGCTTTGCAGAGACTCTGACGCCACCTCTCCCCCCACCTCTCTGGATCTACAGCAGTGGCCATCCACAACCCCTTCCTCTTTCAACCCTCCAGCCCCTTCTCCCCACCCCCTGAAACCGCAGCCTTGGGAGGGGGAGAACAACCAAGTCACCTCATGGTAGTTACTAGATAAAGTGCCAGTAGATGGCACTCAACAATATGGGTTTTATGGGACCCATAAAGCTTCTTGTCCATGCATCTCTTTACATGGAGCTCTTAACCAGTGTCTTGGGACCCTGGCATGGCTTCTCAGGAGGCGAAAATGTGGTATCAAAAATTCTTTCAGTGATACCTGTGCAGCCTCCAGACTGCAGGATCTAATGAAAGTAAGTGGTAACCTGTCCCTCCTCCACTTTCACTCACTGTGTACATGGTCATTGTTAACCCTGTGCTATTTCTTTGTTTTTTAACCTTTTCATGAAATATACACACAATTTATGGGTTTTATCCCCCAAAATAAGGAGGTAATAAGTCAGATTTTGAGTCCCACTCCTTGACACAAAAAACCTCTTTTCAGTATAGTGTAATGCTGATTTCACATTGTTGTTTGCACTGTTGGTCCAGTAAGAGGTATTACCTCACCCACCTTCTCTCACTGATTTCACACACACTTTGCTCTACTTTTACCCATTGCCACCAGAGGTCGCTCAAGTAAGATTTTGATTTTTAAAATACCTAGATGGAGCCAGTGATGTTTACATGGATACTAAGCAAATGGTTTCTATAGCAACAATAACCATGCAGAAGAACTTGCTTCTCTATTTGCATTACTCGATTCCTCAGAGGTTCAGACACTGCAGTGGGAATTGTAGCAACAGCAAAGGCTCTGAATAGCTGATCTGAAATTATTGCTGCAGAAACTGGCACAAGCACACTGGCAGAGATGGTATCAAAGTAACCTTCTACATCAATTGCACATCCTTATAAAGACATTTCTACATGCAGCATCTCAAATGATAACCTGTCGCAGTGTATTCTCCATATATATTGAATGACCAGTTACTTTGAATATGGTGCATAATTAAGTTATATAGGAGCACTTCAAGTGTAACATCAAGCTGGCTTCAAGATATTTCACTTATAAGACAACAGGGCAGGTCAGTTAAGTAATTTTTAAACGGTCAATAAAATGGGGGGGGGTGTTATTTAAATGTGTTTTGTGTACGGTTGTGGCTAATTCAAATCTTGTGAGATATGGGAACATACAAGAAACACACATTAAGACCCTCGATATTAATGACAATTTTGCCGGTGATTTCGCTGGTGCAGGATATCACATTAATTCCATAGTCAGGTTGCTGCCACTGTTCCATTATGAAAGAGACAGTAGCTGTAAAGTATAACAGGGCTCCTGCAGGGAAGTGTTATAATTAGATGAGTCTCCCTGTGGAAATGAACTGCGCTTGTTGATGTTTGCTTTAGTACTTGCAAAAAAATTCTGAGGAGGTAGGTGGAGCTATGGCCTGGTTCAAACCACAGTCACAGAACTAAACAGAGTGGGCACATCTGTCAAAAAAACAAAATACAAAGTTTTCTTTAGATGTAGCAGCAAAAGGAGTGGGGAAAGCTTGTTATTTTGCTACTCTCCATGGAATTAAACACCTTCAAGAGCAATGGAACAAGATCCTGCCTTTATGTAGGAAGTGGGATTGCGTGGCTGCTGTCTGTCCTTCGAACACCATCCCCCTTGCCTTGGTTTGGTCTCACTTTGCAATTCCAGAAGGTTAATTCTTCAACAAGCTGGGATGCTATCGCAGAATCAACCCTCTGTGTTAACAACGTTCTGCGGTGCCATGGGTTCAGAACAGCCCCTTGAGCTGCCTTGCCAGAAGGCGGATGGAAGGGTTAAGTGTTTTGTTCCTAACACATGGTACTTTTGTGGCTAGGGATGCAGACAGGAGAGCTATACTGGTTAATTCTATTATTGTAATTCAATTGCATAAAGTGTCCCTTATGCTCCAAGGGTGGACTGACTTCAGAAGTATCTGCTCCGGAACACCGGCAACAACAGTCCTGCTGAGGAGAGATATCGTTCAACGCATTATTCAAAAAACCCTTTGATGTGAATTTAGACCCTGCTCCAAAGCTCACCGCAGTCCCCAGAAAGGCTCCCACTGACTTTCATGGGCTTCCAGTCAGGCCCTTAAGCAGCTATTTCATCAGCATCTTCAAACAGCACAAGATAAGGCTTAGGGCCTCTATTTCAAAGGATTGCAGTGACTGACTGAAGAGGCGGACAGCACAGAATTAGTATGCTAGATGCTAACAGTGTGGGGCCCTGCCTTTATCTCTCCCTTACCTACCTCACAAAGATAGCAGGGGGTTTAATTGGGCTTTGGGAAGGGCTCTGAGATGCCCGGAATAATTGCTTCCTCCTGGGAGGATTCTTTGAGTCCCTCCTGAACCCCCACATCCTCATGTCAGAACCATTACAGTGCCCTGTTCATCTGTCCCACTGAGAGCCATGAGAGAATTGATACCATGACTCAAGTACCCAGAGGATGACAGTGTCTCTTCACCCAAGTCTTCCCCCACCCTACCTTACCCCAAAGCCACCAGCCTTACAGAGCTCCCAAAGAACTCTGCTTTCTGAACAGCTATTGAGCCAGACTGTCTGATTTGTGCTGCTGCTTTATGCTGGATCCAGTGTTAGGTTCTGGCCATATAATTAGTGACATTCACCCCAGTTTACCTACAGAAATATACATCAGGGAGACAGGGGATGGATCACTTGATGATTACCTGTTCTCTTCATTTCCTCGGAAGCACCTGGCACCAGCCACTGTCAGAAAACAGGATACTGGACTTGACGGACCATTGGTCTGACCCAGTATGGCCATTCTTATGTTCCTTATTAACTCAGGGCCAGTTTCTCAGTTGATGTTGTGCAGCATCTGGCTATTGATTTCAATGGAGCTATACCAGTTCACCAGCCCAGAATCTGTCCCTCAGCACCCAGTTTTACTTAACACAATGACCTTGCTCAGCTGTTGCTTCCTTCTACATGCTTTTACCTCCTGTCCTCTTTCATTGAGAGACTAAAAGAACAGTTAACCTCCTGTAAGACTCATCAAACCATCCCTCGTTGTGTCTCTGTAACATAGGATACTAAATTCTGTGCTCAGATATGTGCCCACTTGCCAGGGACTTCAATGGGATTTTCGTGCCTTTTCTGAAAGCAGAATTTAGCTGGAAAGGTGGAACAGGCTGCTCAGTCATTCCAAAACCCTGACTTAAAGAGGAGCAGGGAAGAGCAGCATCTGATTGGGAAGAGGTTTTGTCAGGGGCTTGGTCTTGGTTCTTTGTCCTAAATGGAGGGCTGGCATTGGAGAATGGAAGGAGACTTGAATTGGGAGAGCAAGTCAAAGGGCCTGAAAGGGGGAGACCCCAAAATTAAGCATCTACAGCAGGTCCAGACTACTTATTTGACTCAAAGCCCCCAAGCCAGATCCTGATTTCTGTTACCCCAAAGTAGATTTGGAGTAATGCCATCACAGTACAACTGAGAACAGGATCTGGGACCTTGCCTTTTGAGAGTACCATCAGTGGAGACGTAATTAACAACCAGCTGTGTTTGACTGATTAACCACAGATTTCTTCCCAAGACTGCTGTCCAGGTCTCAGAAGTGACTTATCATTATTCAGAAATCAGTCACTGAAGAAGAACAGACGTGTCCTTTCTCTAGTAGTGGCCCTCTGGAAAGGCAAAGAATTATACTAGCAGCCTTCAGCTGGATCAGCTAGCCACAAGCTACTCATAGACAGGAAACCTGCAGCTAGACTGCAACGCTGATGACCCCATTTCAGAAACACTGCCAGGTACTGTATATGCCTGTGCAGAGCAGGGATCACCCAAGCAAAGAGGGCAGAGGGAGAACAGTAAACTGAGGAGACAGTGAAGAGTCAGACAAAAGTAGCAAAAAGCCAGATCAGTTGCTTGCCTGCTCCTGCAGACTGCTCAACCTGTATTAAGCACCCTGGAGGTGCCTGCTCATTAAAGCAGATTAATGATTAAACTGTTCCATACACCTGAGCTGTGCACTTCTTGGCAGTCTCCCGGCCTGGCAGGTGTATGTCAACACCCCCATGATGTTCTTTGTGAACACGGCAGAATGCTGAGGCGTTCTCTGCCTGAGACATGCCACATGACACTTCCCGAGAACATGCAAGGTCGCTCCATCTCTCCCACTTACAGTCTCTTCTATAGGACTCAGCTCCCAATAAGATGACCTCCCCTGCTTGCTTTATTCCCAAAGCACACAGACTCTGCAGGATGCAGCAACTTTCTTCTCATTTGTTAGAGGAAAATTAAACCTACTCAAAGTTCCATACGTTTCCATGGGCTGGAGAGGAATGGCGTCCTGGAGCTCGTTAAGTTAAAGGCACTCAAGGCCGGAGTTGCAAGTCAGCCATGATAATACAACAGCTTGTTAACAGCATAGCAGGGAGCTCTCTGCAGCCAGCATACACAGGCAACAGAGAGACCAATCGCTACTCTTACAACTGCTCTGCCTACTCCCCAAGTGGTAAGATAAGCTAAGCAATGAACACAAACTTCTCTCAAGAAAGGCCTTCCAGGCCCTGTAGCTCACAGTAACACTAATCTGCTTGCAGGTTTTCCACATCTGAGGATTGGTCAACAGCGTTTAAAGCTTGGGATGACATTAAAAGCAAAACCCTGAGATTCTTACTGAACCCTAGGGAAATAGGACATAAACAATTCTGAAATTATCACTGCCTCTGTAATCACCCATTACAGACTGGCATCGAGGGGACGGGAGGCAAGCAAAAAGCTGGGCTGTGTCCACCAGTCTATTGTTCCATCGATCTGCTCCCTTGAGTCCCTGGAACAGAAGAAGCTGTTGTCAGGGCCACCACTCGGGGTTTGCCTCAGGGACTAGTTTCCTCTTTTCATCTTCAGTCGCACACTCGGTCAGGCCAGTTCTAAGATTCTTAGAAAGCCATGCAACAATAGGTCCTGCCCAGGACACCAGACCAAGCTTTGCAGAGGACTTTGCTACTCAGCTCCTGGGTGCTAAACATGGCTGCATTAGTTACTTTATTCTTCTTGAGCATTCTAACCCCTCTTCCCCGTGTCACACTTGGAATTAAGTGTGTCATGGACGTTCAGTGAGGGGTTTAAACCCTCAATCTTTCACCCAGCACTATACAGCACATTTCCCCAGGAGCCAATTCTAAAGCGATCCTAGGCCTGAGATACCATAGTCTATAAAATGAAAGTTTCTTCCATGGTCCCTTAGCAAGCATTTAAATATTCTAGCATGCACCTCGGTAGGCTGGACTCAACCCAGGTAGCAGAATTGTGATCACGCCTATTTAGAATACTCTTCTACCATGACACAGGCACACTTTCATTCTGTTCAAGCTGAAATATGTCATCACATTCATTCTGCTTAGCATGACCTAGATATACAGCTGGGAATATTTTTGACTTTGCCTTCAGTTAGATTCAGCTACTCAGACTGGTAGTGAGAATTCAAAGCTTTTCTGCCAAATATATGTATCCAGGATCAAATACATGTAGCCTGCAATTCAACGTGGGATGCCTTTTCCATGCCCCACATCCTCTACATTTTCATGCCTTTGTCATACAGCAACATGGGAGCAGGAAAATTAGTCAAAAAGTCAGCCTCTGTTTAGGAGCTTAGCATGGGGCCAAAACCAAAATTGTGTGACATGAGTAGCCCATTTCTAAGCTTGAATACTACATCTATCCAGCCAAGGTCTCACAGACACCAATCCATCAGAGTAACCGTGGATCTATACAGTATGCATCATCATATACTTCCTAAACTTTGCTTGTAATATTTGTAGAACATTTTGCCAAACGGATTATCTAACAGATCTAGTATACATATAATTCATGAAGCCAACCCCTAACTTGATGTATTCAACCAATATTATTCCACCAGCTTTGCTCGAAGTCACTACCTGAGCTGGGGGGGAACATTGCAAAGAAGAATTTGCAAACACTGATTTGACTAATTACATGAACTCGCAGTTTCTTTCCATGACCCTTTTTATTTACACTGGATATTTGCACAAGTGAATTTTTCTTTGCAAGAGTGTTGGCAGGTCAGCGTCCCAGGAAGACTTCATGGGTTTGCTTCCATGAGTATTTGCAAGAATATCTTGAAAAGCTTTGTGTGGGCTTAGAATTCACCCAAATCAGCACAGAAAGAATGCCACATGACTCAGTGAATAGCAAGTTTGAATGGTCAATAATCAAAGCAATAGGGAAGGTGAATGGTTCGCAAGCAATCCATGGACTGGAGCATGTTTGCATTAACTGTTCAAACACCACACCCGTTCATAAAAGCCTAAGTGTTTGCAGATAATTCGCAAATAGAATTTCTCCAGATATTAAGAAGTTTGTCCAGCCCTAGTCACTACCATGTTTCTAGGATTCATTCATTCTTGCCCTATGTTTAGTATTATGCCATCAACACAGGAGATTTGAGTTTCTGCTGCAAGAAGCTGTAAAGCAGGAGTGGCCAACCAGCGGCTCCAGAGCCACATGCAGCTCTTCAGAAGGTAATATGTGGTTCCTGCCAGGAGCCAACTCTTGGGGAACAATGGTGGGTGCTCAGTACCCACTGGCAGCCCTACCAGCCCCCTCTCCCTCCCCCAGCACCTCACGCCCATTGGTGCCCCCTCCTGATCAGCGCCTCCCCTCCCTCCCTGTGCCTCCCACCCACTGCAATCAGCTGATTGTGGTGTTCAGGAGGCTCGGGGTGGGGGGGGGAGGGGAGGAGCGAGGACACAATGCACAGCCTCCTGCCTCCCTCTCCCAGTGCCTCCTCCCTCCTCGTGCCTCCTGCCCACCACGATCAGCTGTTTCGCATTGCGCAGGAGGCTCTGGGGGGGAGGGGGAGGAGCGAGGATGCGGCTCACTCAAGGGAGGGGGCAGAATGGGGCAGGAAGAGGTGGTGTGGGGACTTGGGGAAAGGGCTGGAGTGGGGGGCAGGGCCTGGGACAGAGCCAGGGGTCCAGCACCCCCCCGGCCAGCACCTGTGTCTCCTTGAATAAAGCACACGGTGATGAGCTGGTGTGGAAATTTTTAATCAAAATTTTTCTTACACCATCTAACACTGGAAGGCAAGTGCAAACAGAAAAGAAAATACACAGATGAAAATCAAGGTTTCCAACAGAAGTAGGAGAATAAGTACTTTTTCATTGAATATCATGGTAAGGCCATGTGTCGTCTTTGCCAGACGTGTATCTCTCAGTTCAAATCCTCAAACCTGCAGCTTCGAGCCATGCACATATGGATCAAGAATTCCCACAAGGTTCTGAACTCTGCACTTTAAAACTCAAAACTCTGAAAAAACAAATGGATGTAGAAGCCCAGTTCTTCACCAGATTTGCCAACCAATTGCGGATTCTAACGTTAGCCTCCTATTATGTGGCCTGGCACACAGCCTGTGCGAAAAAGCCCTACTTGAAGGCGAGTTCATAAAAATGTGCCTCACTGATGTGATTTCAATCCTGTCACCAGAGAACAAGAATCTAAAGGAGAAAATTTCTGGTTACAGCTTTCACGCCACACAATAGAACGCAGAATCTGCGACCTGAACAGTGACATCGAATCGCAACTGCACTCGCAACTTCAGCAGTGTGAGTATTTGAACATCACTTTGGATAAGTTGTGCCATGCACAGGATAAACCTCAATTATCGGTATTTGTCCACACTGTGTCTGACGACTGTGTTGTAAGGGAAGAACTTCTTGATATCGTGTAACTAAAGGACAGGACTCGTGGACGAGATCTAAAGGAGGTGTTGATGTTGGTAGCTGCGAAAAACCACTTGCCTTTACAGAAGCTCACTGCCATTGCAACGGACAGGGCTCCATCCATGTGGGGATCTGCAAATGGATTAGTAGGGCTTTGTAAGTCTGATGAGAGCCTTCCTGAATTGTGGACGTTTCACTGTATTATTCATCGGGAGCAACTGGTATCTAAAAATCTCAGATTTGATCACGTCATGAAACCTGTCTTGCACATTGGGAATTTCATTCACTCAAATGCATTCAATCACACACAATTTCAAAATCTAATTGAAGAACTGGATGAAGACAACTCCCCTGCCAATTTGCCATTTCACTGTGCAGTTTAATGGCTTTTGAGAGGTAAAGTTATTTCCTGTTTTTTTCGAGCTCCTGGAGCCAGTACAATTGTTTCTGGAGGAGAAGCACAGAATACACCCCGAACTTACAGATCCTGGATGGGTTCCAGATTTGTCATTTCTTGGAGACATGCTGCTGCATTTGGATAAACTGAATGTGGACTTAGAAGGAAAATTATGGTTGCTGTCTGATCTAGTGCAAAGTATATTTGCATTCATGAACAAACTGCAGTTGTTTCACAGACAAATGCTTGAGGGAGAGCTGACACTCTTTCCTTCAATGTCACAACTTCATGCTAGATCAAAAGAAGATGTAGCAGAACCCCTAAGGAGAGCTGACACTCTTTCCTTCAATGTCACAACTTCATGCTAGATCAAAAGAAGATGTAGCAGAACCCCTAAAATGGAGCACAACTAGATATGTGAGCGTGATTAAAGATCTTAAGGACAGTTTTGAGAAAAGATTTCAAGATTTGCAGCAGAAAAGCCCTCAAATCAGATTTCTGACCCTTTTAATGCTGAAGCCGATTGTCTGATGCCACCTTTAGTCACTGACGAAGCAACATCCCAGATGGAAATAATAGAACTTTTGGAAGATGACAGATTGAAATCTGTTCAGAAGACAGAGGGGACCCTTACTTTCTAGAAATCTGTACCAAAGGATAAATACCCCAACATCAGAGGTGCAGCCCTAAAATGAATCTTGATGTTTGCCTCGACCTGTCTTTGTGAGTCTGTTTTCTCAACACGCAAACATGTGAAATCCAAGCACCAATCCATTTGGACAGTCAGCCACTTAAGAGAACTGCTGGGTGTGAGCACAACTAAACACAAACCAAACTTCAAAGGAATTGTTGAAAGCAAAGATTGCCAGAAGTCCTGCTAAGTAAAAGGTTACGTTTTTATTATCATTGTTAACTATATATTATAAATGTATAATGAATATACATTGTTAAATTATATAATGATTATGTGTGTGCATATATATATTTATATATATACCCACATATACATATATAATCATTACATATTACTGTGGCTTTTTGGCAATGTACATTAGTAAATTCTGGTTGCTTCTCAGGCTCAGGATGGCCATTCCTGCAAAGGCTTCCCTGCCCCTGAATCAAAATGGAATACAAGATCATCCCCTTCACTAGCAGCCACATAATGCGCTATTACAGGCGCTGCACAGCTGCCTATCAGCACAGCAGTTGGGCACTATGCCCTCCTGACTGGATGTTGTTCAGCCAAGTAGGATGCTAGGGTAACCCACACACCTCCTGGGTGTGGTGTTCTGTCCCATCTAGTGGCACCGAGCCCACTCAGAGAAAGAGATTAATGAGTGTGTTCTACAGCCTTAGCTAACAGCCTGTTGGCTTTTAGCTCATGCGGTAGAGGCTCATGCACTAAGCTCCAGAGGCTCCAGGTTCGATCCCGCCTGCCGACGACCAGGGTCTATCGGTATTAACACTAGCATGACTTCCTTTTGAAGCAGACTATTGCTGGCTGAGCACTGAAATGGATACATCACTCATCCGGCTGGAAGATTAGGTCTACATCCCTGAAGAGTACCATGACTCCTGTCACTCTCATCTGTTACAGACCCATCCATGGGGAGGAGGAGGATCAGATCACCAGTGGGTCTTGTCCCAAGATGTTTCCCCTCCTTCCAGTCTATTGGAAGAGCTGGTCTGACCAAACTCCTAACCCAGGACCCGTGTAGAGGAGTAACTCCAGCACTGAAGTTGCAGGAACTTCCATGAGGTGTATAACCGACATGGAGAGGGATGGGATCCTGAGCAGGAGGAGTTAGAATGCTCCTTGTAATCTCATTATTTGTTTGACAGTAGAACCAACCAAGAAGAGAGTCCCATTGTGCCAGGATACAGACAGTCAGACAACCCCTGCCCTGAACAGTTCACATGCTAAGTGAACAGGACAGACAGAAGGTAGGCCGGGAAAAGAAGTGACTTGCCCTAGGCCTCACGCAGCTAAGAGCCGGCCAAACTCAGGATTTCCAGATTTACAATAAATTTGACCTATTGAAATCTGGTTTCACTGTGAATCTGAACAAACCCAACTTTTTTCTAAATTTCCCATGAACCACAATGTCCAAAAAAGTTGCATTTTGGAAACACTGACATATGGTGTTCCTGAAATGAAACATGCTCTCCAGGAGCCTGCCAGGTGCTGACTGAAATAGACATGATTCTTGTCAGTTTCACAGTTGGTTTTCACAGCACTTGGAAGGAAACCTGAAGCCCTGGCATGGTGGTGGTGCTGCCCAGGGCACCGGAGCCTTAAAGTCTGAGCTCCCTATCAACCCACTAGGAAGCCAGGCAGGGTTCCATCAGAACCCTGCCTGTGATTCAACAGAAGTTCATCAAAATGTTCCAGGTTCGATGAATTCGCAGTTTCCTCATTAAACGGTTTCCCAACCAGTTCTGCTCACTGCAGATCAGAGACAGAACTGGGAACAGAACCAAAGTCCCCCTTCCCCATTTGGAGTGCAAAGAAAACCAGATTGGGCCCCTTGTGTACATGAAATACTCCTCAGTAAACACCCTTTGGCATAGTGGCTGCTGTCTGGCACTGCCTCTGGGCCTCAAGCAGTTGCTCATTCAGTCCAGCTGCACTAGAAGCAGCCCCAATTTGCACATGAGATCAAACAAGCACTGTAATAAAACATCATGGCCCAAGTCTTGCTGCTTACCTTGTCAATGACTTCTTGTTTTTACTGTCCAGCATTACAACCAATAGGCAGCAACAATGCTCTGGTCACAGAGATCCCCTTGGGACTGTCACATGATGTGCTGAGATTACCTCTGAGCCCGTTTTCCCTGCCATCTTGGGAGTCCAGAACCCTGCCTTGTTGAGCCTAGCCTACTGCAACCCAGACTCGGGGTCTAGACCAGGCCCCCAAAGCTGCAGGCTTTAAGTGAAAACAACTCAGCAGGCTACCTTCTCCAGCACCCAGAAACCCAGCTCCCAATGGGATCCAAACCCCAAATAAATCCATTTTATTCTGTATACAGCTTATATAGGGTAAACTCATAATTTGTCCACCCTCTATGAGAACATAAGAATGGCCATACTGGGTCAGACCAAAGGTCCATCCAGGCCAGTATCCTGTCTACCGACAGTGGCCAATGCCAGGTGCCCCAGAGGGAGTGAACCTAACAGATAATGATCAAGTGATCTCTCTCCTGCCATCCATCTCCACCCTCTGACAAACAGAGGCTAGGGACACCATTCCTTGCCCATCCTGGTTAATAGCCATTAATGGACTTAACCTCCATGAATTTATCCATTTCTCTTTTAAACCCTGTTATACTCCTAGCCTTCACAACCTCCTCAGGCAAGGAGTTCCACAGGTTGACTGTGTGCTGAGTGAAGAAGAACTTCCTTTTATTTGTTTTAAACCTGCTGCCCATTAATTTCATTTGGCGACCCCTAGTTCTTATATTATGGGAACAAGTAAATAACTTTTCCTTATTCACTTTCTCCACACCACTCATTATTGTATATACCTCTATCATATCCCCCCTTAGTCTCCTCTTTTCCAAGCTGAAAAGTCCTAGCCTCTTTAATCTCTCCTCATGTGGGACCCATTCCAAACTAATCATTTTAGTTGCCCTTTTCTAATGCCAGTATATCTTTTTGGAGATGAGGGGACCACATCTGTGTGCAGTATTCAAGATGTGGGCGTACCATGAATTTATATAAGGGCAATAAGATATTCTCCATCTTATTCTCTATCCCTTTTTTAATGATGCCTAACATCCCATTTGCTTTTTTGACTGCTGCTGCACACTGCGTGGACGTCTTCAGAGAACTATCCACAATGACTCCAAGATTTTTCTCCTGATTAGTTGTAGCTAAATTAGCCCCTCCTTCTAAATGGAAAAGCACTAGGTTTAAGATGGATTCCGGTATCGTGTGACATGGTCACATGTCACTGTAAGATTTCATTCTTCATTACCAACAGGCTGGCCACATGTATGCAGGAAGGCTTGCAGGCAAATAAACCATTTACAACCAATTGTCCTAGTCAATGGGAGCCATCAAGGTTCTAAACCACCATTAATGGCCCACACTTTGCATAATTACAATAGGACCTCAGAGTTATACTTCATATTCCTACAAGATACAAGAATGATACAGTCATACAAATAGGATGAACACACTCAGTAGATTATAAGATTTGTAATGATACCTTACAAGAGACCTTTTGCATAAAGCATATTCCAGTTACATCATATTCACACTCATAAGCATATTTCCATAAAACATTATGGAGTCCAACATCACACAAAATCTCAGCTGACTGGCATGTTCTGTGTAGAGAAGCATCTAAGCACTCGTATGCTCATGTAAACCTCTTTGCTTGAGAAGTCAGACTTGAGATTTTGGAAGATCAGTCTTTCTTGGGCGGTTTCCATTGCTATCTTGTTTGGGTGGAGGGTGGCTTTTCTCTAAAAGATCTTGTATATGTGTCTGGTACAGACCAGAAAAGCAGACAGGAGTAGTCCATTAGATTGTACTGCACAAAAGAGGTTCCAGTTCAGTTTGCATTTCAGGCAAAGATTTGGGTTGTTATCTGGATATCCATTGCTAATACCAAGCCTCACTCCCTCATGCAGGAATTTATTAAAATGGACAGAATGGACTTTTGTAAATCAAAAGACACTCTGCTCGCTTAGGCCCACAGCCTAATAGATCTGAAAATAAGTAGGATTTGCTGGGCAGTGCCCTCTAGAATACTATCTAGTTGAAGTACAAGCTTCTAAAGGACGTTCCCACCATCCAGACTTAGGGTACAGCCAACATAGACACTCTGGAGTGTGATATTTGACTGATAGGGTTAGCGTGCAGTGTGTGTAGACGGAAGGGGAGTTAGCCTGAGTTAGAGCTCCAGATTTACACTGCAGTGTAGCCGCACCCACAGAATAAGGGACTCCAGAAAAAAGAGAAGTAATATGTGGGCAGGGACTGCAGCATTTCACAATGACAGCACTATTGATGACAATGAACTTGTGCCAACTTATGCCAGGGATACAGTGGCCCTTCATTTTCAAAGCCCTTTATAAATATAACTCATTGCTAATTAAGATTTATAATGCCTCTGTGAGGCAAGTAAGCAGCTGCACTGCAGATTTTTTCCAAAACTAAAAAGATCCAGACCATGATAGAAAGGCACCTTAATCTCTCTTCCTGAGGAGCAGAGGTTAATCAGTCTGCATAATGATGACTCAGTGCAGGGCACTGTGCTGAACTCCTGAGCTGGATTTCTGTAGCATCTGTTTCCTCAGATTCTGTTTAATTGAAGCACAGAACTCAATATCAAGTTAGATTAATGATTAAAGGCAATCTAGATCTTCAGCAACAGGAACATTTATTTTATCATCTGTACTATATGAGAGAGGCTAATAATAATTACTTATTTCTCTCTGGAAAGCCAATAGACTTTATGTATGTATATCTTCCCAGACAACAGGAAGATTAATTTGGTACACAATGGTCAGCTTTTCATAGAAAAATGAAGCATTATCTCTTGTATCTCAAGAGGGTGATGTAAGGATATGATGTCATCTCTTTCCTATCAAAGCCAGGAATGCTTTCAGACTGGCTTTTTTTTTGTTGTTGTTGTTGTTAAGAGCAGAAGTTCGCTTTATGCAACACTGAATCTCATAATGTGGCTATTTCTAGGGCGGGAACATGGTTTTCCCATTTTGTGCTTCTCTATCTTGAATCTCTTCTGCTGTTTTGTTTCAGGCTACATTTTCATATTTTAAATATAAATACACAACTTTTCTAAAGACATTTTTCCTTGGGTTTTTGCCCTTTTTCCCCTTATCCTTTTATTGTGATTTTTTCCCTCCTGTGCTCCAAACTTCCCCACAATTTTATTTTTAGATTTAAAATAAGACAGACATCTATCTGAGACTCCAGACAGGCGAACAAGTCAGTAACAATACAGTGTATATAATGAAATGCCACCAGCATTCCAGCAGGAACCCAGCCAAACATCTACAAAACTCATTTTCACCCTTTCATTGTTACTGAAAACTTACCCTCCATCCTCCCCCAAAGCCCTATCAAACAGATGTCTTTTGTACTGTATCTGGATGGCCACCAAATTGTTTCTCTCATCCTTCAGTCCTCCTCTATTTAGGCACTTGCATGGTACTTATCACAGTACTATCCAAATGACCTTGTGGGATGGGGACCAGAGTGGCATCCTTTGTCATTTCAGAGAGGGAGAAGTTGAGGCCAAACTTGAGGGTCTCACCTATCAGAAGTGACTTGATACCTAAGTGCATTACTGTTCACAGGGCCACCTTTATAACACAAGTGTACATTGGACAGTCCTCTGAGGCCATGTCTACAGTGCGATGGAAAACCCCCACAGGGTCTCTGAGCCCAGCTGCAGCGCTGAACTCTGCTTATTTTTGGCTACTTAAAATTACAGTCCCAGCACTTACGGAGTGAGGAGTCCCTTACAGCATCTTGAGTAGACACCGTCAAGTGGGTTTCATGTTCAAGCAAATGATTCATAAAGTACCAGGGTAGGACCCCAAGTTCCACTCTGCAAGAGGACTGGGCTTTATACCACAAGAGTCACACAAAAAGCAGGGAAGTTTAGAGGTTATTAAAGCTAGTCTGCCCCACAGGGGCAATCTGCATGTCTGTTCTACGTCTTCTGAATTCAGACTTTGGATTCACTGCTTTTGACCTTTTGGATAAGCATAAAATGGCTGGCTCTGTGCTCTGCCACCATCACAGATGTGCAGATGAAATGCATCATAGGGGTGATGGGAAGTGACTTATCTCAGCATCCAAGCTCCATTAACAAAACAAAGGAAACAGAAAGCAAGCCACTCAGGAGGTGCAGCACTGTGGCTCAGCACCAGCAATTTGGAAGTCGTGACTCAGTCAGACTGGGCCTGGTGATGAGTGAGCAGAAATATAGCCAAGTCCCATCCATTTAAACCACTGTAACAAAGTCATCCTGACTGGCACTGGCAGGAACATGTGCCACCAGCAAAGGAGATACCAGCTTTGATTCTTCGCGTCTCAAATTAAATTGAGCAGCTCCACCGTCTTCAGCCATACAAACAAGGGGCAAGATTTGTCATGATGTGTCTGGAAGGAGTCAGGGAAGTGGCATTACCTGTCATATGGAGGCAGGAGCCTCATCAGTACAGCAAAAGACTTCTGAACATCCACATCAATAGTAGTTAAAGCTGACTGAATAAAATACTTCATCCACACAATGCACAGTTTGCTGCAACATTGAGCCCCAGATCAACAAGACTCAAAAGAAGGATTTACACAGAATCATAGGATCACAGAAGATTAGGATTGGAAAGACCTCAAGAGGTCATCTAGTCCAACCCCCTACTCAAAGCAGGACCAACACCAAATAAATCATCCCAGCCAGGGCTTTGTTAAGCCGGGCCTTAAAAACCTCTGTCATAAATATAAAGGGAAGGGTAACCACCTTTCTGCATACAGTGCTATAAAATCCCTCCTGGTCAGAGGCAAAGTCATTTTACCTGTAAAGGGTTAAGAAGCTAAGATAACTTCGCTGGCACCTGACCAAAATGACCAATGAGGAGACAAGATACTATAAAATCTGGAGGCCGGGGGGAAACAAAGGGTCTGTCTGTCTGTGTGATGCCTTTGCCGGGAACAGAAAAGGAATGGAGTCTTAGAACTTAGTAAGTAATCTAGCTAGATATGCGTTAGATTCTGTTTTCTTTAAATGGCTGGTAAATAAATTGTGCTGAATGGAATGTATATTCCTGTTTTTGTGTCTTTTTGTAACTTAAGGTTTTGCCTAGAGGGATTCTCTATGTTTTGAATCTAATTACCCTGTAAGGTATTCACCATCCTGATTACAGAGGTGATTCTTTTACCTTTTCTTTAATTAAAATTCTTCTGTTAAGAACCTGATTGCTTTTTCATTGTTCTTAAGATTCAAGGGTTTGGGTCTGTGTTCACCTGTACAAATTGGTCAGAATTTTTATCAAGCCTTCCCCAGGAAAGGGGGTGTAGGGCTTGGGGGGATATTTTGGGGGGAAAGACGTTTCCAAGTGGGCTCTTTCCCTGTTCTTTGTGTAACACGCTTGGTGGTGGCAGCATAAGGTCCAAGGACAAAAGGCAAAAGTTTGTACCTTGGGAAAGTTTTAACCTAAGCTGGTAAGAATAAGCTTAGGGGGTCTTTCATGCAGGTCCCTACATCTGTACCCTAGAGTTCAGAGTGGGGAAGGAACCTTGACAACCTCTAAGGATGGAGATTCCACCACCTCCCTAGGTAACCCATTCCAGTGCTTCAGCACCCTCCTACTGAAATAGTGTTTCCTAATCTCCAACCTAGACCTCCCGCACTGCAACTTGAGACCATTACTCCTTGTTCTGTCATCTGTCACCTCTGAGAACAGCCGCACTCCATCCTCTTTCGAACCCCCCTTCAGATAGTTGAAGGCTGCTATCAAATCCCCCCTCACTCTTCTCTTCTGCAGACTAAATAAGCCCAGTTCCCTCAGCCTCTCCTCGTAAATCATGCGCCCTAGCCCCCTAATCATTTTCATTGCCCTCCGCTGGACTCTCTCCAATTTGTCCACATCCTTTCTGTTGTGGGGGGACCAAAACTGGACACAATACTCCAGATGTGGCCTCACCAGTGCCGAATAGAGGGGAAAATCACTTCCCTTGATCTGCTGGCAATGATCCTACTAATGCAGCCCAATATGCCGTTAGCCTTCTTGGCAACAAGGGCACACTGCTGACTCATATCCAGCTTCTCATCCACTGTAATCCCCAGGTCCTTTTCTGCAGAAAAGGATATGGATAACAAGAATATCCAGTTTAATTGTAAGGTTTTAAAACTCACCTGAGTTTTGGAAGGGAAACAAAACCCCACCAAATCAACAGGGTGTTAAGAAGAAATTTTCCCCTAAATATCCCATAACTGCTACTACATGGTTTCTTGCACCTTCCTCTGAAGCCAGTTTCAAAGGTTGCAAGGCGGGTGATAGAATTGCATGTGATAGAGACAGCTGGTTTGAAAAAGCATTACGTAGTTCAGGTGGGCCTTTTGAGATAAGTGTGGGAGAGGACATAGGTAGGGGCAAAGTACCAAGAAGCAAAGGATATAGTAAGTAGGAACAATCTCCTCTCCACATGCAGCAAACAATTCCTTGAAGCGTGCATCATAAAGCCATATGGTGAATAATGCCTGATGCAAGCGATGGCCAAAGCCAAGGAGGAGCAGCGACAGCTCAAAGCAGCATTAAAAGGAAGGTGGAAAGCAACTGACAAAGCAAAAACGTTGCACATAATGATGCAGAGACCGTTACCACTCATTGTGCTGTCATTGCTAAGCTCTGAGTGGGCTAACAGCCACGAAGCTGCTGATGCAGTTATGTTGATGACAATGGTAACTGAGGAAGAGGCCAGAAGCACCCAAGATGCACAAAGGATTGAGAAAGGCAGACTGGGGCTGAGTGTAACCACAAAGCTAAAGCATCATTAACACTTTCCTATGGGCCAGAGATAGCATCCAGGAGCATATCATCTCCTCGTGGCATCACCATGCAACAGTGCAATGCGATGTCTGCCATACCCCAACTCCCTGAAACTGGGACTTGGTTTGGCATGGAAGAATGAGGCCAGGTCTGGCTGTTAATTGAACCTACAATGAAACAGTTAGGGAAACAGTGAGGCTGGGATACAGGAGCTAGAGAAATCACCAGGACTAGAGATACGTGCTGTGTTATCAGTGTGGGAGAGAAGGTAGAGGATAGCTCTGTGTTCCATTGGCAATTAGCCTGGAGGAGAAAGACCTTATCTTGTGTTTCTTTTCCTCTTTAGATCAAATCAGAAGCACGTAGTGGAGCTGCACTACTCTAGTTTGTGCAGAAAATGTGTCTTTAAGCAAGAGGTGGTGCTCACACATGGACAGCTGCTTAAAAAACTGCTTGAAAGGTGTATGAAAGGTGTATGGGGAAAGCATCTGTGTAATCTTCAGCAGTTGTCCAGAAGTGCATAAGTAACACAACAGGAGGGGAGGGCTCCCGAGAGACAGGAAGCAAGGCAGGAAAAGACATCCTTAATTCCTAGGTATGAGCTAAGTACTGTAAAGGAATAAAAGCAAGTTGCAAGAACCAGAGATGGATTTAGGCCCTGATTTTCAAATCCAGAATTTTAATCCAGAAGTACAGAGGTTGTGAGGGGAAATTGCATTAGTATAAAGGAGACTGAAATTCCACATCCACATTTTAGGGATGAGCCCTAAATTGAGTGGTGGTTAGATCTGGTGGGTTTGGATCAACCAAATCCAGTGTTAGGGGAAGCTTTCTATAAGCAGGCAGCTCTCCCCATCTAGTATGGGGCATCATAGGATAGAATTGAAACACTGAATTAACATTCCAAAAGGCAAAAAGGCAGCAGTAGCCATTCAATGACACTCTAAGTGCAATACTGGCCCTGATTTTCCATAAAGCAATATCAAAGCCAAGTGCCTCTTCCCACAAGTAACCAGAGCGTTTACACATCTCCACAGCTTACCAGGTGCCTGTTTATTTTCAGTCCATCACAATAGGTAGGGTCTCCTGCATCTAGATGTTGTGGTGATTGGTTTCTTGTATACACAATGGGTGGTTTTATTAGATTATTTACCCCTCTGATAAGAGTAAAGAGGGGTAATTTTTCCACCTGCCTTATTTTGCTAGACTGCTTTAGTTTAAGTAGCCAAGAATTTTTTTTTAAGGCAAACACCAAGATGTTGCCTATACATGGCTGTTAACCCAAAGCTGATGGTCACCAGCCATTGCTTTTCTGCCTGTAATAAATACTTAGCAACAGCAGCTGTGCTAAACAGTTTGGCCCCCACTGCAGCTCAAATACAAGTGGTGGGGGAGAAAGGGGATATTCTTTAAACTTACCCTATGGAAATTACAGTGAGACCTCTTTGACGAGGTCATAGGTGGGATGACCTATACTACGGCTGCTCTCTGCTCCATCATCCCTCTCATGTGTTTGTCTACACACAACAAGTAAAATAGAGGTGCACTAAGGGGCACCTCAGTGTGGTGAACTGCATTTGCTGGCACGTGGTAGAGTCAAGACGTATAGTCCAGCCCATTACACTAAAAGCTCAAAGGGATAAGCTAGAAAGAATGCATATGAATCTGGCCAGTATTTAGGATCCTACACAGAAGTAACCATACAATAAACCAATTCCTTGTTTTACTAAGAGACCCAATGTTTTTGTTTTTAAATACAAGTTCTTTGGGGAAGGGACTATTATTTACTGAGTTTGTACAGTGCCTAGCACAATGGGGATTCATGCTGGCTGGCATCTGGGTGCCATCAAAATATAAATGTTCACTGTGTTTTCAGGTCATGGCAGGTCAAAAAGTGATCCCACTTCACTATTCCCCAAATGAAACTGGTTATAAGTCAATAAAGAGGCTTCACTACTTTCCCTACCTGTTTAAAGTTATCCCTCATCTTTTCACAATGGCTTTCTAAGTTGGGTCTCCTGTGTTTCTCTCTTCCTGTCTCCCCATCCCTTCTGACCGTGCTCTAGTACTGCTGTTCTTTGACAGTACAGTTGCCACCTTGCAGCACATAGAGTTGTTCAAGGTAGTGGTCAAAGCCCTGGGAACCCCCTTCAGGAATGGTGATGGCCCTCCTGGTGAAAGATAGATGGGCATTAGGTGGATGCCACACTGGTTCAGTTTAATGATGCTTATGATTATAAACACAGAGCAATGCAGTGAGAAAGGGAGCCTGCACTGTGACAGAGAGCAGGTGGAGGAGAAGCCTAGAAGCAACAGAAGCCCAGAACTTTAGCCATTCAGACAGGAGGAATCAATCCTAGTAGCATTAGTACCAAAAGCCTCTTTTCCATAACTTCCACCATATGCCTCCCTTTCTCCAGCCCCTAGGAAAGTCACTGCAAGTCTCTGATTGGGGCTTTGGTTGTAACCAAACCTTGCATGCCCTCAGAACTTGCAGCCATGCCTGTGCCCACGTATGGCAGCAAGCCTCTCCATGGCACCTTCTGGGGAAGAGTCCACAGTCACTTTGCCTTTGAGCTCCCAAGCAGTGACTTCTCTTGTGCCTCACCTTCAGTCAGCTGCCCTGGGCAGCTTCTAGCAGTGCTTGCTGCCTAACAGCAGTCCCAGATCTCTTTAGGAAGTGTGCTTTTCCATCTTCGTGAGTATGTTACGTCCACAGTCCCAGCAGGATACGTTCACAGTCCACCTCTAAGTCCTTCCACAAAGAACTGTTAACCCTGCCACACATTAAGCGCTGCCTGTAACAAAGTGCTCTGAAAAAAGTAGGGGTCCATCACACACCTGCCCATCGTCTGCCCAGCTTCTCCTGGGGCACTTCACCCCATCTCCCAGGCCCTGGAAGGGCCACAGTGGGGTCCCCACCCCAGGCCGGCTGCTGCAGGGAGGGAGAGAGGAGGCAGCACTGCCGACACCTGCTGGGCAATTTCTGCTCCCTCCCACAACCCCTCCTGTGAGCATGGTGTCAGCTCCTGAGGTGAGGAGGAATCTGTGCCTGCTCCCTAATTGGCTGCTCTTTCCCAGGAGCTTGGCTGCTTTACTCACTTGCCCCTTGGAGAGGGTTTTCAAGAACAGGTTGACAAACCCCTGTCAGGGATGGTCTAGTTATTATTGAGGCTATGTCTACGGTAACTCGACCTAATCTACGCAACTCCAGCTACGTGAATAACTTAGCTGGAGTCTACATACCTCAGGCTGAGTTACCGCGGGGTCTACACCGGGGGCGGGGGATTACCTTACTCTTATCGGCGGGGATAGAGTATAGGGGTCGACGGGAGAGCGATCTGCTGTCGATTTGGCAGGTCTTCACTAGACCCGCTAAATCGACCAGTGGTGGATCGATCTCCGAGCATCGATCCCGGCTGTAGTGTAGACGTAGCCTGTCCTGCCATGAGTGCAGGGGACTGGACTAGTTCACCTACTGAGGTCCTGTCAAGTCCTACATTTCTATGATTCTACAGAACAGACTGCATGAGAATAAAGCTAATCCAGGACAGCTGTTACATATTTTTTTCTGTGCCGCGCCATCCAGCCCCACAAAAAAATTTAAGTTATTGAAGAAATCAGAACATGTGTTTGGGAGGCAGGGTGGTCTAGTGGACAGGGCATTTAACTGGAAGTCTCGATAGCTGGGTTCTTTACCCAGCTCTGCCACTGATTGGCTGTGTGACCTTGAGCAAGTCACTTCACCTCTTTGTGCCTCAGTAAGAAGGTATAAATTTTTAACCGGTGAGGGTAAATAACCAATGGAGCAATTTGCCAAGGGCTGTGTGGGATTCTCCATCACTGTCAACTTTTAAATCAGAATGGGATGTTTTTCTAAAGGCTATGCTTTAGTTCAAACAGGAATTATTTTGCAGGAGCTGTATGGCCTATGTTATACAGCGGTCAGATAAGAAGATCACATTTGTGCCTTCTGGCCTTAGTATCTATTATTGGGTTTTTTTAAAAGTAATAAAGCAGTTCAGTAAAAAAAAACAATGATCAATTCACAAGAATGACATTGCACACAGTTCATATGGCCAGAAGAAACTTCTGCGTAAAAGGGTTACCCATGAAAAAAGCCATTTGAAAAGGGGCACGTAGGTAAGAAAGCCAACTTTGGAGCAGGTCATAGTGTACAGTCATAGGTAATTTCACGCTAATGTGCTGGCATATAACAGACTTTGCCCCACGTTATTCCTAATACATCTTTTTATGCAGGCAGTCCTAAGGAAGCAGTCTGATGGTAGACAATGTAGGAGAGAAAGAAAACAAGCTAACAGAGCAGCCTAATTTTACTCTGTGATAAGGGAATCAGCAGTTGACAAAAGCAGATGAATACCGACCCCTCAAGAGGCTCTGGAGATAAGTCATCACCACTCTAGACAGCTCAGATTTCCTTCCATCAAATATCAGGGCCCACCTCTGGGGGCATATTGTCATCTCAGCCGGTGGAAACTGGTGTACCCTTGAATCTCCCTGAATGACCCATAAAAGCTGGGTCGAGCAATGCACTTTCTTCCCCCATTTAGTGTCAAGTGATGGGAGTCAAGCTTGTGACAAGTACTAGAAATCCTCCTATTTCAGTTCAGCAGCTACTCCATGAAAATAATCTTGGGAAGCATTCTGATTATGTCAGACACTGTGGCAGCAGTTACGTCTGAACACCACTGACTACACTAGTCCCAATAGTTGCATCACTTGCTAGATATTGCCAGATGGAACAATATGCACAATGGGGCCAAATGCTTGATACTCCAGTACTTTTAATTCGTTAATGGCTAGACAATAATTTCAGACCAAAATAAGGGTAACAATAGCCAACATGCCCTTGTCTTTCGGAGACAAACACACAGAGAATAAAATCTGTTTAATTAGATGTGGCATTTCTGTGGAGAGCTAGAATGGAGGCTACCCTGCATTACTTCATTCTAGGAGGAATGCAGCTACAGCTTAGGCAATACTGGGAATCAGAAGGTACCTGGGTGCCAGACTCTGGCCCTAGGGGGAAAAGTTTACAAAAATAGAGTACAGTAAGTTTAGACTCAGTATAGAGGCCCACTTGACATACTAAGATTAAAGGCTAAATTCACCATCAGGGTAACCAGACCCAAGTCCACTGAAATCGATGGAGATTCATGCCATCAGTGAATCTTGTCAAGCTTGGGTGACATTCTATCACCATCCTTGAATGAACTAGACAGGGTGTGTGTCTCTCAGACACTGGGACGGAGAATAAGCTTCGGCATCTCAGAGGAGATGAATTTTAAGCATATGATTTAGAAGGGTAAAAAAAATATGATGTTTTTTCCCTCAGAGGAAATACATTAATGCAGACCTATTCAGAGAAAGCCTAAAAAACACCTCAGCTAAGACCCTTGAAAGTTTTAAGTAACTGAGCTAGTAATTAATTTCAAAATGGACCCTCCCCCCCCCCCCAAAAAAAAAAAAACCCTCTGCTTGAGATTCAATCCTGGGAGGAGCTCCAGCTAAAATTACACACAGCCACATGCAGTTCCCCCCAAAATCGTTCATTTCAAAGCCTTTTCATGGGCTTTAATCTCCAGAAGCTCCAGCTGTTTATTAGAACTTGTTCTTCTTTAATTAAAAGAACTTGCCATTTCTTATTAATCAGTCAGCTCACTTTCAGTTATTTTCCCATTACTACATTCTTCATTGGTATCCCTGGATGTGTATAGCACAGAAGTACATGAATGTCGATTCTGGATTTATAAACTGGAACAAGCAAAGCTTCCAATGGGTCTACATGCAGTAGTTAGACCAGGAGAATTTGGCTCACAGACCTTAACAGGCAAAACCTATGAACCTGCAGTCCCGTCTACCTGGGTACGCTCATATGCTATTCAGAGCCCCACAGACTTATATGGAACACCACCCAGGACCAAATGGTTACCACGACAGGTCTAACTGCAGGTCAGGGCTGCATTGTATAGTCCAATATTGTTAGTATAATTTTCATTTTCAGTGAAAGCACCTTGATATCCTCTATTTTGATATTCTTTCAATCTCAGACCTATTTTCATTCTGGTGAGCAACTGTACTGGATACTTGAATTTAAATATGAGAGGAAAAAGGTAGAGGCTTCAATTTAAGAGGCAAAATGGCTTAAATTGGCAGTGAACTAGGACTCAGGAGAACAGAGTTCTAATCCAGGCTCTGCCCCGGCCTACTGTGGTATCTTGGGCACATCATTATAATTCTGTTTCCTCACCCATTCTTTATCTAGTTAGACTGTAAGTTCTTTGGGGTAGGAACTGCCCCATATATTATTTTACATAGAATATGTACAGTACCTAGCACAATGGAGTTCTGATTTCAACTGGGACTTCCAAATGTTATTGTAATACCAGTCATAATTAGACTAATCCTACAGTCCATTCCGAATTACCCTGTTCCAAAGCCCATGGAGCTCAGTGGAAGTCTTTTCACTAACTCTAATGGGCTTGGATGAAGCTCTAACTCAATGAGAATTTTGGCAAGGGCCATATTCCAGCAATGAGTTTGGTGCGAGGAGTCCCCTGTCACACAGAGCCAAAATGACTCCATGTGACCACAGGGATTCACCTGTGAAGAACTCTATCCAGGACTGGGGACTGAGAAGGGCTGCAGGGCCCATAAAAGCACACAAGCTAAATGTAACTTCATTTTAGTGTGTGTTCATCTAAATGCTGCTGGGATATCCAAGCCAGTCAAACTGCTCTGCCTAATGGTTAATACTACGGTGTCACCAGAACCTCTCCCATTGTTCTGATGGGCCTCTTTTGTCATCAACATGCATGTTTTTAATTCTCTGTTTATTTGCATTACCCCCCAATTAAGTTTTCATAGCTGCACAGGGTTCAAGCTACATGACTCATGTTATCTAACGCATTTTGGACAAAAAAACAGAGCAATTCTGAAATCTTGGTGGCCAAATTAAGGCCTCAAGCTACATCAATATAGGAAGCCACAGTTTTTCGCCAACAGGTACCAACTGGTAGCTTTTCTCCCAAACAATGGGGAGGCCAGCTTTTGTCTGTGTCCAAAGACCACACACTCTTGCATAACTTTTAATACAACACAGACAGCTTGCAGTTGAGCATTCAGTGCCATTGCAGGCCATGGAAGGAGACACCCAAAAAAGAAGCCACTAAAAGAGAAACTGTGTGGTGTTACGTTTGTGACCGGCTCCTAGCAGCCATAAAAAACTGCTGAGGCCACCTTCCCCACCCGGAGGAAGACAAGGAGCAAGAGTGAGGCTCCAAGTCCAGAGGCCTAGGCCATCCATGTCCGACACACACACACCTCTGGACCCACCCATCCTAGTGTTTTGAAAAAAACATACCCCAGGAGTGGCCTGCATGAGGTACAGACTCAGCGTGAATACTGGCCCACCATAACACTCCCTCTGCAGTGTTAACATGCAGACTTCACTGGGCACAAAGTGCCCAAGGCCTCAGTTTAACTTACTGTGTTTTCTTTGGTAGTTTTCTGTTCCCATTACTGATTTATATCTATGCTGTTAGATAATTAAGAACTAGTAGAACAGCTAGCATAGAATATCAGGGTTGGAAGGGACCTCAGGAGGTCATCTAGTCCAACCCCCGGCTCAAAGCAGGACCAATCCCCAATTTTTGCCCCAGATCCCTAAATGGCCCCCTCAAGGATTGAACTCACAACTCTGGGTTTAGCAGGCCAATGCTCAAACCACTGAGCTATCCCTCTAGCAAATGTTTCCAATTTGCTAGACTGCTTTTTCATGCTGGTGAAAAAAACATAATTAAGCACTGACAACCAAGAAGAATGCAGAACACATATTGCTTGGGTCAGCAGTTTTTCTATTCAGTATTAGTCAAAGATATAATCTAAAGGCCTGGACCAACCCACAATAATTAGAAAAAGGTAATTAATCCACTAAAATGTGTAGTATTACTTGACTATGCTTTCTACATTTAAATGTTAATTTGGGTTGCAGTAACACCAGAAGGCAGACTGGGCTTTTATAATACACAAAGCTTTGATAAATGCTATAAACATACAAAAAGACAGTCCTTGCCTCCCAGATCTTATAGTACAATGTAAACTTTAAATAAAGGCCTAAAAGCTTCTGTTCTAGCTATTCTTTTAATCTAAATTCCAATCTAAAGCCTATTGACTTCAATGGGCTTTACATCATGTCCATCCATGCCTCCATGAAGTTTGTACATAATGTAACATGGGCGTTTCTCCATTTTGAAATGCATGGTAGAGGATGCAGTACTTGAGACTGAAGAAATATGCTCAACAATAGTAAACTTTCAGAGTAGCAATAGTAAAGACAATTTTAAACACAAAAGACGGAATATGCTCTTTGGATATACTGAATGGAGCTTTGCCACTAGTCCCACCATAATCCTCCCAGAAGACGTTATGAAAGTCATCCAGAAAAGTTACTTGGTACTTTGGAAGTGTAGAGTACCAGGGCATATTGTCCATTGGCTTTATTTCTGAATGTAGGTCATTATTCCACGAAACAGAGTAACTGTCACCTAAGAAGGAAGAGGGGATGTAATTTAAGAATTCATACACCCTCCAAAACCTCAATGTGCACTCCCTGGTGCTATTCTTTGACTTCTGTTGACAAAGAACTGGTTGCCTTGGCTACTATCTCAGCTACCCTTCTGAATTCTTCTATGAGCTAATCAGTCCTGCTAGGGGTCTCCCTGTTTCGCAGGGATTTTTTTAATTAGATTTTTCCTGTAGGACAGCATCTCTTCCTCCCACCCATCTTTTGTTATCAGAGGAAAGAATTAAAAGGATTATCTGGAGATGGAAATGCCCTGCTAATGCAGTTGTATTTAACTAATGACAAATTTGCAGGTTGTTCAGGGGCCACTGTCTGCTATAAGGGAGCACTGGATCAGTTAAGAACAAGCCTCCTTTTTAAATTTGGCCATCCTGCAGGAGGATCCAGTATAAACGTCCTCCATGCAGTTCCTTTAATGTACCTCAGTTATTATTGCATATGGCGGCTGGTATGTTCTTTGACGTTCAGCTACAGCAGTGATGTTTTCGCCTCTATCTCTAGGAAAGGAAGACAACTCAAACCTATCTATTTCTGTGCATCTGGAAAATATCGATTTCCTTTCAGTCTCTGTCAGTGTCTCTTTTACTTCCCTAACTTGTTTAAAGTATTTATTTTCACTGGTCCTTGAAGGAGTCTACTCACCTTCCAAGATTAGAGCCTCATACAAGATATTTGATTGTCGGATATATTTGAAGGGAAATACAGCAGTATTTGGTGCAGTATTTTCTATGCACAGCTGGGTACAATGGTCTTTGATGCAATATTGATTTATATTGCTAAGTGTACTACTCCCTTTCTCCCCTATAAAAAAAGGAAGCTTTGGCTTAGTTTTATATTTTAAAGACAGGGAGACTGCTTGACAGTTTCAGGGCTTGTTTTTAGCAAGAAGCTAGCCAGTCTCATTAAGCAACTGAAACCTGGTGTCAATTAGTCTAATTGATATGAGAACTTGATTAGGTCCGAGAAGGACTGGATTTCCCCAGGAACAGCATCCTATTAAAAACAGCTCACCTTAGAAAGTAAAGAGAGATTACAGGAAGCAGAGACAATGACGAAAGCTTTGAAAACACTATTTGGGGCACCGGGCTTGGAAAATCCCCCTACCATACTATATTGGCAGCAATCAATATGCTGATGAAAATCCAGTTCTAGTCCCCTATGAACCCTCACTAAGAATGTGTTTTGTATCACAAGTTCCATTTAATCCAGGAAACAAAGAGCCTATCTACAATTAAATTCCAAAATCCAGATTCAGTCACCTACACTGAGGTAACACTGAGAATCCACAATCCCATTAAGTTTACAGGAAGTTACTAGGTGCCCAGCACCATCAAAAAAATAAGAACCACGTTTAGGCCTGGTCTAGACTTACTGTGTTCAGTCACAGAGACCCCCTTGGGACTGTCACTTGACGTGCTGAAATTACCTCTGAGCCCATTTTCCCTGCCAGCTTTGGACTTCCAGAGCCCTGTCTTGTTGAGCCAGACACACTAGCCTGCTGCAACACAGACCCAGGTCTGGTCCACGCCCCCAAAGTTGCAGACTTAACTGAAAACAGTTCAGCAGGTTACCTATATCCAGCACCCAGACACCCAGTTACCAATGGGATCCAAACCCCAAATAAATCCGTTTTACTCTGTATAAAGCGTATACAGGGTAAAATCATAAATTGTTCACCCTCTATAACATTGATAGAAAGATATGCACAGCTGTTTGCTTCCCCGGGTATTAATCACTTACTTTGGGTTTATTAATAAAAAAAAGTGATTTTATTAAGTATAAAAAGTAGGATTTAAGTGGTTTCGAGTAATAACAGACAGAACAAAGTAAGTCACCAAGCAAAATAAAGCAAAAACACGCAAGTCTAAGCCTAATACATTAAGAAATTGATTACAGGTAATATCTCACCCTCCGAGATGTTCCAATAAGTTTCTATCACAGACTAGACTTCTTCCTAGTCTGGGCCCAATCCTTTCCCCTGGTACAGTCCTTGTTAGTTCCAGCAAATTTCTCAGGTGGTAAGCAGGGGTTTTCTCATGATTAGCAGCCCCTTTTGTCCTGCTCCACCCCCTTTTATAGCTTTGGCACAAGGCGGGAATCTTTTGTCTCTCTGGATCCCCACCCCTCTTTCTAAATGGAAAAGTACCAGATTTAAGATGGATTTCATTATCAGGTGACATGGTCACATGTCACTGTAAAACCCCTAGTCTCCATTCCCCAGGGGCTGGCCCACACGTACACAGGAAGTCTTTCAAGTAACTAAGGCCATTTACAACTGACAATTTCTGGAGCAGCCTTTATGGCCTTCACTTAACATGTTTACATCAGTAATACAAGTTTATATCTTATTCTCCTAACTCCAGATATAGAAATAATACATGCAAACAAATAGGATGAACACATTGAATAGATTACAAGCTTTCTAATGCCACTATACAAGGGGTATTTAGCATAAAGCATATTCCAGTTATGTCATATTCATAAGCATACTTCCATAAATCATATGGAGTGCAACATCACACTTACATTAGGTCAACATTCATGGGACAGGATGTGCAAGAACCAACACAACTATGCCAACCTAATCCCCAGTGTAGACATAGCTAGGTCAACAGAAGAATGCTACTGTCAACCGATTCAGGGAGGTGCTCCTACACAGAGGGAAAAACTCCTTCCATCATTGTAGGCTGTATCTACACTATAGGGTTATGCCATCGTAGGTAAGGCAAGATAGCTATGCCAGTATAGTCTCCGTCATGTAGACACGTCCTTGTGATGTTGTATCCCATAATGCTCTATGGAAATATGCTTATGAATGTATATATGACATAACTGGAATATGTTTTATGCTACATATGCCATGTAATATATCTCTGCAAAGGTTATGATCTACTGAATATATTCATCCTATTTGTATACATGTATCATTTTTGTATTCAAAGTTATGAATATTGGCTGTGTACTTGTTTGATTTTAAGTAGCCTTAGTAAGGCATTTGATCAGCTTCTTAAGAAAGGAATTTACAAGTTAAGTGCTCAACCAAGAAACACTTAAGCTGACAATAGACATTGATAGACGTCAATCCACATCTGAGCTTTCCTGGGAACATTCCTGTAGAGAACTAAGTCATGCATGGACATGTGACTTGCCCAGGTGACTCCAAAACTCCATTTTGTAGAGGGGATTCTACACAGGGGGAGGGAGGGGTTTAGACCCATAAGGAAAAACTATATAAAGCCTTGGGAGACCCCTCCATTTTGTCTTCAGCTGGCTCAAGAGATAGCCTCTCCACCCCCAAAGGATACCTGAAAGAAACTGGAGCAAAGGACAGTTACCACAGGGGTGTGAGTGATTGCTGAACCCAGACTAGAAGGAGGCTAGTCTGTAAAAGAAACTTATTGGAACATCTCTGAGGGTGAGATTTCATCTGTAATAATTTTCTTACTGTATTAGGTTTAGACTTGCGTGTTTTATTTTACTTTCCTTTTTAATTCACTTTATTCTACCTGTTATCACTTGAGACCACTTAAATCCTACTTTTTATATCTAATAAAATAACTTTTTACTCATTAATTAACCCAGAGTATGTTTTAGTACCGGGGGGGGGAACAGCTGTGCATATCTCTATATCAGTGTTATAGAGGGTGAACAATTTATGAGTTTATCCTATATACGCATTATACAGGGTAAAATGGATTTATTTGGGGTTTGGACCCCGTTGGGAGCTGGGCACCTGAGTGTTGAAGACAAAAACACTTCTTAAGCTGTTTTCAGTTTAGCCTGCAGCTTTTAGGGGACGTGACTCAGACCTGGGGTTGTGTTTGTAGCAGGGTAGCGTGTCTGGCTCATACTGGCAAGGTTCTGAAGTCCCTAGCTGCCAGGGAAAACAGGCTCAGAAGTAATCTCAGCACATCAGTTGGCAATACCCAGGGGGGGTTCTGTGATCTCAACCCGTCACAATCCTTATTTAGGCACTTGAGTAAAGATTAGGAACCTAACTTTAGACACCAGGTAGGAAAACCGGGACCTTTATGCACAGCACTTTCCTGCCAGGGCTAGGAACTAGGCATATTTGCCTAATATAGCTGAATTCTAGGCAACGGTGCTAGAATGATGAACGTTGATGCTACCCCCTCCCCGTGCCTCACTATGCTTATGCAAATCTGCTACAGTGATACCTCCACTGGACCAGTTGGCATTCTTTCAGTCCCTCCTTACAAGCTGTGCTGGAGGGACAGAATTGGCAGCAGTGCTAAATGGGTGACTGCAATTGCTTATTGCGAAGTAGGGCTGGTAAGGCGAACATTGAACACATCAGTCTTTTAATGCTTCTAGTTTGATATTTCAGTGAGGGCAGAGGGGGTTTAAGCATAACTCCTTAAAGAAAAAACAGAAATACTAAATGACGTGAATCTTTAAAGGTCTTATAAAATATTGAGAAGCTAGTCACACTGCCTTCCCTGCTATTTAAGTAAACCCCACCCCCCCAAACCAAAAATGGAGTATCTCGTTGTGACGGGTTGGATCACAGGCACCCCCTGGGAGCTGCCACCTGATGTGCCAACACTACTTCTGCCCCTGTTTTCCCTGCCAGCTTAGAACTCCAGCACCCTGTCTTGCTGAGCCAGACATGCCAGTCTGCTCCAACACAGACCCAGGATCTGAACCACGTGCCCCAAACTGCAAGCTTAACTGAAAGCAATTTAAGAAGTGTTCCTGGCCTTGACACTCAGATGCCCAACTCCCAATGGGGTCCAAACCCTAAATAAATCCATTTTACCCTGTATAAAGCTTATACAGGGTAAACTCATAAATTGTTCGCCCTCTATAACACTGATAGAGAGATATGCACAGCTGTTTGCCCCCCCCCAAGTATTAATACATACTCTGGGTTAATTAATAAGCAAAAAGTGATTTTATTAAATACAGAAAGTAGGATTTAAGTGGTTCCAAGTAGTAACAGACAGAACAAAGTGAATTACCAAGCAAAATCAAATAAAACATGCAAGTCTATGTCTAGTACAGTAATAAAACTGAATACAGATAAAAACCTCACCAGTTCCAGTAAGCTTTCTTTTACAGACTAATCTCGTTCTAGTCTGGGTCCAGCAATCACTCACACCCCCTGTAGTTACTGTCTGTCACGTTATTGACTTGAACTGGGACCATATAGAACATAGTTGCAACCAAGGTCCTGTAGTGGCACCAAATTTTGTATAAAGGGGGTCAAATAAGGTGTCTCAGACAAGGTTATGGTTTGCTGGTTATGATTATGCTGTCTATATGTGTGTATCATTTTTGTAGTTAAAGTTATGAATATTGGCTCTATACTGTTTGTATTTCAAACTTATGCTATGTTTCTGGGTGACACCCCAGACAAGTTGGTGTCAGCTCTGCCTGGGCCTGCTTAATGGCCCATTAAGGACCATCAGCTATACAACTGACCCAGTGAGAGAAGGCAGACATGCCTTGTGACTCAGCAAGGTATGCAGGGACATGCCTATGGACAGAACTCTGAGGTTTTTCCATGCCATGTGATGGACAGCTTGTCTTTGAAACAAAGAAGGCAGAGACCACATGGCAAGAGATACAAAAAGCTGCTGCAGCTCCTCCATCTTGTCTTCAATCCTGCCTCTTACCTCTGGAGGAACTTTGCTACACTGAAGCTTTGAACCAAGGACTGAAAGACCCATCCCAGCTGTGGAAGTACTCCAGAGACTTGATTTGAACTTGCAGTTTATTCGATCACTGCTGCAAGTCTGAACCAAGACCTTTGCCATTACTGTATGTAATTGATTCCATGTAACCAATTCTAGCTCTCATCTATATCTTTTTCCTTTTATGAATAAACCTTTAGATTTTAGATTCTAAAGGATTGGCAACAGCGTGATTTGTGGGTAAGATCTGATTTGTATATTGACCTGGGTCTGAGGCTTGGTCCTTTGGGATCAGGAGAACCTTTTTTCTTTTACTGGGGTATTGGTTTTCATAACCATTCGTCCCCATAACGAGTGGCACTGGTGGTGATACTGGGAAACTGGAGTGTCTAAGGGAATTGCTTGTGTGACTTGTGGTTAGCCAATGGGGTAAAACCAAAGTCCTCTCTGTCTGTCTGGTTTGGTTTGCCTTGGTGTGCATAGAAACCCCAGCCTTGGGCTGTAACTACCCTGCTTTAAGCAATTTGTCCTGAATTGGCACTCTCGGTTGGGTCCCACCAGAACCAGCATCGTTACACTGTCCTTTGTTCCAGTTTCTTTCAGGTATCTTTGGGGGTGGAGAGGCTTTCTCTTTAGCCAGCTGAAGACAAAATGGAGCGGTCTCCCAGGGGTTTAAATAGACTTTCTCTTGTGGGTGAAGACCCCCTCCTCTCTCCTATGCAAAGTCCAGCTACAAAATGGAGTTTTAGAGTCACCTGGGCAAGTCACATGTCCATGCATGACTGAGTTCCTTACCAGCCAAGCCACATTCCTGGGAAAGCTCAGATGTGGATTGGCATCTCCAAGTTCATTGTTGGCTTAAGGGCTTCTTGATTGGGCACTTACTGAGAATAGTCTTTTCTCAGGAAGCTGACCAACTGCTTCACTAAAACCTACTTAGAATCATACAAGTATACAGCCAATATTCATAACTTCAAATACAAAAATGATACATGCATACAAATAGGATTAATAGATTCAGAAGATCATAACCTCTACAGAGATATGTTACATGGCATATGTAGCATAAAACATATTCCAGTTATGTCATATATATACATTCATAAGCATATTTCCATAAAGCCTTATGGGAGGCACCGTCACACTCGTCTCATTAAAATCTGTAGCAGCTGAGGGATTGCAGTAATCCCACCAAATGAGGATAGATCCATCCCCATCATCGTATCCACTCATTATACTCCGCACCTGAACATAGCCATTATATGGACAACATACCCCCATATCTCAATGTCTGTACTTTGACCAGTTAAACTTTTACCCCCAATCGGGGAGATTGCAGATTATGTATTCCTTATGCCACCCATTCCTAAACTGAATTTCGCACCCCTTGATAATCTGTACCTTATTCCCTGATAACCAGAAACTTCTATGCTTGAACTCTGAACCGTTTTCTTTTTACTTCAACATTATCTTAATAAATAGTTTTGCCCACCTTGCAAGTCTTATTATACAGGTCTTTTAATAACCACATAGTTGTGTCCTTCCATGCTGTGCTAGTCTTGAAAGTTCTGGGATTCAATACGGTATACTAATTCGGCAGCAACACAGTGGTCTAAACCATTTCAGCCCAAAAGATAATCGTAGTTCAGTAATTTTTATTTAAAATGAGTTTCTCCAGTGTTGAGCTGAGCCAGGTGTGTTTCAATTATCACTTCAGCTGCATGTGAAGTTTCTCTAGACAGGATTAATGTTCTAGGTGGAACTATTTCTACAAATTCTTAAAGAATTCAAGTAGTAATGATCCAATATCAAGAGCCAAATCCACCCCCCTGCTGGAACTCCCCTGATCTCAAGGTGCACAAGTGTGAGTATATACTGCACAACAATGAGACTCTTTCAGAGTTCAAGGTGGTTCAGTTTGAGTTTTCAGGTTAGTATCTGCCTGAGCCACTTCAAATCATCCATAGGTGGAAGGGGTTTTATCTACCCAATAGAGACAAAGTGATCACACTTTCTGGGCATGAATCTGCGAGTTAGAAAACCCATTCTGTTCTCCCCCTCTGAACTTCCCCTCACCCCCAAAGAGAAAACAAGATCTTGGTTATGGACAGGGCAAGCCAAAGGCCCAGAGCTGGTGGTTTTAACATTGCTCCTGGAAACGTTTCTTTGGAAGCTGTTGTATTTTCCCAAAGCAATGTCACAATGACAGTCTATCAGAATGCCTTAACGTTAAGATTTTCTGGGAAGAACTGTGTCCACGGTGTCAAATATGCAGCTCCACGACAGCCTCATGTGATGGCAGCAAGTGAACTGTAAAGCTCAAGAACAAGGCTCCTCTATGCAGGAGACAGCTGGCCACGAACCACTAACTTCAGAGTGTAATACAGAACTCGCAGCTTCAATCTTAATAAATCCACCAAAAGTTACATCACTTTTTAAAGAGTTTCTTAAATGTGGGCATTAAGAGCGATAAAGATCCCCATATCTAACATGGGTCCATGACAGACTACAAACCCAAAGAGATTTCAACACCTCAGCTGTGCTTGCTTACTACCTTTATAGTACCCGCATCACTCCTCCACATATGCACAACAGTGGGATGGGCTGGCTGTACAAGCTGAAGGATTCGGGAAGGGCTGAGTGAATTGTTACTGAAACAGCAGCAACATGAGTGGCGCTCAAATCTCCATATATCCAAGTGCTGAAATTTTGCCTTGCATAAAGAGTGTTTGAAATTGCCTCTGCGTCACAAATTACAACCCCCGTTCTCATCTGAGGAGCCAGAATTCACCAAGGGATGTGGCTTACCCAGCAGCTCAGTGAAAATGCATTTTACTAAACTAAGTGATTCATCAAAGGACAATTGTAGTCCTTGGCTCTCATACAGAGAGATTTGCCTGTGTCAAGCAGATTTCCCTACGTGATGGAGCTCATGCACACCATTCCATTGCAGATTGCTACCTGGGCCACTTAAGACTAAGGCAAGAACAAAAAAAACGATGCATTGTGTAGCTCACTAAGGGAAATTATCGACTGGCTTTACTTGTTATACACTCCAGTCTGAAGAATACTTTATGCTTTTGCTGATGGATCAGAGTGATTCCTAAGGAGTGACGGCTGTCCTTTTGCTCCCTGCCCATTATTTAAAATCATGTCTATAAGTACTCCTTAGCTACATCCCCACAATGTTACTTTTAGACTTGAATGCCAGAAGTCCTATTTTCTGGTTGTTCCATTATTCCCATTCAAACATCAAAACTTCATTTCTCTGTTGTAAAGCTGCCTCCAATAAGAAAAACTGTCTAACACAAGGACTTAGTGTGTAACACAATCACCGTGTTTGGTGTTACTAATCAAATATGAAAGCTAAATTCCACCAGGAGCTTGTGCAGATTGCCCTCATTGACTTTCAAGGTAATTTTTTATCCCCCATTGTCCTCAATATCCTCCTGCAGAAAGGCTCAGATACCAGAATGATAGTTGCTATAGAAAACCTTATGCAGCCCTCTCTCATAGTGGGTGAAACAGACTTGGACTGTGGTTATGCATGGGTGTAACAGGGCAGAATTGCCCACAGAAGACTGAATTAATTGTCCCTTTCTGCTGTCAGGACTGGTCTGCTTTTAGGGCTTCTGAAAGAATCTTACTCCTGTAATGGAAATAACTCAGGGTTGGAGGAAACAAAGGAGTCAACTCCTTTAAATTCACAAAACCTACAGTTCTATTTCTCTGTGTCCAGTTGTAGCTGAAAATACCACCACTACAAATTAATAGGTCTTGGCGTTTGTCATAAATATAAAGGGAAGGGTAACCACCTTTCTGTATACAGTGCTATGAAATCCCACCTGGCCAGAGGCAAAATCCTTTCACCTGTAAAGGGTTAAGAAGCTAAGGTAACCTTGCTGGCACCTGACCCAAAATGACCAATGAGGGGACAAGATACTTTCAAATCTGGACGGGGGGGGGAAGGCTTTTGTCTGTCTGTCTGTGTGATACCTTTGCCAGGAACAGATCAAGGATGCAAGCTCTCCAACTCCTGTAAAGTTAGTAAGTAATCTAGCTAGAAAATGCATTAGGTTTTCTTTGGTTTTTGGCTTGTAAATTCGCTGTGCTGGAGGAAATGTGTATTCCTGTTTTTGTGTCTTTTTGTAATTTAAGGTTTTGCCTAGAGGGATTCTCTACATTTTGAATCTGACTGCCTGTAAGATTATCTTCCATTCTGATCTTACAGAGTTGTTCTCTTAGCTTGTTTTGTTCTTCTAATAAAGTTCTGATTTTTAAGAATCTGATTGGGTTTTTTGGGTCTTAAAAATCCAAGGGGTTTGTGCTCATCTTGTTTATTCTCAAGCCTCCCCAGGAAAGGGGGTATAAGGACTTGGGGGGATATTTTGGGGAAATAGGAACTCCAAGTGGTCCTTTTCCCTGGTTCTTTGTTAAAGCACATGGTGGTGGCAGCGTTTTACCTAATCCAAGGGCAAAGACTTTGTGCCTTGGGGAAGTTTTAACCTAAGGCCACATATACACTACCCGCCGGATCGGCGGGTAGTGATTGATATATCGGGGATCAATTTATCGCATCTAGTGTAGACATGATAAATCAATCCCCGCTCGCTCTGCCGTCGACTCCAGAACTCCACCACAGTGAGAGGCAGAAGCGGAGTCGACGGGGGAGTGGCGGCCGTCAATCCTGTGCCGCGAGGACGTGAAGTAAGTGATTCTAAGTCCATCTAAGATACGTCGATTTCAGCTACGCTATTCTCGTAGCTGAAGTTGCGTATCTTAGATCGATCCCCCTCCCTATTGTAGACCAGGACTAAGCTGATAGAAATAACTTAGGGGGTCTTTAATGCGAGTCCCCACATCTGTACCCTAGAGTTCAGAGTGGGGAAGGAACCTTGACAGCGTGTCTACAGCATCTTCCATCCAAAGTCCTTTTCAGAGAATAGTTATGCCTCAGAAAAATCCTGGTAGGTGGGGCAGCCTTTAGTTCACTGCAAGCTGGGATATGAATCTACCCTGAACTTGCCCACCATGGGCTAACTATCCGTGTGGACATTAACAGTTTGATACTGTGCTTTTATCTAGTTGTGACAGAAGACAACCCCGTGTTCACACCCTACATACTACTGGAATAATCTTTGTACAAGGCATGCCTTGTGAGTTATCATTGGAAAACTCGTAACTTGGTGATCCTAAAGGGGCTTCCTTTCAGAGGTGGTATGCTCAATTCTTCCCCAAAACTGACATCCCTACCAAGTAAGATGAGCACCCAAAATCACTTGTTGCTTCTGAAAGTCCTGGTCTACATCTGAGACAGCCACTTCTTGGCTGACAGTTGGCTGACTGAATGGGGAACCTTCAGAGCTAGGAGCATGAGTCTCTACAGCTTGAGTTAAGAATTCAGGCTCTCAAGCTTTGATTTTTAACACACCCCTACCCTCTTTTGGTCAGCCACACAACTACAGAAAGCCCTGCGGAACATTCCGGCTGCTTCAAGCCAACTACACAATGCCTATACGCTTTTGGGCAGTTTGTCTTCCTTGGGCTCTCACCCCAAAGGCTCAAGTCTTTTGAACTAGATTTCATTTAAACAGACGTGTATGTTGGAATTCTTGCAATGAACGGAAGTCCACTAACCTCTGACCAATGGGTCAGGCCAAGTCATTAGAGAGTGGGATGGAATTGTGAACAGCATTTGGTGGCCTGACTTGCATAATGTAATATAGAGCAACAAAAATTATTAAAGATCTAGCAAACAGGACCTGTGAGGGAAGACTGAAAAAATTGGGTTTGTTTAGTCTGGAGAAGAGAAGACTGAGAGGGGACATGATAGTTTTCAAGTACATAAAAAGGTTGTTACAAGGAGGACGGTGAAAAATTGTTCTCGTTAATCTCTGAGTATAGGACAAGAAGCAATGGGCTTAAATTGCAGCAAGCGTGGTTTTGGTTGGACATTAGGAAAAACTTCCTGTCAGGGTGGTTAAGCATTTGAATAAATTGCCAAATGAGGTTGTGGAATCTCCATCACTGGAGATTTTTAAAAGCAGGTTAGACAAACACCTGTCCAGAATGGTCTAGATAACTTAGTCCTGCCATGAGTGCAGGGGACTGGATGACCTCTCGAGGTCCCTTCTAGTCTTATGATTCTATGATTAGTCCCATTCCCAGGTTTAAAAGTGCCAAATACCTTCTAGGGGAAGCCCACACAACAATCTTCTTTGCGATGGGGTATATGGTCTTTCAAAATCACAACGGCCTCTGGGCAGCTGGACTGGGGCTGCCCAGGTACAAAGGTCAAGTCCTCTTTCCTTTGTCTCAGCTTAATGTTGAAGCAGACAGGGAAAGGCTATGTGGCTGTGGAGCAAGTACAGCTATGCTTCCTAGGCCAAGCTGCCATATATAAGAAAGACAAACCTACAAGCTTCCCTTGCCAGAATGGCTACTGAACAGATTATCCCAGCAGAGATCATGCTCTCTGGCTTGGGCACCACAGAAGGTCAGGGATTTGGGGGAGGGAGGGAGAAAGCTGCTTATACCTTGCAACAAAAGGACATTTGAACTTCCATAACAGGGAGGGTTTGGGGCCTGTTTCTGGAAGTGTGTTGGTCATACGCCATGAAGAGCCTACCCTGCAAAAATATTAACCACTGACCTCCTGGTCCCCTGGGGCCTCTCTGGGGGTGCAGAGGGGCCAAAACACAGTTCTGTCCAGTCAGCTGGGAAGAATTGTCGAGTGGTTAAGGTACCAGCTTAGGACATGGAAGACCTAGCTTAAATTCCCTCCTCTGCCATGGATTCCCTACATGACTTTGGGCAAATCACTTTGCCTCTCTATGCCTTAGTTGCCCATCTCTAAAACAGGGAGAACACTGCTCCCCTGCCTCACAGTCGTCTTGTGAGGACAGATACATTACAAGATGGAAGCACTTTGAAAGCTACTGATGAAAAATGCTATATAAGAAATAGGCATTTATTACTTGTCACTGGGTCCACTCACCAGTGGCACCTCCTGCTGACCGTCCCGGGGATTAGTTCAGCCAGTTAGTGTGCCCTCTTCAGGTGGTGCTTCTCCAGTCGTCTTCTCTGCCTGCAGACCTGCCTTACTTCAGGAACCGCAGTGCCCTCTTTGTGACTTGGCCCTCCGGCCGGGTCATCATCTGTGTTTTCCCCTTCCAGGGATACCCAGAGTCCTTATATGGAAACAGTCCCAGGCAGTCTCCTGTGCTACCCCAGTGGTGCCATTTCCCCAGTGGCCAGTAGGGGACCTGGGTCCACCCTCTACTCTGGGCTCCAGTCCAGGGACCTCAGCTCAGCAGTTATGGGCTCTAACCTTTCAGCTCTCACTGCTCCTTCCCTGGACTGCTTCCTACTCTTTCTGATTCCCCTCTTCTTTGGGTGTACCGGCTCCAAACCAACTCCCTCTTCCCAAAGAGGGACTATGATTGCCACCTTTCTAATTGCTGGTGACCGGACCCCTGAGGCCCCACCCCTTCCCCAAGGCCCCACCCCACCCCTTACTCCTCTCCCCACTTCCCCCCTGTCACTTGCTGGATTGTCTCCACCTCCCTTCTCCCCCCACCCCCCTACCAGCTTAAGGGATCCACAGCACACTTCCTTAATGGTCAAAACAGAAAAGAGAAATCAGAGGTAGGAGAAGTCCCCAAAACTCCTGACTGTAAAACAACTAATGCAATCCAAATATGAAAGCTCAATGGTAGAACTACACAGGCACTGGTCTACTTGGGACGTCTCTGCCCTGACTCCTTTTCAACAGCGTACAGAGGGCTGCTTGTGATTGGACCCCTGTTGCAGGTTACGCAAAAGTGGAAAAATCAACATGTGGGCCCATGCTGATGGACTAGTCCTATGCCAGCCTTTTCCCAAGTTCCCCGCGCCCAGTTCATAGAATCATAGAATATCAGGGTTGGAAGGGACCCCAGAAGGTCATCTAGTCCAACCCCCTGCTCGAAGCAGGACCAATTCCCAGTTAAATCATCCCAGCCAGGGCTTTGTCAAGCCTGACCTTAAAAACCTCTAAGGAAGGAGATTCTACCACCTCCCTAGGTAACGCATTCCAGTGTTTCACCACCCTCTTAGTGAAAAAGTTTTTCCTAATATCCAATCTAAACCTCCCCCATTGCAACTTGAGACCATTACTCCTCGTTCTGTCATCTGCTACCATTGAGAACAGTCTAGAGCCATCCTCTTTGGAATGTTGTTTGGTACTACACCCAGAGTGACCCAGGTTGGAGCCACATTGGACCCTAGGACTGCTCCCTGACTCTGTCTCGGAACTCAATGGAGAAAAAACTACCAGGCACATCAAAGAGGCAAAGCCTACAGAAGGAGCAAGCCGAGGTGGAGCAAGGTGCATAGAGTCTGCTTCCTTCTCCCATACCACACTCGTGCCCGTTGTTTGGAACCTGGGAACAAGCTATTTAAAGCATGCAACTAACTACAGAAAAGAAGGCTCTGCCCCCCTCCCCCGCCCACACTGCAAAAAGAAATCACTACCACGTCGGAAATTCAAGCTTGGGGGGGGGGAATTTGGGGGGGGGGAGTCTGAGTGACTCATCTTTGTCAGTTTCCCTAAATTCTTTTGGTCAAGAAAATTCTAAAAAGTTGTTTCATTTTGGCATTTTATGGAGAAACGACTCAGATGCACAATTCCCTTTAATTGAATTGAAAATCAAAACCTGACACATTGAAATGGTTCGTGTGTCCCAGAACGTACTGTTCGACTTTTCTGACTGGCCTGCAAACTGAAACATCCATTTGCACCGTTCTGTCTCAAATCTCGATGGCTGGTGGATTGCATGCTGCTGCATCGGCGATCTTAGGGCGGGGACACTACTTACAAAGGATTTGTAAGGCTACATTTTAGTCACGGGTATTTTTAGTAAAAGTCATGGACAGGTCATGGGAGTAAAAAAAAATTCATGGCCCGTGACCTGTCCATGATTTTTACTATATACCCCTGACTAAAACTGCGGGGGTGGGAGCCTGGGGGCACAGCCTGGGGGTGCCACAGGTACTTGGGGGGGAGGTTGGCGGGGCTGGGCCAAGCTCCCTACCCAGCTCCTGAGAAGTGGTGACCTCCAGCTCCTAGCTCCATGTCCTGCCTCTGCTCTGCCCCAAGGCCCAGTTCTGCAGCTCCCATTGGCTGGGAAGCACGGCCAATGGGAGCCGCAGGGGCAGTGCCTCCAGGCAGAGGAGCTGAGGGAGGGGAGTTCCTGTTGCCCTTCTGGGGAGCGCCCCCCCCAGGTAAGCACCGCCCCACACCCCAAACCCCAGCCTTGAGGCCCCCCCACTCAAGGGGGGGGGGGACAAGACTGCCCAGCAGCAGCCAGTGTGACTGGCCCAGGGGCTGCCCGAGCTGCTCAGGTGGCTCCTGGGCCAGCTGCACAGGCCGCTGCATAAGTCACGGACTTAAATATTTGGAATGACCCTGTTGGTGAGAAATTGCATCTTCAAGCATTGTAAATCTCAGCTGTCAGCATGCAAGATGGTAAGTGGTTAATAGGATAATTAATACACATGGAGAGCGTCTCTTGTTATTGGAAGAACAGCACCTATGATTTGTTAGCTTGGGGGATTTTGACCCCCCCCCAGCGCCTTTCTAATTACTGTTTAAAAGTCAGGAGTGTCAAGAGCACAATTTAGATGCCCCAGTGCTGGCTCCGAAGTTCTTATGCTGTTTCCTTGTCATTTAACATAGAAGCTTTTTGGAGCTTTTATTTGAAGCACAGCCACGTTCCCAGGAGCTTAATTGCTTCCGGTAGCGTTTACTGCAACTGTGCAGCCTGCTGTCTGAAGCCTCTTTACAGTCAAATAGATATAAACAAAACAAAGGTGGGGGGTCAGCGCCTGGGCCTGGTTCTGCCAGCCTGTGCTCCAGCTGACACCCCTCTTGCCATCAGTGCAATCTGATCGACCACACATTAGTTTGGGCATAGCAGATGGCTCAGGGTTTTTTTCCCCCAGCAAACAGCAATGTGTGCAAGACAGATTGGTGGGGGGAAGAGAGGAGGAGGGGGAAGATAAAGGGTTGCAACCATGTTAAAACCTCTAATGTAACCAGAAAGAGTCCTGAACTTTCCTTATGCTGCCAGCCTGGAAAATACAACTGCCGATTACTAAAATAGCAGCTGCCTTTTGGAAGGTGTTTGAGTTTAACATAAGTTGAAATCCATGTTCTTCAGAATTTTCTATTGTTTGGGGGATTTCTAACATTGAACCTTTTTGCACCAGGAGCTAGCCACGCCGGGGTTCGCACCCGGGAGTGAGATATTTTGGAGCCTGGCATTTACAGTAAAGCAGTCTGAAATATTTTAAGTTGACAAAACCTTCCAAGGAAGAGCTTTGTGCTAAAAGGCAGCCCACTCACTGTGGTGTGCCTTCAGCTAGCTGTCTGCCTGGAACAGAGTACAGAACACCACAGAAAACTGGCCCTCCCCTCTGCACGCAGGCCTCCCCCAGAATACTGGAGTCAAGTTCAAGCTCTCAGTTCTTATCATGAAGGTACTCAATGGCCTGGGGGAGCTTAAAGCTCCAGGATGAACACTGCTTGACAATTCAGCTTGTCAAGCCTCACTGAACTTCCTAGCACAGGGTCAAGCTCTCCTGCACAGATGACAGAGCTTTCTCCAGGGCCGGTCTAAGACTGGAACAAATTCGTACAAGCACAGAGGGCCATCACAGATATCACCACCTTCCACTCCCGGGGCAAAACACACAGCTCCAACCCGCCATCTCAGATACAAACGCATAATAGCAATGTACATTAACACAACTCCCCAAAACCCTATCAGAGACAGAGCACTGCACACGCTGTTCTCCCTGGGGAACAGGATGAGAGAGAAGGAGCCACACACACCAGATGTTAGTCACTGTGCATTATGCTCAGATGGCGGGCACACTGATACTGTGCTGACAAGAGCAGTGTAAGAACCTTCACCAAGCAGGACAAATCAAGATGTGCCTTGCCGACCAGGAGCTTTGTTCTTCAGTGATTTGAATATCAGGAGGTAAGCATTCCAGAAGAGTCACCTCCAGAAGGGTATGGTCGGAGGCAGAGGGAAGGGGGTTAAAATTCCCTGCAGTAGGCTTTTCCCCTTTGGTCCAGACTTCAAACTAGTTAAAAATTAACTCAGTAGGAGAGGACCCCTGCCCCCCACTTCATGTTTCTGCAGTACAATGTTGATGTTTTTCCTGCTGTTCTACATTTACACGTCTTGAGAATCTGCCCTTTTGACATGAGAAGTCTAGAAAGCACAGAGCATTTTGGACAACTTTTTGCTAGCTTATTGTCACTCCCAGAAGGATCAGCACAGGCCAGAAATGCTCAAAGGCTGGACTCAGTTTAGTCTGTGCGCATTCCATCTTCTCATTTACCACTCAGTTGCTGTAGTCTTGCTCCTCTCCCTGCTAACACTTTAAACCATTCTGTGATGTTGTCATACATTTCCCTCCCAAGGCACCTGTAATTGTCACTTTTACTTTTGTAATTGTCCAATGCTTGGATAGCTGGCCTGCCAAAGAAAGGTTATCAGAGGCTTTTATCTTCATGCACTTCTGCTCTACTGACATTTCTCTCCCTGCTGAGCTCAGTCTGGGATTTCTCTCGGATCTAGACTTTTTTTGCTTCATGCCACAAGGGATTCTCCGACACTTTTCATTCCAACAGTAAATCAGGGCTGACCATTGTGGGATGTCTTCTGATGTTTTAACTAGATTTGACTGAAGATTAAGGGATCTTTTCCAGATGAGTCCCCTCTTGCCTTCATTTTATTTAGCTGCCTCAGGCTTCACCTCACTGATGTAGCACTAGGACTGTTTGTTCTACGTACTGTGGAAGGAGGGCCTATTAGTCTGCACAAGCTTTCCCTTGCAAAGCTGAGAACTGCCTGAACAGGTCAATGCTCCCTAAGCAATGGAGCTGGAGTCAGAGGGACCATATTCCCTGGAGGAGCTGCTATTGAGGAGACCCCACGAAAACGGGGACTGGGGGAGCTGGGCTGGCAGCAATGCAGCCACATGAACAGAGCAGTCCGCAGGGTTTAATAAAGTTCCACTTTGTTCAACTTCAGCTGGATTCAGCTTCACTCTTTTTTAATGAAACAGTGAAAACATCTTCCTGCATTTTAAGTGGAGTGTTCACAGGGACACTGAGTCTCTTAATTTAACACTACCCATGCTTTATATGCTCTTTGAATTCTCCACTGTCCTGTACTTGGTTTTGAATCACTCCTTGCTTGTTTGGAGTTGGGGTTGTTTTTTTAAGCCTTCCTGGTTTCGGCACACAATGAAGCCACTGCTCAAGTTAGGGTCAGGAGACATCTTGGATTCCTTTCTATCCCATTCTTAGCCCCATGGCTAGTCTATCTCTGATCTTTCCATGTACTTGACCAGATGCACAACTCTCTGGCTAATGTACGAACTCTGTTTATCAAGTTGATGGCAGGCTCTCTCTTCTCATGGTATCTCAGACTTCAAATTTTCATGCTTAAAAGCATTTTAGTTTCAGGAGACATTATTTACAAGCTCATACCTACAATGAAGACACTATCAGTAGCTCACTTGTTAAGAGAGCATTGCCCCAAACAGCCCAGAAACCCACAAGAAATCTGCAGTACACGGTTAAAGTAGGAATCACGCTCATAGGAAAATATAACTTCTAAATTCATGAGGCCTACTGCATCTGGATGCTGTCTCATTTCTCCTACAGCCAAGGACAGAGGCACTACATTTTTCTTGCTCTTAATATAAACTGGTTAAAGTTTTCTTCAGACTAATATACCACTTCGTATTTTAAGGCTATCAGGGACCATTGTGATCCAGTCTGAGGTCCTGCATAAAACAAGCCAAAGAATTGTATCCAGCGACTTCTGCATCACCCCTACAGCAAATAAATTAAGACTGGGTGTGTGAAAGAGCTAGGAATGAACAATCCAATAATCTGTTCCAATGGTGAGTTACATTCCCTGTTAAAAACGTGCATCTTCTTTCCAGTCTGAATTTTTAGCCTTAACTTCCAGCTACTAGATATTGTTCTGCCTTCACCATCAGAAATCATCTCCCAGCATAGGGGAATTGATTGGCCTTTAAGCTCCTACCTTACCAAAGAGATTGAGAGCAAGATTGAACTCAGCTCTGACTATAAAACCCCTTTTATTAGACCTTGAAAAAACTGAGACAGTTCAAAGTAAAATTATGAGAATGATTCAACATCCTTTTCAAAGCATGGACACAGTATTCCAGCCATTATCTTACCTATGCCATATACGGGGTAATGCCACCTCTCGAACTACCTGGTATGCCCATTGATGCACCCAGAGATCACATAAGTTTTAACTACAGCATTGCACCAGGAGCTCACGTTCCATTGGTCATCTACCACGGTACTGCCAACTTCAAAGGTTCAAAAACCACGAGTCAGATGCCCAAAATCCTGAGACTTGCCTCCAAACCATTACTTTTTAAAAGACTGGGCTTCTGATCCATCTCGCCTACACACTGATTTATGAACCTCCTCTCCCCCAGCAACAGAGACCATGAGGCCAACACGCCCAAGTTCAGAGTTGATTTGGCTCCTGCTGCAGGAGCTGTCATCCCTACAACGGCCCAGCCCCCCCCCATCAGTTCTGCCTCCAATCAATTCTGACACCCCAGCTTCACCTCTGCTCCTCCTGGGGTTCTTCACTCCCTCTCCTACTCCTGAGGGGGTTGCAGAAGCATCCCCTCTCTCCCTTCACAGCCGGGTTGCAGCTCCAGAAGATCTTCACCCCTGCAATCTCTTCCCAGTCTGGGTATTGCACCAAGGGAGGGAGGGAGAGGTACAGTCCTTTCCCCATTACTCTCAAGAGGGCTATTTTCTGCTCCCTCGTCCCTGTCCTGTTCTCCAAGAACAACATCTGCTCCTGAGAAGAGGCAAATGAAAGCTCTGCCTGCTTCTTGCAGCAGCTCTGATTGGTGGCCTTCCCACTAGCCCACCTCCTGGGGAAGGCAGCAACCAGAGGGTCCCCTCCCCCAGCAGAACTGAAGTTCCTGAGAGGACTGGAGCTTCTTGCATCATTGCCAGATGGGCTCCAGCAGTGGCCAGAGTCACGAGAGTTGGCAACATTGTGAGTCACTCTTTTTCAGAGTGCACTAGTCCATCAACCTGCAAGTGTGGCTTACCTTTGTCCCTAGAAGTGTAGCCTTGCCCTTCTCTGACCTTACGTTAGTTCCAGCACAACAGACTATCCATGTAACTACTCCAAGTTCTTGTCTGGAAGGGGCAGACATCTACACAGGCGATAAGTCCTCTCAGGTGAGTATTAGTGTTATGGTAGCACCTCAGTGCTCCAGCTGAGATCCGGGCACCAGGACACTAGGCACGGCACACACAAATGAATAGTCCCTACCCTGAAGGGCTTACAGTCTAAAGTGACAAGATTCACAAAGGATGGAAGAAAAAGAATATTTTTACCACCATTTTACAGATGGCAAATGGATGTAGAGAGATTAAATTATTTTCTCAAGGTCGCACAAGTAATCAGAGGCAGAGCCCAGAACTCCTGCACACCAATCCAGTATCTTAACCACAAGACTCTCCATCTCATAAACAGCATAGCTATGGCTGCACTCCACTATGAAGACCTGAAGAGGAGTTCCATGTAGCTCAAAAGCTTGTCTCTCACCAACAGAAGTTGGCCCAATAACAGGTATTACTTCACCTACCTCGGCTCTCCACTCTTTTCATACAATACAAAACTATTTGTGATGTCAATCGCATGGAGCTGATCCAGATTTTAAGTTGCCTTGCTCCTCTAAATCCTTACACCAAGCACCAGTTCATGATTGTGGACTAGGCAGACCATTGATATGACCCAGCATTGTAGTTCTTATTCTCCAGCTTTAAAGAACCCTAGCCAAACTCATCTGCCAAACCCCAGCAAGATAGGTGTAATACATGATGTGCAGCAGCAAAGTCTTTGATCTAGAGGAACTATCAGTATATAACCCAGGAACTCTCCTCTCATGAAAATCCAAGAGACAAAACAATTCATTAACAGAGTTTAAAAACTACTTTGTTTTAATCAAAGGAAGCAAATTTGATTGAAGCTACCAGACCCAACCTACACCTCTCACCAAGAGTGTTGCTACTGTTCAATGGCACTTGTGAAAGGACAGCCACCTCCATTGATTCCGATCATGCTGCTGAATGAAGGGTTGTTGGCCACTGTTCGATGATGCATGTTGTTAAAATTGTGTACTACAATCAAACTGAACATTCAACACCCATGAGCTAAAAAAAGTCAGTTGTACCACAGTTGAAGAGAGCAACGGACAATTCCCTACATTTGTGCCCAGGAATTCAGGGAAGCAGGCACAGGGAGAGCACAGGTCCCCTTCCATTACAAAAAACAAAACCAGCTTCTACTCCTCCCCATGGCTTGGGTAAGTAGCGTTACCCACAGTTCCCTCTACTCCTCAGCTGCTGGTGCTCTCTCCACTTGACCAGTCTGCTTTAACCACGGGCTGTGTCTACACAAGAGGTTAGCTCATGTTTGTCACTATTCCTTCAAAAAGGTCAGCTGCCCCCATGCTAGTAATACTGGGATCATTTAGTGGCAAAGGGCCATCCGTGTTCAGTGCCACATTATCCAACTCAGCCCAGGCTATGTCTACGTAAGCAAGTTTGGTGGTCAACTGAAGTTTTACCAGCTTGCAGTTGCCAACACTTGTATGTCTCTGGAGCTTAAAAGGATAGTTGCTGGCACTCCTGCACTAGAGTGGCTGTAAGGGGGAGCTGTACTGGTGTTAGCAGGAGTTGGAGGTCTCAGAAAGCTACTGTGACACAGTCAGGCAGGACAGCTGTAAGAGGGTGGTCCTACTAGGTTCCTATAGGGAGGAGCCACTGAGCCCAGGACTCAAATAAATACAGGGGACAATAAAGAAAAAAACAAGGACAGGTGTGAAGATGAAAGGGTCAAAAATAGGGAACCTGAAGGGGACATCGAGCAGAGAACCCTGCAGGCAGAAGAGCTGCTTTCCTCCTGACAGGGCAAGCTACTGCCCAGAGTGGGGCTGGCTTACTCCAGGCCTACAGCACCAGAGGGGGGAGCGCTGAACCCACTGAGGTGGAGGAGACACCTTGCCACATTACCTACTGAGGACAAGGGCAAAAGAATCTTTCTAGTATGTAGCGATACAGATCTTAGCTAGGTTGTCTAAAATTGTGATTATCTGCAGAGACACCATTTGCAGTGGTGGGAAGCAATCTGAACTAATTTAGTGTTTAGCTAAAATGTTTCATCCATTTTAAATGTACAGTATTGGATATATGCAAGTCTCTAAGCAGTCTCAATCTATAAGCAAGTTTGTCTATGGTTAATGGGGAAACTGCTTCAGCCTTCACAGTACAGACAGTATTTATGGAGCACACATTTACCCAGTGTGGAATTTGACCACACAGATTTCCATGAGAGCCACTTGTACCAAAAATGGACAGCCACAGTGAGCTGAGTGACATGGAGAGCAGTATATGGTGTTAGCCGAGGTGGCTGGTGTAGGGAGAACGGGAGGGAAGGAGCCAAATGGGAAGGTGTTTGGTGTCTCACCCTATGCAGCCTAAAAAAACCCCACAACAACTCCTACAAGAACAGTGATTATCTTGCACAACTCACAGGGACTCCTATCACTGAGCAATTAATTTAAAACTTAAGTAAATTCCCAGGGCAAAAAACTAAGGTTTAGGTGAGAAGGACTTCTGACTGACTTGAGCCAAACAACCTTAGATAGCACCAAAGTGTCTCAATACAAGTGTTAGGAAGTCTGGAAATACAAATTTTATCCAACTTTACAAAAAAATCCATATGTATTCAAATACACATCTAGGGTTATACAGAAACCCTGAACTCTGACCCCTTGGGATTGCCAGCTTCCCAACTTCCCTACTTTGTACTAAAGAAGGTGGAAATGGCCTGATTATCCTCTTCAATGTATCTGTACTACCCTGTTCCAATAGTTATTCACCACATTGTCTGAAATTCTTTAATCAATGCAAAGGCTGTATTTGCACTTGTGAGCCCCTGAGTTGGGCATGCCTAGTGCATGTGTGCAAGGCGGAGTTGTGTATGCAGAAGTACATGTACATACTCATCCTTGACTTGCATCACGTGTGTGTTTTGTGCACAGTGCTCAGACACACAACTTTTACAAACATTTGAGCCACTATGTCTAGGAGAGCTTTTTAATACCCCACCAACCTAACTAGCTAAAGACTCCCACAGCAAACAATAACATTTGCCATTTTGTCATAGTCTGAGAAAAACGTTTCTTGCAATTATTACAGTCAGTAATATACAGCAACCGCTTCAGACCTGATCTTCAGAGCAAGCTGGAAGCAGAGCAAAGCCACTCTTCCACACCCCCTATTCTTAGAGCAACCTTCAGGCCTGGCCTAAGTCGTGCCCGCTGACCACCTCCCCAGTGGGCAATGCAGCACGTGGGGATCACCAGGGTGTATGTACACTCCACGTATACCCCATTTCTTAGTAGTCACTCCCCCTCTACAGGGGAGCCCAGAGAAGCCCCTCTACTGTCTCCTCCCGTCCCAAGTGATTCTCCTACTCTTGGAGTAGAGTGGAGAATTGCTGCAATATTTAAGACAACTGCACAGGGTGGTCAGATGTGCACCATGATTTGGTCCTGCACACTTGATCTATGCAGTATGTAATACTCTTATTCCTATACAGAACCCTTAAGGACAGGAAATCCATGCAGTTGACAGACTGGAGGCTTCCTACAACTCTTTAGGCAATGCTCTGTGCTTGACAAAACCCATGAAGAAAATTTTTATTTTATCTAAATGACAAGAGGAACAAAGCACTTACTGCCAAGGAATCATGCACTTAAGTCACCTACACAAAGGAACCACCTCCTAAAGCAGATGTACCCAATGTAGAGACTGTAGCTGGAAAGCTAGCTATTCTCCAGCTGCCTACAGAAGATTTTGCCACCAGTTATGTCATGGGTTACATTATAGTTTTCAAAAGATCACACTCTACATCCTGTGAAGTGACAATACATGTCCTGTAATAGGTTTTAAAACTACATATTGCATAAGGTAGCAAACCTGCATTGCTGAGGCAACATGGTCCAGCCAGGATCCTAGCATTCCATTCTTAGTTCTGCCACTGAGCTGCTGTTTGATCATGGAAGAACCATTTCAACTCTGTGCCATTGTTTCGTTTCTCCCCATTGTCTATTCACATGGTAAGCTCTTTGGGATAGGTGACTGCCTAATGTGTCCCCCACACAGTACAATGGGGCCTCATCTCGGGTGAGCCTTCCAGTATTTGCAACACAAACATTTCTTACCAGTTCTACCGCCTAACAACGTGCTATGGTCACCACAAGTTACTTTTGGAGGAGTTTATTCTGATGACGGCATAGTGGCTCCCTTCAATGCAAGGGCATCACACTGCAGCTCATTTGCCAAGTACAATACAGACATTCCTAGTTAAGCCATTGTTTACCAATTATTACCACACCACAGAATCTAAGATAGATTTTTCTATTCTGTACAGAAAAATTCTGCACTCACACTGCCACAACACAGGAACTGTTGGTAAACATTGACTTGCCATTGGCAACTACCCATAGAAACTAGCCCCGTAGATAAATAGCAGCACTTTTATCACTTGGAGTAAAGGCTAATCTCCCATAGAAGCAGGAGCAATAGATTTTATGGCCTGGTGTAAAGTCCATGAAATCTGCTAATGTCACGCCTTTGTTTCAGGGCCTCCTAGCCAGTATGGGGTTAGATCTGCACTTAACTATTCCATTGGAATCAAGCGCTCACACACGCGCTCACACACACACACACAAATAGCTACTTCAGCAAGGCCTCTAACTGGTATGCATGCTATTCCACTAGCTGTCAACTAAACTGCGTTATATTCCACACTGGAATGTTCAAGGCACTAATTGGCTGCCAAGTAAGGGTTAGTATAATAAAGCAGTTCATCGTTTTAGGCTTGTACTCTTCTGTAGTGTAGTTCTTGGCATTCATTATTGGTTATGACCTGCTCAAAGCTAATTGCTGCTGAAGTCAGTGGCCTTTGCATCAGGCTCTGAGCTAGAGATCATGTACTATGACCTCACTATCAATATTTCCTCAAACACAAAGCTTACACATCACATTAACATTGTTTTTACTTGTTCACGAGAGATATGGCTCCAAAATTATTTTTAAAAGAGCTGCATTTTCAGCCTGCATGTTTCATTCTCAGGTGCAAAATAAAATCATGTTTTAGTAAGGCTAACTGAGATGCATTAGCCCAAAATTCTGGGTGAGTTCAAGTCATCAGGTTTCTGCAAGTATTTTGGTACCCATCAATGAAGTGATATATGCTCTTTTAGTTTTTGTTATCTGCCAGTCTGAAAACCCTACTCTGTTAACCTACATTTCTAATGTTTCCCCAAAAAAGTTTTTATTTAAACCTGCTTATCTTCTGAGACAGGCTGGGATAAAAAGAATATTATCCCTATTTTGGTGTCAAACATACACCCTGCTTCAAAAAAGTTTCTCAAATCCATGGAGCAAATCATTTGGAAGATGGCAAGGCCTACTTTTCAAGTTAGCTTTTTCTATTTTGAGCTCCTCATAAAAAAAAAAGCTAAAAAATTAATGGGGGAAAATATATCCAAAGCGTCTTCAGGGCAGTGTGACTATTTTGAAGTAACATTCATAGCAGAGATATGCCCAATCCAGAACTGTAGCTCCAAAACCTCCAAATTTGTATGGGTTTTTTACAAAATCCAAATCTGAATTAAGGTGTTTCAGTCCATTCTCTAATTCATACTGAAGCATTCGAGAATTGATTCAGCTGAACAATTCTACTCTGGGGCACCATATTCAGATCTGAGCACCTACTTGTCGTTCAGTGCTTGAGTGGGCGCTTATGTATGAAGGTGCTGATTACTATGCCCATATGTGGAACTGGACTCCCAAGCCTGAAAAAGGAGTTCATTACATGCAGTTACCTTTTAAGCAAAACCAGGAAGTACTACTGTAATCAGGCCAAGTCTGGCAGGAAACCCCACAAGAGGGCCAATGAGAAAAAACTTGTGATTTTTCCTTTATAGAATTTGCCTTGCAGTTCTCACTCTGGAGTCCTCTCAGCCATATAAACCTCAGGGATATGCACTGGAGGTCGTACTCTTCCATTCACCCCCACCTACCAGAGCCAGGGACTATCCTGCAGGAACGGCTGCTGTCTCCCATTCCCACAGTAGCATGCCCCATGGTAGCACTGAGTCTCTCTGTAACTGCTCACTGGCAGCTGCCAAGGAGACTCAGAAGAAAGGCCATCTCTGCACAGAAAATGGGGAGTAAAGCAACAAACTATCTGTCGGACACTGCTTCCCCTTCCCAGGCCCATCCTACAGCCCTGCAAGCTCCATCTTGACAGAGGTAAGTTCAGAGGGAAGGAGAGCACTACAAAGGCAGCATTCCCCCCTTTGAACATGGCAGGGGGAGATCGGCACCATGCTGTCGGCTAGCGAGTCAACATTTAACGTTCCCATCTCTTGGGAAAACAGCCACGCTCTGCCCTCAGATGCACACAGAGGGCACCCAGGAACTTGAACATAAACACATTTGAGGGAAGAACATGCCCAAAGTGTACAAGCTTCCTGCCAAACATAATTGGGCAGATAACCTGAGGAGAAACAGATGTAGAGACTGAAACTACTTCGGAGCATATGAGCGAACCAACCACTCTTCCAACTTAGTCTCCCATTACATATCCCTGTGCACCCAGTCTAAGCTGGCACTCCACTGGGGTGTGAGGACACAACAGGTTTGTTAAACCAGTGGTTCTCAACAAGGGGTAAGTGTACCCGTGGGGATACGCAGAGGCCTTCCAGGGGGTACATCAACTCATCTAGAGATTTCACAACAGGCTACCTAAAAAGCACTAGCGAAGTCAGTACAAACTAAAATTTCATACAGACAATGACTTGTTTATGCTGCTCTATATACTGTACCCTCTAATCTAAGTGCCATATTTCAATGGATTTATTTTATAATTATATGAAGTTGAGAATTTTATAATTATATAAAAATGAGAAAGTCAGCAATTTTTCAGTGATAGTGTAATGTGTCGCTTCTGTATTTTTAGGTCTGATTTTGTAAGCAAGTAGTTTTTAAGTGAGGGTAAACTTGGGGTACGCAAGACAAACCTGACTCCCGAGAGAGGCACAGTAGTCTGGAAAGGTGGTGAGACACTGCATTAGGCACATCATGCTGATGTGCAGCAGGAGCTTGGTACAGTGGCTAGTAAGACTTTAGGACCTAACTTTTGAAGGAAAAAAAAAGACATAATCCAGCAGCATGGTATTGAGTAGGCAACAATAAAACAAGATACCACAGATAAAGCATTGAACTACTTGTCCTTGTCTATTTACAGAATGAATCACCACATTCACCTTGAATTGTTGGGATACTAGCAAGAGCATGTCTTCCAGTTCCTTCCAACCTTTGTGGACTAGAGACACTTAAAACGGAAGACTGGTAATGTGAAACAGAATCCTGCCTCCTCACTTAGAATCATAGAATCATAGAATATCAGGGTTGGAAGGGACCTCAGGAGGTCATCTAGTCCAACCCCCTGCTCAAAGCAGGACCGATTCCCAATTAAATCATCCCAGCCAGGGCTTTGTCAAGCCTGACCTTAAAAACTTCTAAGGAAGGAGATTCCACCACCTCCCTAGGTAACGCATTCCAGTGTTTCACCACCCTCCTAGTGAAAACGTTTTTCCTAATATCCAAACTAAATCTCCCCCACTGCAACTTGAGACCATTACTCCTTGTTCTGTCATCCGCTACCACTGAGAATAGTCTAGATCCATCCTCTTTGGAACCCCCTTTCAGGTAGTTGAAAGCAGCTATCAAATCCCCCCTCATTCTTCTCTTCCGCAGACTAAACAATCCCAGTTCCCTCAGCCTCTCCTCATAAGTCATGTGTTCCAGACCCCTAATCATTTTTGTTGCCCTCCGCTGGACTCTCTCCAATTTTTCCACATCCTTCTTGTAGTGTGGGGCCCAAAACTGGACACAGTACTCCAGATGAGGCCTCACCAATGTCGAATAGAGGGGAACGATCACGTCCCTCGATCTGCTGGCAATGCCCCTATTTATACATCCCAAAATGCCATTGGCACTTCAATAACTCGTGTTTGATGAATAAATGGTAAGGTTCTTCAGCGTGTGTTACGCATGCCATTAAGGCTTGATTATAATGGTCTTTCTGGCCTTAAATAATGTGTGAAGTTGTTTTGTCAGTAGAAACCCTTTTCATTCTCTCCTTAGCTAATACGTTAGTCCCTCTACTCTAGCCCAAACCTTTTAATCTCTGATAGAAGGGCTCATTGCAGGAAATACATTCAAATGTATCAGACTTCTACAGACAAGAGGTTCTAGGGGATAACAAAGTGGCAACAACTAAACAACATCTAAGACATCAACAGGAACATTTGAAACACAAGATCAGATTCTAAACTGGTGACAGTGGCATTAGCTCCATTGGCTTTGATTAAGTCACTTCATTTAACACCAGCAGAAGATCTGGTCCAAAATATTTAAGAGTGCAGAGGATACCAAAATCATAAATTGGACTAATGAAGACCAATGGAACCAGATTCAATAGCATTTGAATAATTTAAGCAATTAGTCCAGCAGATGCCAAATTCTGTAGACAGCTAAAACATAGTCAGGAGGGCGTTTTGAAAAGGGAATCTACTTGATCTCCACTTGTGTTTGCGTTTAATTGTCTTCACATGTGGTCTACAAGGGCAAACATATACATGCTGTATTTGAATGCCTATGAATCCTCAAACCAAAATTTGTATGTGAAAAGAGAAAGGGAAGTATGCGGCCACGACTGTGTGTCTGCACAAAGAGGACTGGTTGTGAAGACCGGGAGCAAAGTAAAAGATGTGCAAAAATGGAAGAGTCGCTCAGGACACCAATCAGGCAGAGGTTTGAGGAGTTATCCTGGAGAAGTTATTGAAATGACACTGCCACAATAAATAACCATCTTGCTGAGTGTACAGCACATTACTGGAAACAAAAGTGTACAGCACATTACTGGAAACAAAAACAAAAAGGAGTCCGGTGGCATCTTAAAGCCTAACAGATTTATTTGAGCATAAGCTTTTGTGGGTAAAAACCCCACTTCTTCAGATGCATGGAGTGAAAATTACAGATTTGCATTACTGGAAACAGAACACCTGGGTTTTCCTCTGGACTGTCACAAAACTTCCTGTGTACGTTTCCTAGTCAAGTTACACTCCCTGTGCCTCGGTTTCACTGTAAAATGAAAAAATTATACTTATTGCATGGTTTTTTGTGAAGTTTTAATTAAATACTTGCTCAGTGCTCTGATGTCTTCCTATGGAAGGCATTCTTGGAGTGCAAGGTATTAACAAAATGGCAAACAAGGAATGTTAATAGCACACAATACAGACCAAGTGACAGTAAGGCACTTGAGACCCCATCTGGGGCATTTAGTCACTGTATCACCAAAGAGATTGTATGCAAGCACGCAGTCTCATGTGGGGAAAAAAAGAGATAAGTCTCAAGAACCTAAGTTAATGGAGAGAGATTGTTGTGTTAGAAAGCTGAGATCTTAAAATTAGGCAACAGTACTAAAAAATGTAAGTGTTATAAAAACTAGATGACAAACGCATGATTAGGGAACTAAGAGTAAATGGAGAACTCTAGCATAATAATTTCACTCCATCAGTGGCAAGTGTGTCCAGTTGTTACCTGGCGGAGTCATGGAATAGAGCAATGTAAATTAACTAGAGGGATTTTGATTTGTCTCAAGAGGTGGTGGTGGGACAATGATTAACAGCAGGAAGGTAGGATCAAAATAAACCAAAAGAGGGCAGCCGTATTGTACTGAATGGTTGTTTCCTTCCTGTTCCTATCACTGATGTTCTGATTTCCATGGCAGCAGTCTGTAAACATAAGCTATAAGTAAAAGGGAAGGAAAAGCTGAAGTCCTTTATTTTAGTGTAGGACAAGGCAATACAATAGCTTACTGTGATGGTCCAAATCACAGCAGTAATGCTAGCATAATACAATAGCATTTGGGAGCATTACTATCAAGCTCTGTAGTATTTTCTACAGCAACTAGGTTGTGAGAGAAGCACTTTTTAAAACCCAGCCCTCAAAGAGTACTGAGGGAAACACAGAAATCTAATTGTTCCGACCACTCTTGTCCCCCCTTTCATCTACAGCAGCCTGTGGCCAAAACTATTGCACACAGTAAGTGGATTAATTCACTGATTTGTTAAATAGTTGCCATTTTCTGGAACTCCTACACAAGGAGACACAATGGCCCTACAGAGAGCTCTCCTATAAGAAACCCCTTGAACCCACTCCTTTCCTGTGACATGCAAACTTTCAGTTTGAGCAAATAAAGAGGGAGAAAAGCAATCAGATAAAGAGTAGTCTGTTGAAAAAAATAATTACCTTTCCAATTAAGTCACAAGCGGAAGGAAAGTACGCCTATGTGAGTTGGTGCATCAAGGTGTTCCGCCTGTTGAGGTATTATCTTGCAGTTACCATAGCGATCAGTCATAATTAGTCAGTACAGAGAGAAACCTGCAATCTCACATGGAAAAGTCAGTCTTGCCTCTAGGCAGCTTTAGGTAAAGCACAAACATTTGGGGGAAGAAAACTAGAGGGTTTGTTTTTTGAGTAAGTTAGTTCTGCATTGCTTTTCTGGACTTATTCCTCTATTTCATATCCTCACATACAGACACACATGTGTCTGTGCATAGTAACTGCCCTACTTCTCCACCCATCTGGGTTTTTCACAAAGGGAAAGATGTTCACCTGTGCATGACAAAGGATGGACCTTGACTGAACTCCATGCTGTTCACCTGAGCACAGGTCATGGGTCAAAGGTTGTCAGGTAAATAATCAGTTATATCTTAGGCTATATCTACACTATGGACCTTACAGTGGCACAGCTGTACTGCTGCAGCTGTGCGGCTGTAAGGTCTTATGTGTAACTGCTCTGTGCTGGCAGGAGAGAGCTCTCCTGATGGCATACTTAAACCACTTCCAAAGAACGGTGGTAACTATGTCAGCAGAAGACGCTCTCCCACCAACACAGCACTGTCCACACCAGTGCTTTTGTTGGTGAAACTTTTGTCTGTCAGAGAAAGTTGTGTCCATCACTTCTGCATAGCTTAAATGAGTAAACCAAGCCGTGGAAGACTGAAAGGCCACTGAGTAGCAAGGAGATGTGGGGGGCAGGCTAATGGTCAGCGGAGGATGAAGATTAAGTCAGTAAATTTGGAAAGGAAAGCTTGTTTGCAGCTAACACTGTCAGGTGCTATTGTATTACTGTGCGTATCAGAGAACTAGAAGGTGCATGAGGGTCCTGGTGCCATGTGCCCTGCCGTCCAAGAAGAGAAGCAGCTGATAACTCGGAGTAAGAGGCTGCAGGGGACGACTAGTGTTGCTGAGCATTCCAATGATACTATCTAGACTGCTCCACTCCAGCACACAGACACAGAGCACAGCAAGTAATAAGCAGCAAATCATGGGTGTCTTATTTCTTCATTGCCCCACTGATCCAGCACATGCAGTTTGCCTGATACCCTCAACAGATGCTGCAGTACAGACCTCAAAGCTAAGTCCCTCACCTTTAGGAAGTCACAATAAGCACACTATGGCTTTGTGTTTATAGGTAGCTAAGGTAAGCAGCCTCTAAGCTAAACTTCAACACAGCCTTTCCCCTCACCGTGCAGCATCTGTGTCACCCTTGGTCCTCACCTTTGTGCATAGTGCTGAGCAGACTTTACATATTCTAATTCATTAATTTGAGGACAGAGCAGTAGAGAATTCATTCAGTTGTATACATTTATTAGATTGCAGGTGAAATTCAGTGAGAACAAGGGAGAAAAAAAATCCGAGACTGGAATTTTCTCCAAAAGCAAAATCATGACCCCCTATCTCACTTTTGTTTTAAATGCACTTTCACTACCTTGTTTCTCTTATGAGTGTATTTCTAGTAAGATATTAGCCCACATTACTATGTCCTTTAGGCTTCAGGAGATACTTATGCTGAATGTGTGCACATCTTGCACTTGAAATACACAACTCAATACCAGCTTATTGGCAACCACTGCTATCAGTACACCAAGCTATTTATTAGTATGATTGCTTGATTTCTGCACAAAATTTTCTATTTTCCATGCTTGGCAATTAGACTTCACCAGAACCAGCCACTGTGCTTTCAGGATTGACTGCATGATGAATTAACATTATTACAGGAGACCTTAAATATGTGAAAATTAAGATACTGGATAGCTGCCCAGAAAGGCTACCATCATTAAAGAATTTAGTAATGCTGGGGTGTAGAAGAAGGATATTTATAATACTCTTTAAATACACTTTAATTCTATAAATCAGCACACCAGAATAATGAAGTTATAATATATTTATGATAATGTAATCACATGCCAGTTACTGGTACAACAGGATATAAGGGAAACCCAATATACCATCATATACAGTTCCTTTTGACTGTACACAGAAAATATAATTAAGCAATAGAAGGGGAGTTGTTTCATGCTGAGTTCTGTTTCTGAGTTTGTTTAAGCTCAAGTGTGTCAGTTATAAAAGGCCAATCTAACTCAAGAAAAGCCAAAACCCACGCAAGATTCTGATGTCTGGTTGAATCCAGTTGCTGAGCAACGGGATAGTCACACCTACTGGTTGGGTGGCCTATTGTGGATCTTGCTAGTTTATTAAAAAATATGAAACCGCACTGGTGTTGTGTCAGTTACGGAACTCTTGGGCAGCTACACTAGTTTCTACCAACAGACTAACCTCAACTATCAAGGAAATGACTCAGTCCAAGGTTGGGCAGAAAGTAATTTCCAGACAGTCTGAGGTCAATATTCCCAAAAATCTCTTGCAGCAACTTGGAGGCAAGGACAACATTTTCCTGCATGTTCTGTACAGCACTGAGTGCATGGTCACAGTTTTGACAATAAATTAATGCTACCTTAAACTAACAATGTAAGAATGGCCATATTGGGTCAGACCGATGGTCCACCTAGCCCAGTATCCTGTCTTCCGCCAGTGAACAGTGCTACGTACTTCAGAGGGAATGAACAAAACAAGTGAACCACCCCCTTTGTCCACTCGCAGCTTCTGGCAAATAGAGGCTAGGGACACTCAGAGCACGGAGTTGCATCCCTGCCCATCCTGGCTAACAGCCATTGACAAACCTATCCTCCATGAACTTATCTAATTCTTTTTTTTAACCATTACAGTCTTGGCCTTCGCAACATTCCCTGGCAACAACTTCCACAGGTTGACTGTTGTGACAGATGGCTACAGGAAAGTAATCCTATTGGGATCCGGGAAGTGCTAAATGATCATCCCCCCCTCCAGCCTAAGAGGGGGATCCGCAGGACCTGGACACCAAATAAATCCGGGGGAAAACTAATGAAATAACAGGGACAGAGTGTGGTCAAAGGGTCAAATGAAGGGAACCAGACCGGGACACCGAGCAGAGAACCCCGGACAGCACCCACTGCTCCTCAAAGGCATCAAGGGAGTCAGTGGACACCGCCCAGAGGAACCCTGCCGGATACGTGAAAGGACCGAGGATCGTAAATAGGCCCCACAGTCACAGGAGACTCCATCGGCCAACCTCCTCACTCTGGTTTTAGCTATTTTAGCTAGGGCCAGGAGGAGGTTGACCGGGAGATCTCATGACTTTGTGGGGCCATGGATAGGGAGTGCATAAATAAGAAGGTGAGGGGAGAAGTGCAACCAATAACGTAATAAAATATTGGTGAGGAGCCAGAATAGGGGCTGCAGCCTGGCACACTCCAGATATACGTGTGCCAGGGTTTCCCTCACGCCGCAAAAGGGGCAGGTGTCTGGGATAGAAGTGAACCGCAGCAAGAACACGTCCGTGGTCACGGCTCCGTGAAGGAGCTGCCAACTGATATCCCCGGCGGACCTTGGGACCAAGGTGGAATATAGGCTGGCCCACCGGGGCTCCTCACTCTCCAAAGGTGGCAGGAGGTCCCGCCATTTTGCATCGGGGTGGGACACGAGGGTGAGGGCGTGAAGGGTGTGGAACACGAGCATGTGTAGATGTTTCCTTGGCGCGGTTTGGAAGCAGACCAGCTGCATCTCGTGCAGCCGGCTCACGGTGAAGGAGTGAGGGAGTCGGTTGGGTCCACGGGGCAGGGGCCCAATTAAAAGGTCAGGTGGGGCGCACCCTCGTGCAGGACCCGGTCGAGATAAACCCGAGCAGCGGGCGGCAAAGCGGTCTTCACCTCCTGGAGTACGCACCAGGGAGTACGAGGTCTGGAGAGCCCCATGCGCTGAGCGAGCATCAGGGGATCCAGCCAGTCTCCCCGGTCATAGTCCAGAAGGTCTCTGACTCTTGTGACTTCTGCCAGGACCAACCTCTGGTGCACCGAGGGGGACTCCACCACCTGCACGCGAAGCTGGGGGTTGTGTAGCAGGGGATCCATGAGGAGAACTGCCCCTCGGTGGCCACCATGGACCTGGTCGTTGAAAACAGTTTCCAGGTCTGGAGGAGGTCCTGGTAGAAGACTGGCAGCCCGGAGAGGTCTCGCGGAAGACCTCTTGGATGGAGATAAAGGAGCTGCCGGTCGTATCAGAGCCCTCGGAAACGGCGCAGGAAGGCGTGTGCCAGTATGCTCCATGCCAGACTACCTGCACCATAAAGGAGCCTCTGCAGGGCCTGGAGGCGGAAGACATGGACCTGAGTGTGCAGACATTTCAGGCCCTGCCCTCCCTTCTCCAGGGGTAGATGGAGAACCCCTGCAGGGACCCAGTGCAGTCCTGAACAAAAGAACTCCAGAATCGATGTCCAGAGGGCTAGGAAACCCAGGGCTGGGACCAGGGTGTTGAGCCGGTACCAGAGCATGGACAGGACTAGTTGATTAAGCACCAGCGCTCTCCCTCGAAGGGAGAGGCACCGGAGTAGTCCTGTCCATTTCCGGAGCTGCTCTATCACCCTGCCCTCTAAATTTTGCCAGTTCTCTGGTGGAGAGGGATGCGTGGCAGAAAGATAAACGCCGAGATAGAGCAGCAGACCCGCGCTCCACCGGATGGCCTGAAGCGCGGGTGGGAGGGAGCTCGCCTGCCAGCCATCCCCGACCACCGGGCCAGAGCTCTTGACCCAGTTGACCCGGGAGGAGGAGGCTGCCGAATAGATGGCCTGGCAAGCCTCCACCTGTGCCAAGTCGCCCGGGTCCTGGACCACGAGGAGCATGTCATCGGCGTACGCTGACAGGACCAGCTGCAGCTCCAGCTCCCGCAGCACCAACACTGTCAGTCTCCTTCAGAGGAGACAGAGGAAGGGCTCGATCACCAGAGCATACAGCTGGCCCAAGAGGCGGCACCCCGCCGTACTCCTCTCCCGAAGCTGACCGGTTCGGTCAGGATCCAGTTGAGCCTGACCAGACACTCTGCGGAGGCATACAGCGCCTGGAGAAAACCCACAAACTGGGGTCTGAAGCCAAATGCTTGCAGAGTGTTCAGGAGATACCCGTGATCCACCCTGTCGAATGCCTTCTCCTGATCCAAGGACAGGAGGGCGAACGACAGACCATCCCTAGACCCGAGTTCCAAAAGGTCCCGGACCAGATATAGGTTGTCAAAAATACCGCGGCCCGGGACAGTGTAGGTCTGGTCTGAGTGGACCACGTCTGCCAGCACAGACCCTAGCCTCAGCGAGATTGATTTTGCCACGATTTTGCAGCCCATGCTGAGGAGTGAGATGGGACGCGAATTTCGTAAATTGCAGAGGTCCCCCTCTATAGCTGCATCCCTCCGTCGGCTGGCGCCCCGGGTGCAGTCGCAGCAGAAGAGCTGGTCGCGTACCTTCCCCAGGTCCCACTACCGTCGCGCCGAGGGAAAGGCACGCCGCTGCCCTCACCAGGCCAGCCAGAACTCCTGGAAGGACATCACGAAGCCCACATCCTCCAACAGGCTGTTGTTGAAATGCCAATAGGCTGGCCCCGGCCTCTCCGCGCAGAGGGAGGCTGTCACGGTTGCTAAATGATGGTCAGAAAATGGGGCCGGCTGCATGCTGGAGGAGTGGGCTCGTGAACGGTGGAAATGTGATAAATAAATGCGGTCCAACTGGGAGTGGCGCGACCAATGGGCCTCCACCCGGACAAAGGTGAATGTGGAAATGCCATCCGGGTGGTGGTCGCGCCAGACATCCACCAGGGAGTGGTGTTCGACTATCTCCCGGAGGACTTCCGCTGCAGCTGGGCACTGCTCGGTCGCCGAGCGGTCTCGCTCCTCGAGGGTGGTGTTAAAGTCGCCACCCAGGACCAGACACTCATGAGGATCCAAGGTGCCGAGGAAGGCGGATGCCTATTGATAGAATTGCAGCCGCTCCAGGCCCCATGTCGGGGCATAGACGTTAATGAGGTTGACCACGACACCCTCCATACGGACCTGGAGGTGCAGCAGGCGGCCTGGCACAGCCTCGGCGACCACCAGCACCTTGGGCTGTAGGTCGGGGGAGAACAGGGTCGCCACTCCAGCCGTACGGTGAGATGGCTAAAGTAGACCCTGTCCCCCCAATCCAGCCGCCAGCTGTCTTCGGCAGTCGGCTCCGTGTGGGATCAATGTTGCGATGGTGAGAGGTGCCATGAGGAGGGTTGGGGGGGATCTTTGCTGGCAGGGATGCCCGTGGCTCCCGACGGGCCGCGCAACAGTCCATGACCTACCCCGTAAGTGAGTAAGGAGTCACGGAAGAGGCAGACTTGCCGGTAGGCCACGGCGCCTTGCTTCCCTGTCCTTTTACCCTCCCCCATGAGGGCCCTTGTGACCCAGAGGATTTGATGAAAGTCCCCCCATTGCTGGAGAGCAAGCTGTACCTTGTTGCGGGAGCCACGGACATCTTCTAAAAACTCCCGCAACTCCTCTCGCAGCTCATGGGGGGATGGAGTTACGGTCTCCTGCTTATCTGCTGACGGGGCCCTTGGTACAGCTCTGTGGCCCACCGAGATGGGCAGACAGGGTGCGGACCCCCAATGGGACGTCTGATGGGCTGGCACCACTAGGCCCGCCTCGAACTCTGGGGCACTAGGGGGCGGCGGAGGGAGGATAGCAGCCCCTAGTGGGTCGGCACAGGGAAACACAAAGGCCGCTCCCTGGGGGTCATCTATCGGAAAAGGGAAGGAGACAGCCCCAGGGGTGGCAATAACATCGTGGGAGGTGGACGGGATAGGGACAGGGTCAGCATCAAGGGGAGGGCCGGAATCATGGACAGGGGCAGGGGCAGGGACAGGGGCAGAGGCGAGATTCTGGGCTTCAGGAGCCAAGCAGCTGGATGGTGGCGCTTCCCGATCAGGCTCAAGGGTTGAGGGGGTGGGGAGGGGGCTCTCAGCGATGCCGGGCGCAGGCTCTATGGTGGGTTTGGTAGCCACTGCATCAGGAGGTGGACTATCTTCTGTAGGGCCCCCACCTGGGAAGGAAGTCGATTGCTCCACACCAACGAGGGATGCCCCTGGTAGCTCAGGTCCTGGCCGCGTGGCACTGGGTGTCACCTGAACAGGCTCGGTGGCCGTCAGTGGGGTGCCATCTATGGCTGGGTTGATGGAGGAGTCCAGGGGCTCCTCGGAGGTGGGAGTGGAAGCAACGGTTAGGGGAAGGGAGCATGGGAAAAGGGGGGCTGGAGTGAGGTCGCCCATATCAAGGCCTGCTGGCATAGGGTCGTCCTCCCCCTGGGTGACCGGTGTCAGACCCAGGGCCTCGATCTCCTCGTATATGGAGGCCCAGCCAGGGAAGCAGCAGTAGCAGCAGAGAGAGCCCAGGGCCTAACAGCAGCAGTATCAGCAGCAGGAGCAGTAGCCCTCTCCCTCCAGGCCAGAGGGCTACAGGAGAGTGATTCAAAGGCAGAGCTATGGGTCCCTGGTTAAGCAGGTCCCTTTTCCCTGGGTAAGATAACAGGGAAGGTTTTTTTTTTTTTTTTTTTTGAAACAGAAAACAATTTTTATTGTGACAATTACAAGAATTACCAAAAAACCAAATCAAAGTATGCAACAAAACAACGCAAACAGAAGGTATAACACAGCAGCTTTCAGGAGGGAGAAGTGTTCAGGCTAGCCTGGGCCCAGAGCGGGGGGGCTTCCTCGACACTCGTGGTCTTCCACCCTCCTGAGTTACCTGGTGGCCTAGAGCGGGGGGGCTTCCTCGACATTCGTGGTCTTCCACCCCCTCGAGTTACCTAGTGCCGCGCCCAGTGTCACCGATTATCCCCCCCCTGAGAGTACCCGGCAAGATGGGCACGGCTGCGGGGTGGGCAGTTTGGGGGTGGGGGGGTAGACACCCACGTATTATAGGGCCCTCCTGGATGACAGTAACGATGGTATCCACGGCGGCAACGGCTGGGGCTGGTGTCTCTCGCTCTTCCCCTCAATCAAAGGGTTAGACGGAGGGAACCGGATGGGGTCACCGAGCAGAGAACCCCAGACAGCGCCCACCGCTCTTCAAAGGTGTCAAGGGAGTCGGTGGACGCCGCCCAGAGGAACTCCGCCCGGATACGTGAATGTACTGAGGATAGGAAAAAGGCCCTACAATCGCAGGACGTTTCATGGGCCAACCTCCTCTCTCTGGTTTTATAAATGGCTGTTTTTGCCAAAGCTAGGAGGAGGTTAACCAGGAGATCCCGCGATTTTGTGGGGCCATGGATGGGGAGTGTATAGATAAAGAGGTGGGGAGAAAAATGAAGCCAGAAGCGCAACAGAATATTTGTGAGGAGCCGAAAAAGGGGCTGCAATCTGGCACACTCTAAATAGACGTGCGCCAGGGTTTCCCTCACATTACAAAAAGGGCAAGTATCCGGGATGGAAGTAAACCGTGTCAAAAACACGCCCGTGCTCACAGCTCCGTGAAGGAGCCGCCAACTGACGTCTCCGACGGATCTCGGGACCAAGGTGGAATACAAGCTGGCCCACCGAGGTTGCTCACCCTCCAAAGGTGGCAGGAGGTCCCGCCACTTTGTGTCGGGGCGGGACACCAGGGTGTGGGTGTGAAGGGTGTGAAGCGTGAGTGTATACAAATATTTCCGTGGTGCAAGTTGAAAACTGACCGGCTGCAGTTCATGCAGCCGGCTCGCAGTGAAAGGGTGAGGGGTTTGTCGGGATCGGCAGGGTAGGGGCCCAATGGAAAGGTCTGGCGGGCCCGGGGTAGAGGATGGGCGTGGTGCGCCCTCACGCAAGGCTCGGTTGACATAAGCCCGAGCAGCGGGGGTCAAGGCGGCCTTCACCTCCTGAAGTACGCGCCGGGGAGTACGGGGGCTGGAGAGCCCCATGCGCCGAGCGAGCGTCAGGGGATCCAGCCAGTCTCTCCGGTCGTAGTCCAGGAGGTCTCCGACCTTCGTGACTTCCGCCAAGACCAACCTCTGGCGCACCGAGCGGGACTCCGCCACCTGCACACGGAGTTGGGGGTTGTGTAGCAGGGGCTCCGTGAGGAGATCTGCTCCCGCGGTGGCCGCCACGGACCTGGTCGTTAAAAACAGTTTCCAGGTCCGGAGGAGGTCCTGGTAGAAGACCGGCAGCCCGGAGAGGTCTCGCGGAAAACCTCTCAGACAAAGGTAAAAGAGCTGCCGGTCGTATCGGAGCCCTTGGAAGTGGCGCAGGAAGGCGTGCGCCAGTATGCTCCACGTCGAACTACCTGCACTGTAAAGGAGCCTCTGCAGGGCCTGGAGGCGGAAAACGCGGACCTGAGTGTACAGACACTTCAGGCCCTGTCCTCCTTCCTTCAGGGGTAAATGAAGAACTCCAACAGGGGCCCAGTGCATTCCCGACCAAAAGAACTCTAGAATCAATCTCCGGAGGTGGGTCAGGAAACCCGGGGCTGGGGCCAGGGTGTTGAGCCGGTACCAGAGCGTGGACAGGACTAGTTGGTTAAGCACCAGTGCTCTCCCTCGGAGGGAGAGACATCGGAGTAGCCCTGTCCATTTCCGGATCCGCTCTATCACCCCGCCCTCCAAATTTTGCCAGTTCTCCGGCGGGGAAGGGTGCGTGGCGGAAAGGTAAACGCCGAGATAGAGCAGAGGACCCGCGCTCCACCGGATGGTCTGAAGCACGGGTGGGAGGGAGCTTACCTGCCGCCAGTCCCCCACCACCAAGCCAGAGCTCTTGACCCAGTTGACTCGGGCGGAGGAGGCTGCCGAATAGATGGCCTGGCATGCCTCCACTCGCGCTAGGTTGCCCGGGTCCTGGACCATGAGAAGTACGTCATCGGCGTACGCCGACAGGACCAGCCGCAGCTCCGGCTCCCGCAGCACCAACCCCGTCAACCTCCTGCGGAGGAGACAGAGGAAAGGCTCGATCGCAAGAGCGTACAGCTGGCCCGAGAGGGGGCACCCCTGTCGCACTCCTCGCCCGAAGCTGACCGGTTCGGTCAGGGTCCAGTTGAGCCTAACCAAACACTCCGCGGAGGCATACAGCACCCGGAGAAAACTCACAAACTGAGGTCCAAATCCAAACGCCTGCAGAGTGCTCAGGAGGTACCCATGGTCTACTCTATCGAACGCCTTCTCCTGATCAAGAGACAGGAGGGCGAACGACAGACCATCTCTCCGCCCGAGTTCCAAAAGGTCTCGGACTAGAAATAGGTTGTCAAAAATGCTGCGACCTGGGACAGTATAGGTCTGGTCTGGGTGGATCACGTCCGCCATCACGGACCCTAGCCGCAGCGAAATTGCTTTCGCTACGATTTTGTAATTCGTGCTAAGGAGTGAGACGGGACGCCAGTTTCGTAAATCGCGGAGGTCCCCCTTCTTCGGCAGCAAGGCGAGCACCGCTCGCCTGCACGACAGAGGGAGGATCCCGCCCTGCAAGGACTCAGCCCAGACAGTGACTAGGTCTGGGCCGAGGATGTCCCAGAACGCGCGGTAAAACTCCACGGTCAGCCCGTCCATGCCCGGAGATTTATTGGTGGGCATGCAGCGGAGGGCTTCCGAGAACTCGGCCAGGATGAGAGGCAGCTCTAGCCGCTCTCGGTCGCCCACGCTGACCGTGGGGAGGTCCTCCCAGAGCACCCCGCAAGCGCCAGGATCGGTCGGATCCGGGGAGAAAAGGCTTGTGTAGAAGTCGCGGGCCCTCCCACACATCTCCTCCGGATCCGTGAGGGGGGTGCCGTCTTCCGCTAGAAGGCAGGTGACGTGCTTCTTGGCCCCCCTCGTTTTCTCCAGGGCATAGAAGAAGCGGGAGCCGCGGTCCATCTCCCGAAGGAGGCGGATGCGGGACCGGACGAAGGCACCTCGGGCCCGGTGGTCCTCGAGGGCCCGAAGCTCCTCCCGCTTCTCCCGGCACGCTCCGCAGAGGGACGGGTCCTCGGGGTCGGCGGCCAGGCGCCTCTCCAGCTCCAAGACCTCCTGTTCCAACTGCTCTATCGCCGCATTTCTCCGTCGGCTGGTGCCCCGAGTGTAGTCACGGCAGAAGAGCTTGGCGCGGACCTTCCCTAGATCCCACCATCGCCGCACCGAGGGAAAGGCACGCCACTGCTCTCGCCAGGCGAGCCAAAACTCCCGGAAGGACGTCACGAAGCTTTCGTCCTCCAACAGGCTATTATTAAAGTGCCAATAGGCCGGCCCCGGTCTCTCTGCACGGAGGGAGACCGTTATAGTAACTAAATGATGGTCGGAAAAAGGGGCCGGCCGAATGGTGGAGGAGTGGGCCTGTGAAAGATGGAAACGGGATAAATAAATACGGTCCAACCGAGAGTAGTGTGACCGATGGGCCTCCACCCGGACAAAAGTGAACGTGGAGGTGTCATCTGGGTGATGGTCACGCCAGACGTCCACTAGGGAGTGATATTCAACTATTCCCCAGAGAATATTCGCGGCAGCCGGGCTCGGCTCGGCGCCTGAGCGGTCCTGTTCCTCGAGGGTGGTGTTAAAGTCCCCTCCCAGGACTAGGCACTCGTGCGAATCTAGGGTGCCGAGAAAGTCGGACAACAGGGAAGGTTTTTTTTTTTTTTTTTTTTTTTTTTTTTTTTTTTGAAACAGAAAAGAAATTTATTTGTAACAGTTACAGAGATTACAAGAAGACAAAGAAAAACTTAGCAACAAAACAACGCAATCAGAAGGTATAACACAACAGCTTTCAGGAGGGAGAGGTGTTCAGGCTAGCCCAGGCCCAGAGCGGGGGGGCTTCCTCGACACTCGTGGTCTTCCACCCTCCTGAGTTACCTGGTGGCCTAGAGCGGGGGGGCTTCCTCGACACTCGTGGTCTTCCACCCCCTCGAGTTACCTAGTGCCGCGCCCAGGGTCACCGACCCTCCCTCTCCTGAGAGTGCCCGACAAGATGGGCACGGCTGCGGGGTGGGTGGCTGGGAGGGAGGGGGGCACATCCATGTATTATAAGACCCCTCCTAAATAACAATAATGATGGTATTCACAGCAGCTAACGGCTGTGGCTGGCGTCTCTCGCTCTGTCCCTCAATCAGAGGGTCAGACGGAGGGAACCGGACGGGGTCACCGAGCAGAGAACCCCGGACAGCGCCCACCGCTCCTCGAAGGTGTCAAGGGAGTCGGTGGACGCCGCCCAGAGGAACTCCGCCCGGATGCGTGAATGTACTGAGGATCGGAAAACGGCCCTACAATCGCAGGACGCCTCATGAGCCAACCTCCGCTCTCTGGTCTTATAAATGGCTGTCTTAGCCAAGGCTAGGAGGAGGCTAACCAGGAGATCCCGCGACTTGGTGGGGCCACGGATGGGGAGTGTATAGATAAAGAGGTGAGGGGAAAAATGAAGCCAAAAGCGCAAAAGAATGTTTGTGAGGAGCCGAAAAAGAGGCTGCAATCTGGCACACTCTAAATAGACGTGCGCCAGGGTTTCCCTCACATTACAGAAGGGGCAAGTCTCCGGAACGGAGGTAAAACGTGTCAAAAACACGCCCGTGCTCACGGCCCCGTGAAGGAGCCGCCAACTGATGTCCCCGACGGGCCTCGGGACCAAGGTGGAGTACAGGCTGGCCCACCGAGGTTGCTCCCCCTCCAAGGGTGGTAGGAGATCTCGCCACTTTGTGTCGGGGCGGGACACCAGGGTGCGGGCGTGAAGGGTATGGAGCGTGAGTGTATATAAATATTGCCGTGATGCAACTTGAAAACCGACCGGTTGCAATTCATGCAGCCGGCTTGCAGTGAAAGGATGAGGGGTGTGTTGGGATCGGCAGGGTAGGGGCCCGATGGAAAGGTCCGGTGGGCCTGGGGTAAAGGATGGGCGGGGTGCGCCCTCGCGCAAGGCTCGGCTGACATAAGCCCGAGCAGCGGGGGTCAAAGCGGCCTCCACCTCCTGAAGCACGCGCCGGGGGGTGCGAAGGCTGGAGAGCCCCATGCGTCGAGCGAGCGTCAGGGGATCCAGCCAGTCTCCCCGGTCGTAGTCCAGGAGGTCCCCGACCCTCGTAACTCCCGCCAGGACCAACCTCTGGCGCACCGTGCGGGACTCCGCCGCCTGCACACGAAGTTGGGGGTTGTGTAGCAGGGGCTCCGTGAGGAGATCTGCCCCCACGATGGCCGCCACAGACCTGGTGGTTGAAAACAGTTTCCAGGTCCGGAGGAGGTCCTGGTAGAAATCCGGCAGCCCGGAGAGGTCTCGCGGAAAACCTCTCGGACAAAGATAAAAGAGCTGCCGGTCATATCGGAGCCCATGGAAGCGGCGTAGGAAGGCGTGCGCCAATATGCTCCACGTCGAACTACCTGCACCATAAAGGAGCCTCTGCAGGGCCTGGAGGCGGAAAACGCGGACCTGAGTGTACAGACACTTCAGGCCCTGCCCTCCTTCCTTCAGGGGCAAATGAAGAACTCCAACAGGGGCCCAGTGCAATCCTGACCAAAAGAACTCCAGAATCAATCTCCGGAGGTGGGACAGGAAACCCGGGGCCGGGGCTAGGGTGTTGAGCCGGTACCAGAGCGTGGACAGGACTAGTTGGTTAAGCACCAGTGCTCTCCCCCGAAGGGAGAGACATCGGAGTAGCCTCGTCCATTTCCTGATCCGCTCAATCACGCCGCCTTCCAAATTTTGCCAGTTCTCCGGCGGAGAAGGGTGCGTGGCAGAAAGGTAAACGCCGAGATAGAGCAGAGGGCCGGCACTCCACCGGATGGTCTGAAGCGCGGGTGGGAGGGAGCTTACCTGCCGCCAGCCCCCCACCGCCAAGCCAGAGCTCTTGACCCAGTTGACTCGGGCGGAGGAGGCTGCTGAATAGATGGCTTGGCATGCCTCCACTCGCGCCAAGTCGCCCGGGTCCTGGACCACGAGGAGGACGTCATCGGCGTACGCCGACAGGACCAGCCGCAGCTCCGGCTCCCGCAGCACCAACCCCGTCAACCTCCTGCGGAGGAGACAGAGGAAAGGCTCGATCGCCAGAGCGTACAGCTGGCCTGAGAGGGGGCACCCCTGCCGCACCCCTCGCCCGAAGCTGACCGGTTCGGTCAGGGTCCAGTTGAGCCTAACCAAACACTCCGCGGAGGCGTACAGCACCCGGAGAAAACTCACAAACTGAGGTCCGAATCCAAACGCCCGCAGGGTGCTCAGGAGGTACCCATGATCCACTCTATCGAACGCCTTCTCCTGATCGAGAGACAGGAGGGCGAACGACAGACCGTCTCTCCGCCCGAGTTCCAAAAGGTCTCGGACTAGAAAGAGGTTGTCAAAAATGCTGCGACCCGGGACAGTATAGGTCTGGTCTGGGTGGATCACGTCCGCCATCACGGACCCTAGCCGCAGCGAAAGTGCTTTCGCTACGATTTTGTAATCCGTGCTAAGGAGTGAGAGGGGACGCCAGTTTCGTAAGTCGCGGAGGTCCCCCTTCTTCGGCAGCAAGGCGAGCACCGCTCGCCTGCACGACAGAGGGAGGATCCCGCCCTGCAAGGACTCAGCCCAGACAGTGACTAGGTCTGGGCCGAGGATGTCCCAGAACGCGCGGTAAAACTCCACGGTCAGCCCGTCCATGCCCGGAGATTTATTGGTGGGCATGCAGCGGAGGGCTTCCGAGAACTCGGCCAGGATGAGAGGCAGCTCTAGCCGCTCTCGGTCGCCCACGCTGACCGTGGGGAGGTCCTCCCAGAGCACCCCGCAAGCGCCAGGATCGGTCGGATCCGGGGAGAAAAGGCTTGTGTAGAAGTCGCGGGCCCTCCCACACATCTCCTCCGGATCCGTGAGGGGGGTGCCGTCTTCCGCTAGAAGGCAGGTGACGTGCTTCTTGGCCCCCCTCGTTTTCTCCAGGGCATAGAAGAAGCGGGAGCCGCGGTCCATCTCCCGAAGGAGGCGGATGCGGGACCGGACGAAGGCACCTCGGGCCCGGTGGTCCTCGAGGGCCCGAAGCTCCTCCCGCTTCTCCCGGCACGCTCCGCAGAGGGACGGGTCCTCGGGGTCGGCGGCCAGGCGCCTCTCCAGCTCCAAGACCTCCTGTTCCAACTGCTCTATCGCCGCATTTCTCCGTCGGCTGGTGCCCCGAGTGTAGTCACGGCAGAAGAGCTTGGCGCGGACCTTCCCTAGATCCCACCATCGCCGCACCGAGGGAAAGGCACGCCACTGCTCTCGCCAGGCGAGCCAAAACTCCCGGAAGGACGTCACGAAGCTTTCGTCCTCCAACAGGCTATTATTAAAGTGCCAATAGGCCGGCCCCGGTCTCTCTGCACGGAGGGAGACCGTTATAGTAACTAAATGATGGTCGGAAAAAGGGGCCGGCCGAATGGTGGAGGAGTGGGCCTGTGAAAGATGGAAACGGGATAAATAAATACGGTCCAACCGAGAGTAGTGTGACCGATGGGCCTCCACCCGGACAAAAGTGAACGTGGAGGTGTCATCTGGGTGATGGTCACGCCAGACGTCCACTAGGGAGTGATATTCAACTATTCCCCAGAGAATATTCGCGGCAGCCGGGCTCGGCTCGGCGCCTGAGCGGTCCTGTTCCTCGAGGGTGGTGTTAAAGTCCCCTCCCAGGACTAGGCACTCGTGCGAATCTAGGGTGCCGAGAAAGTCGGACAACAGGGAAGGTTCCAGAACAATCAGGAACCTTCTGGAGACAATTAAGACAGACAGGCTGATTAGAACACCTGTAGCCAATCAAGAAGCTGTTAGAATCAATTAAGGCAGGCTAATCAGGGCACCTGGGTTTTAAAAAGGAGCTCACTTCAGTTTGTGGTGTGTGTGTAAGGAGCTGGGAGGAAGAGGCACTAGGAGCTGAGAGTGAGAATGCGGACTGTTGGAGGACTGAGGAGTACAAGCATTATCAGACAGTAGGAGGAAGGTCCTATGGTGAGGATAAAGAAGGTGTTGGGAGGAGGCCATGGGGAAGTAGCCCAGGGAGTTGCAGCTGTTGCACAGCTGTTCCAGGAGGCACTCTAGACAGCTGCATTCCACAGGGCCCTGGGCTGGAACCCGGAGTAGAGGGCGGGCCTGGGTTCCCCCCAAACCTCCCAACTGCTGGTCAGACACAGGAGGAATTGACCTGGACTGTGGGTTCAAGACAATGGCCAAACTGAGGGCTGCTGTGAAGCTCCAAGGCGAGCAAATCCGCCAATAAGCACAAGACCCACCAAGGTAGAGGAGAAACTTTTTCACACTGTGTTGTGAAAAATTACTTCCTTATATTTGTTTTAAACCTGCTGCAAGAGAATAGATTGGGATGGACTATGCAGGTACATTTTATTACAGCGTTGCGGGAGGAGTTTGGAAACTGCAGCCGAGTTCCCTGCCAGACTTCAAACCAACATTGAGCTCCATCCATATAAATCAGGCTGCTGTTTTTAGCCTTCCCTGTTAAACAGGGCACAAACGTATCAACATGTGCTCCGTGTTGATTCATTTCTCTCTCAATAAGGAGGGACTGCAGGAGTGACTGCTCAGAAACCACAGCAAGCCTTTGAATTTTGAACAGTGCTCCTCTGCTGGATTCTCTAGTCCAGAGCTACAATTTCAAACAAAAGGACTCCATATCAAAATAAGAGCCCGGCCTCCCATCTCCCAGACAGCGTCAGTGTTCTTGGCTTCATGTCTGATTCTAAATGTTAAATATTCTTGTAAAGGGCAACATTCCTGAATCCATTAATGGCTAACAAACCAATCCTCCCCCTTTTTACTGTCTGAAAGGCCTTTGAGTTCCCAGAACGACATATCCTTTCATAATCCCATCCATAATCATCGGATTATACCGTTCAAGGCAATGAGCGGCTCAGACGTTGACTGCTCTACTCATACCATTTACTGCACTTACACCTATGTATTAGTGCCATTGTTCAGCATTAAGATTTCAGACTAATTAACATTGCAGCTTGATTTCAAACTACTGGTCTCAAAGGCTGCAGAATACTATCCATGTTACAGGCCAGATTCAGCCCTGAATTATATCCCTGCCATCTCAGTGTGAGTGAGAATGCAAAGCACACCACTCAGGCCACAATAGGGACCTACATTTACCAGCCATGCTACAGGGTAAATTACGGCTGCCCCAGCACAATGAGCACCTTTCTTGCCATGAGAACGAGGAGTACTTGTGGCACCTTAGGCCTTCTCTACACTATGAGTTTATGTCAGATTTAGCAGCGTTAAATCGAATTAACCCTGCACCCATCCACACAACAAAGCCATTTTTTTTGACATAAAGGGCTCTTAAAACCGATTTCTGTACTCCTCCCCAACAAGGGGATTAGCACTCAAATCGACATCACCATTTCGAATAAGGGTTAGTGTGAACACAATTAGAAGGTATTGGCCTCCGGGAGCTATCCCACAGTGCACCATTGTGACCGCTCTGAACAGCACTCTGAACTCAGATGCACTGCCAGGTGTACAGGAAAAGCCCCAGGAGCTTTTGAATCTCATTTCCTGTTTGGCCAGGTGAGCTCATCAGCACAGGTGACCATGCAGAGCTCATCAGCACAGGTGACCATGCAGTCCCAGAATCGAAAAAGAGCTCCAGCATGGACTGAACGGGAGGTACTGGATCTGATCGCTGTATGGGGAGAGGAATCCGTGCTATCAGAACTATGTTCCAAAAGACGAAATGCCAAAACATTTCAAAAAATCTCCGAGGCCATGAGGGACAGAGGCTACAGCAGGGACGCAACACAGTGCCGTGTAAAACTTAAGGAGCTCAGACAAGCATACCGGAAAACCAAAGAATCAAACAGATGCTCCGGGACAGAGCCCCAGACACTGCTTCAACGCTGAGCTGCATGCAATTCTAGGGGGGGCCACCACCACTACCCCACCCCTGTCCATGGACTCCGATGATGGGGTACTCTCCGCCATGCCTGAGGATTTTGCGGACAGGGAAGATGAGGAGGAGGAGTACGAGCTTGAGGAGAGCACACAGCACACCGTTCTCCCCGACAGCCAGGATCTTTTTATCACCCTGACTGAAATACCCTGCCAACCCAACCAAGCTGGAGAAGGGACCTCTGGTGAGTGTACCTTTTAAAATATAATACATGTTATAGAAGCAAGTGTTTTTTAATGATTAAGTAGCCTTGAGGATTTGGGATGCATTCGTGGCCAGTACAGCTACTGAAAAAGTCTGTTAACGTGTCTGGGGATGGAGCGGAAATCCTCCAGGGACATCTCCATGAAGCTCTCCTGGAGGTACTCAAAAAGCATTTGCAGAAGGTTTCTGGGGAAAGCAGCCTTATTCCATCCTCCATGGTAGGACACTTTACCATGCCATGCTAGTAGCAAGTAATCTGGTATCATTGCATGACAAAGCCTGGCAGCGTATGGTCCCAGTGTTTCCTGGCATTCAAGTAACATCCGTTCTTTATCTCTGTGTGTTATCCTCAGGAGAGTGATATCATTCACGGTAACCTGGTTGATATAGGGGAATTTAATTAAAGGGACAGTCAGAGGTGGCCATTCCTACTGGGCTGTTTGCCTGTGGCTGAAAAGAAATCCTCCCCATAGTTAGCCACGCAGTGGGAGATGGGGGGCCATTGGCGCTGAGCTGTTCGTGTTTGGCTAGCAGGGATCTTCCCTGATACCAGCCACACTGTGGGGTGAGGGGTAAAGCAATCATCCCAGAGAATTGTTGGGGGGGTTAGTTTGGTTTCTGTTGCTGCACGTTAACAGAAAAACTGCAGCACTAAATGGCCAACTCAACGTGCTTTGCTTGGTATGGGAGAGGAGGGTGCTGCTGTTATGAAGGTTGCAGAAGCCAAATGACTATGGCTTACCATGGCTGCCTGCAAGCCAAATTCTGTTGCCCGGCACTGCGTGTGTGATTTCTAACACCAAAGCCGCAGGCACTCAATATAAGATGCAAAATGCAACGTTGTACCAAAATCACATGTGCTATGTAATGTGAATAGTGTTGTTCACCATGAAAGAGTATAGCCATTGTTCTGTAAAATGTATCTTTTTAAATACATCACTCCCTTTTTGTCCTCCAGCAGCTGCAAATGTTTCAAGCCTCCCTCCTCCGTCCCAAAGGCTATCTCAGATAAGGCGGCGAAAAAAACGCACGCGCGATGACATGTTCTCTGAGCTCATGCAGTCATCCAGCACTGACAGAGCTCAGCAGAATGTGTGGAAGGACACAATAGCAGAGTACAGGAAAGCGGACGATGAACATGAGGAGAGGTGGCAGCAGGAAGATCAGAGGAGGCCTGAGGCAACGCTGGGGCTACTGCGGGATCAAACTGATATGCTCCGGCATCTGGTGGAGGTTCATGAATAGCAGCAGGATCACAGACTGCCACTGCAGCCCCTGTTTAACCGCCCTCTCTCCTCCCCAAGTTCTATAGCATCCTCACCCAGATGCCCAAGAACACGGGGGGAGGCTCCAGGCACCCAACCACTCCACCCCAGTGGACAGCCCAAGCAACAGAAGGCTGTCATTTAACAAGTTTTAAAGTGGCCTTTTCCTTCCCTCCTACCCTCCTCCCACACCCCACCAAGGCTATCTTGTGAGTTATCTCCCTATTTTTAAAATCAAATAATAAAGAATACATGTTTTTTAAACAATAGTGACTTTATTTCCTTTGCAAGCAAGCTGTGATCGAAGGGGGGAGGGCGAGTGGCTTCCAGGGAATTTAGAGGCAACCAAGGAGGCGGGTTTTCATCAAGGAGAAACAAACAGAACTGTCACACAGTACCCTGGCCACTCATGAAACTGGTTTTCAAAGCTTCTCTGATGTGCAGCATTTCCTCCTGTGCTCTTCTAACCACCCTGGTGTCTGGCTGTGCATAATCAGTGGCCAGGCAATTTGCCTCAACCTCCCAACCCACCATAAACGTCTCCCCCTTACTCTCACAGATATTGTGGAGCATACAGAAAGCAGCATTAACAAGGGGAATATTGGTTTCGCTGAGGTCTAACTGAGTCAGTAAACTGTGCCAGTATGCTTTTAAATGTCCAAATGCACATTCTACCGCCATTCTGCACTTGCTCAGCCTGTAGTTGAACAGCTCCTGACGACTGTCCAGGCTGCCTGTGTATGGCTTCATGAGCCATGGCATTAAGGGGTAGGCTGGGTCCCCAAGGATAACTATAGGCATTTCAACATCCCCAACGGTTATTTTCTGGTCTGGGAATAAAGTTCCTTCCTGCAGCTTTTGAAAGAGACCAGAGTTCCTGAAGATGCAAGTGTCATGTACCTTTCCTGGCCATCCCATGGTGATGTTGCTTGTGATCCACCAGTGCTTGCAGCACCATTGAAAAGTACCCCTTGCGGTTTATGTACTGGCTGCCTTGGTGATGCGGTCCCAAGATAGGGATATGCATTCCGTCTATAGCCCCACCATAGTTAGGGATCCCATTGCAGCAAAGCCATCTAGTATGATCTGCACATTTCCCAGAGTCACTACCTTTGATAGCAGCGGTTTAATGATTGCATTGGCTACTTGCATCACAGCAACCCCCACAGTAGATTTGCCCACTCCAAATTGATTACCAACTGCCCGGTAGTGGTCTGGTGTTGCAAGCTTCCACATGGCTATTGCCACTCGCTTGTGAACTGTGAAGGCTGCTCTCATCTTGGTATTCTTGCGCTTCAGGGCAGGGGAAAGCAAGTCACAAAGTTCCATGAAAGTGCCCTTACGCATGTGAAAGTTTCGGGGCCACTGGGAATCATCCCAAACCCACAACACTATGCGGTCCCACCACTCTGTGCTTGTTTCCCGGGCCCAGAATTGGCGTTTCATGGCATGAGCCTGCCCCAGTAACACCATGATCTCCAAATTGCTGGGGACAGCGGTTTTAGAGAAATCTGTGTTCATGTCTTCACCATGCTGCCATCGCCTCTTTGCCTGGTTTTTCAGGTGCTGGTTCTTCATACACTGCACGATAATGCGCAAGGTGTTTACAATGGTCATAACTGCTGCGGTGAGCTGAACGGGCTCCATGCTTGCCATGCTATGGCGTCTGCTCGGGCAATCCAGGGAAAAAGGAGCAAAATGATTTTCTGCTGTTGCTTTCATGGAGGGAGGGAGGGTTGACTGATGATATTTACCCTTAACCACCTGCGACAAATTTTTGGCCCCATCAGGCATTGGGAGCTCAGCCCAGAATTCCAATGGCCAGCAGGGACTGTGGGAACTGTGGGATAGCTACCACAGTGCACCGCTCAGAATGTGAACGCTTGCCACAGTACTGTGGATGCACACCGCCGAATTAATGTGCTTAGTGTGGACACATGCACGTGACTTTATACAATCTGTTCCCAAAAATCGACTTCTGTAAAATCGGAGTACTTTCGTAGTGTAGACATGGCCTTAGAGATTAACAAATTTATTTGAGCATAGGCTTTCATGGGCTAAAGCCCACTTCATCAGATGCATGCAGTGGAGAATACAGTAGGAAGATATATATATATACAGAGAACATGCCATACCAACTCTAACAAGAGTAATCAATTAAGGTGGGCTATTATCAGCAGGAGAAAAAAAACTTTTTTAGTGATAATCAGGATGGCCCATTTCAAACAGTTGACAAAAAGGTGTGAGTAACAGTAGGGGGGAAATTAGCATGGGGAAATAGTTTTTAGTTTGTGTAATGACTCATCCACTCCAAGTCTTTATTCAAGCCTAATTTAGTGGTGTCCAGTTTGCAAATTAATTCCAGTTTTGCAGTTTCTCGTTCGAGTCTGTTTTTGAAGGTTTTTTTGGTTGAATAATTGCGACTTTTAGGTTTGTAATTCAGTGTCCAGGGAGGTTGAAGTGTTCTCTGACTGGATTTTGAATGTTATAATTCTTGACGTCTGATTTGTGTCCATTTATTCTTTTGCGTAGAGACTGTCGAATTTGGCCAATGTATATGGCAGAGTGGCATTGCTGGCACATGATGGCATATATCACATTGGTAGATGTGTAGGTGAATGAGCCTCTGATAGCGTGGCTGATGTGATTAAGTCCTATGATGGTGTCCCTTGAATAGATATGTGGACAGAGTTGGCAACAGGCACCCTATACCGGAAACCTTCTGACCACTATACTTACCTACATGCCTCCAGCTTTCATCCAGACCACATCACATGATCCATTGTCTACAGCCAAGCTCTAAGATACAACCGCATTTACTCCAACCCCTCAGACTGAGACAAACACCTACAAGATCTCTATCAAGCGTTCTTACAACTACAATACCCACCTGCTGAAGTGAAGAAATAGACTGACAGAGGCAGAAGAGTACCCAGAAGTCACCTACTACAGGACAGGCCCAACAAAGAAAGTAACAGAATGCCACTAGCCGTCACCTTCAGCCCCCCACTAAAACCTCTCCAGTGCATCATCAAGGATCTACAACCTATCCTGAAGGACGATCCCTCACTCTCACAGATCTTGGGAGACAGGCCAGTCTTCACTTATAGACAGCCCCCCCAACCTGAAGCAAATATTCACCAGCAACCACACACCACACAACAAAAACACTAACCCAGGAACCTCTCCTTGCAACAAAGCCCGTTGCCAACTCTGTCCACATATCTAGTCCGTGTTCCCCCACACATGCAGTCCATGTTCCTCACCTATGATCAGCAGCACTGAACACTGGAGAAGGGACACGTTTTCGGTATACCGGTGAGGCCATGGCCACAGTCCTCATGCACTAGCAAGTGTCTGGAAGCCAAGCTGGGACCAGATACAAGCTACCCTCCAGAAGTGCAGGAGAATCCACTGAAAAACTTACTACTCCCCAGAGTCCTTGGGATCATTATGCTTATTGCTTCTGCCATGCACAGTACAATAGCTCCAATCGCCTCTCCTCAGGTAGTGCACCCACCCTGCCACTCACAGTACCCAATTAATGCTGGTTCTTTCTCCATCTGTTTTGCTAGTATTATAGGGAAATCTCAGACAGTTCTGTTTAGTATGGGCAGGGCCAGAGAGGATTTCAACAGCAGCAGCAGACTAGCTAACCATCCAAGGAAATCTCCCCATGCAAAGCTTGGTGGTAACACACTGCGTGCTGTGGAGAGATTAGCGTGATCATCTAGGGAAGATAGGCTGCAGATTATACCACACACAGTCTGGGGGATGCTGGGGTCCAGTTTGGCCCTGGCATTAATTAGGACAGCCCAGGAGGCTGACTAACTTAAACTGAGCTATCCATGAGCCTTGGGCAGCAGGGCTTCCTGGTCAAACTCCCTTCACATCCAGAATGCCTCCAGCCTGCCCGTCAGCATATTCTGAAATATTCCCAGAGGCAGGAGTTCTTGCCAAAAGAGCTGGTCAGAAAGTGAAATGCTAGTTTAGAGCAACAAAAATGGGCCTTTGGGAACCCTCCCGTGTTCTTCACAAGCTAGGTTTCTCTTCATTTCTTGACTAGCTTTATTTGAACTTCAACCAAATCTGACACAAAAGTAAACCTCAAGCCACTGATGTCAGTCAGCTATCACCCTTTGCCTTTGGGTCTGACCCCAACATACATTCACAAGCTTTCTTAAAAGCCATCTAGGGTCCTTGACACGAAGGAGAGCCCCAGGGAACAAAGGATTTGATCAGTAGCCAACCAAAGCTGTATAAAGAGACTTGAGGTCTTCCATAAGGAGGTGGTATCACCTATAAGAGCTGGAACTAGTGGTGCCAGCTTAAAGTGGTTTCCATCACATACAGGTTTACAGTTTGGTTCAGTGGCTCAGTACCCCCACCATAAAATTGTTCCAGCACCCTTGGTATCACCAGATATTTGGGGAGGGATGGCGTGTATTGGAGGTGCACAGAAAAAAGTTGGGAGAAAAGTTATTTGGAGGGTGGTCCAGTTGTGCTCGAGTGAAGTAGATGGGACATGGAGAAGGAGAATTCAACCTGCTTTAACTAGTACAAGCAGACAGATATTTTGCAGCTAACCCAGCTTTAACCAACATACAAGTTAACTGCAAATGAAAACCAGAAAATAGTGGTGCCATTTACAGCCCAGTTAATGATAAAGCAGGTGCCTGAGTAAGCAGAGTCAGGATGAGTTCCACCCTGACATTTGGTGGTGAGGTGTGGCAAGTTCTGGAAAAGAACTTCAGGGGCCGATATCATTTGCATAGGCACACCCACCCTGCCTAGAATGAGGCCATAGCTGCCCAAATGGTCACTTTGACTGTTGTGGGATCCCCAGTGTCTCTGTTATTGGGGCAGGAAGAATAAATTGTTATTACCCTGATTATGGGAACCGTGCTTGGAACTGTACTTGGCCTTTTGTTATGATGGAGGGACTCACCATCAACTAAGTAGCACTCGCTAGGCAAGGGACATGGGTTCCAAAACTCTGTGAATTGAGAGAGGCTTGAGACAGGTATTAGTGCCTGGTGGTGAGGGCCTGAAATACCAATTGCACCTCTGTCTCTCTCCACTGTAGAATGACAGAGCTAATTTTGGGTCTATTAAGAGTCTTGCTACAGGTACTGTGCTGAATTCACTTTGGCCTTAGGGTGCACCAGCACCCCCACTACTATGAGCTGAAAACACTGAGCACTGTGTCAAGTAGTGAGGAGCCGGAAGATCTAGAGTGCAGTGGTGCTGTTTGTGGATAGGCTGGTGGAGTGTTTGTGAGACGTTGAGCTGTGCAGAGCGGAGCTGTTCGTGAGACGGCGGAGCGGAGCCCTGTGGGGTAGTCAGCTTCAGGTCACGTAAGGTGCCCCTTACCACTTTCCCCCCACACACAGGCACATTTTTAGCCAGACTGGGGAGTAACACTCTGCAGATGAACTTTTGAACTCTGGGGCTGGACTTTTTGGACTTTGGGTGATTTGTGGATTGCTGGACTCAAGAGACGTTTGGGTTCTGGGACTCAAGAACCCGAGGGAAAGGATGTGGCCCAATTTGCTGGGGTGGGTCTTTGCTCATTGTTTGGTTAATGAACACTAGTTGTGGTGTTTCCCCAATTTAATGCTGATGTCGTTTACCTCATGTTATTAAAGATTCTCTGCTACACCGAGACTCTGTGCTTGCGAGAGGGGAAGTATTGCCTCTTTGAGGTGCCCAGGGGGTGTGTAAGATTTTCCTAGGTCACTGGGTGGGGGCTCGAGCCAGTTTTGCATTTGCTTTGACGAGAGGGAACCCTGCGTACTGAACCCGGCCCTTGCTGCTATCAACTTGACCTGGCAGAAGGGTTACACCTGGTTCAGCTTCCCCACATGCACACACACACCTGAACAAAAAACAACAAACTCAAAGAGCTGGTGGGTTGCCCCCCACACACCTTACTCTTTTCTGGGAGCCTGACAGTGACATTTTTGGGCCTGGAAGAGTATACATTTCAGAGCCCAGTGCTTTCACAAGTCTCACCAATACTTGTCTATGAGATACAAGAAGCAGAAGTGCTCTTCCAGGCTAAAAACCAGTAAAATCACAGTGGGGACCAATGTGAGAACATGGCATTCTGCCAGAAGATGGAGTGTGAGGAAGCTGTTCTTCACTTCACTGTGATTGGCTTAAGAACAGAGTATAGAACAAAGAAATTCACTCTCCCGTAACAGTCTGTCGAAGATAGCACACTAGCTGTAGGAGTTCTCTCTTGACACTACTGTACAGAGGCTTTGAGAGGCAAGAATGGAGTACTATATGCGTGGGCTCATTGTGTCTACCAGCTTCCCACATATAGCAATCATGGCACAAGTTATGTTTTTGCTAAATATGGAAGTGTTTCATTAACATGGGAAATTAAGTTGCAAATAGACTAGCGAATGACTTGTCATTTAAGTGTCAGAACATAAGGGTACACCCTGCATTCACTACGACTCTAAGCCCTGGTCTACACAAGGAGTTGAGGTTGAATTTAGCTGCACTAAATCGTTTTAACCCTGCACCCGTCCACATGATGAAGCCCTGTTTTTTGACTTAAAGGGCTCTTAAAATTGATTTCCTTACTCCACTCCCAACAAGGGGATTAGCGCTGAAATCGGCCTTGCCGGGTCGAATTTGGGGTACTCAAAATCAGTCCCTCAGGGAACTGATGGGCAGGATCCCCTGGGAGAATAACATGAGGGGGAAAGGAGTCCAGGAGAGCTGGCTGTATTTTAAAGAATCCTTATTGAGGTTATAGGGACAAACCATCCCGATGTGTAGAAAGACTAGTAAACATGGCAGGCGACCAGCTTGGCTTAACAGTGAAATCCTTGCTGATCTTGAACACAAAAAAGAAGCTTACAAGAAGTGGAAGATTGGACAAATGACCAGGGAAGAGTATAAAAATATTGCTCGGGCATGCAGGAGTGAAATCAGGAAGGCCAAATCACACCTGGAGTTGCAGCTAGCAAGAGATGTTAAGAGTAACTAGAAGGGTTTCTTCAGGTATGTTAGCACAAGAAGAAAGTCAAGGAAAGTGTGGGCCCCTTACTGAATGAGGGAGGCAACCTAGTGACAGAGGATGTGGAAAAAGCTAATGTACTCACTGCTTTTTTTGCCTCTGTCTTCACGAACAAGTTCAGCTCCCAGACTACTGCACTGGGCAGCACAGCATGGGGAGGAGGTGACCAGCCCTCTGCGAAGAAAGAAGTGGTTCGGGACTATTTAGAGAAGCTGGACGAGCACAAGTCCATGGGGCTGGATGCGCTGCATCCGAGAGTGCTAAAGGAGTTGGCGGATGTGATTGCAGAGCCATTGGCCATTATCTATGAAAACTCATGGCGACTGGGGGAAGTCCCGGACGACTGGAAAAAGGCTAATGTAGTGCCCATCTTTAAAAAAGGGAAGAAGGATGATCCTGGGAACTACAGGCCAGTCAGCCTCACCTCAGTCCCTGGAAAAATCATGGAGCAAGTCCTCAAGGAATCCATGCTGAAGCACTTAGAGGAGAGGAAAGTGATCAGGAACAGTCAGCATGGATTCACCAAGGGCAAGTCATGCCTGACTAAGCTAATTGCCTTCTATAATGAGATAACTGGCTCTGTGGATGAGGGAAAAGCAGTGGACATGTTGTTCCTTGACTTTAGCAAAGCTTTTTTTAACTGCCAGAAAGTTAAAGAAGTATGGGTGGATGAATGGACTATAAGGTGGATAGGAAGTTGGCTAGATTGTCGGGCTCAACGGGTAGTGATCCATGGCTCCATGTCTAGTTGGCAGCCAGTGTCAAGTGGAGTGCCCCAAGGGTCGGTCCTGGGGCCGGTTTTGTTCAATATCTTCATAAATGATCTGGAGGATGGTGTGGATTGCACCCTCAGCAAGTTTGCAGATGACACTAAACTGGGAGGAGAGGTAGATACGCTGGAGGGTAGGGATAGGATACAGAGGGACCTAGACAAATTAGAGGATTGGGCCCAAAGAAATCTGATGCGGTTCAACAAGGACAAGTGCAGAGTCCTGCACTTAGGATGGGAGAATCCCATGCACCACTACAGACTAGGGATTGAATGGCTTGGCAGCAGTTCTGCAGAAAAGGACCTAAGGGTTACAGTGGACAAGACTCTGGATATGAGTCAACAGTGTGCCCTTGTTGCCAAGAAGGCCAATGGCATTTTGGGATGTATACGTAGGGGCATTGCCAGCAGATCGAGGGATGTGATCGTTCCCCTCTATTCAACATTGGTGAGGCCTCATCTGGAGTACTGTGTCCAGTTTTGGGCCCCACACTACAAGAAGGATGTAGAAAAATTGGAAAGCGTCCAGGGGAGGGCAACAAAAATGATTAGGGGACTGGAACACATGACTTATGAGGAGAGGCTGAGGGAACTGGGATTGTTTAGTCTGCGGAAGAGAAGAATGAGGAGAGATTTGATAGCTGCTTTCAACTACCTGAAAGGGGGTTCCAAAGAGGATGGATCTAGACTGTTTGCAGTGGTAGCTGATGACAGAACAAGGAGTAATGGTCTCAAGTTGCAGTGGGGGAGGTTTAGGTTGGATATTAGGAAAAACATTTTCACTAGGAGGGTGGTGAAACACTGGAATGCGTTACCTAGGGAGGTGGTGGAATCTCCTTCCTTAGATATTTTTAAGGTCAGGCTTGACAAAGGCCTGGTTGGGATGATTTAGTTGGGGATTGGTCTTGCTTTGAGCAGGGGGTTGGACTAGATGACCTCCTGAGGTCCCTTCCAACCCTGATATTCTATGATTCTATGATTCTACTGTGGACACAATTAGATGGTATTGGCCTCCAGGAGCTATCCCAGAGTGCTTCATTGTGACCACTCTGGACAGCACTCTCAACTCAGAAACACTGGCCAGGTAGACAGGGAAAGGCCCGCAAACTTTTGAATTTCAATTTCCTGTTTGGACAGCGTGGCAAGCTGCAGGTAAGTGCAGAGCTCATCAGCAGAGGTGACTATGATGGAGTCCCAGAATCGCAAAAGAGCTCCAGCATGGACCGAATAGGAGGTACGGGATCTGATCGCTGTATGGGGAGAGGAATCCGTGCTATCAGAACTCCGTTCCAGTTTTCGAAATGACACAACATTTGTCAAAACCTCCCAGGGCATGAAGGACAGAGGCCATAACAGGGACCCAAAGCTGGGCCACGTGAAACTTAAGGAGCTGAGGCAAGCCTACCAGAAAACCAGAGAGGGAAACGGCCGCTCCGGGTCAGAGCCCAAAACATGCCGCTTCTATGATGAGCTGCATGCCATTTTAGGGGGTTCAGCCACCACTACCCCAGCCGTGTTGTTTGACTCCTTCAGTGGAGATGGAGGCAACACGGAAGCAGGTTTTAGGGACGAGGAAGATGGTGATGATGAGGTTGTAGATAGCTCACAGCAAGCAAGCAGAGAAACCGGTTTTCCCGACAGCCAGGAACTGTTTCTCACCCTGGACCTGGAGCCAGTACCTCCCAAACCCACCCAAGGCTGCCTCCCGGGCCCGCCAGATGGAGAAGGGACCTCTGGTAAGTGTACCTTTTAAAATATTATACATGGTTTAAAAGCAAGCATGTTTAATGATTAATTTGCCCTGGTATTCGCGGCTCTCCTGGATGTACTCCCAAAGCCTTTGCAAAGGGTTTCTGGGGAGGGCAGCCTTATTCCGTCCACCATGGTAGGACACTTTACCACACCAGGCCAGTAGCACATACTCGGGAATCATCTAGAACAAAGCATTGCAGTGTATGTTTGCTGGCGTTCAAACAACATCCGTTCTTTATCTCTCTGTGTTATCGTCAGGAGAGTGATATCATTCATGGTCACCTGGTTGAAATAGGGTGCTTTTCTTAAGGGGACATTCAGAGGTGCCCATTCCTGCTGGGCTGTCTGCCTGTGGCTGAACAGAAATGTTCCCCGCTGTTAGCCACGGGGAGGGGGGATGGGCTGGCCACATGGTGCAGGGAGGCAAAATGCGACCTTGGAACAAAAGCACATGTGCTATGTATGTAATGTTAACAGCAAGGTTTACCATGAAAGAGTGTACCCATTGTTCTATAAAATGTGTCTTTTTAAATACCACTGTCCCTTTTTTTTTCTCCACCAGCTGCATGTGTTTCAAGGATCACAGGATCTTCTCCTTCCCAGAGGCTAGTGAAGATTAGAAGGCAAAAAAAACACACTCGCGATGAAATGTTCTCTGAGCTCATGCTGTCCTCCCACACTGACAGAGCACAGACGAATGTGTGGAGGCAGACAATGTCAGAGTGCAGGAAAGCACAAAATGACTGGGAGGAGAGGTGGTGGGCTGAAGAGAGTAAGTGGCGGGCTGAAGAGAGGGCTGAAGCTGAAAGGTGGCGGTAGCGTGATGAGAGGAGGCAGGATTCAATGCTGAGGCTGCTGGAGGATCAAATTAATATGCTCCAGCATATGGTTGAGGTGCAGGAAAGGCAGCAGGAGCACAGACCGCAGCTACAGCCCCTGTGTAACCAACCGCCCTCCTCCCCAGGTTCCATAGCCTCCTCACCCAGATACCCAAGAACGCAGTGAGGGGGCCTCCAGCCACCCAGCCACTCCACCGCAGAGGATTGCCCAAGCAACAGAAGGCTGGCATTCAATAAGTTTTAAAGTGCTGTGTGGCCTTGTACTTCCCTCCTCCACCACCCCTCCCGTTGCTTCTCTCCTCCACCATCCCTCCCGGGCTACCTTGGCAGTTATCCCCCTATTTGTGTGATGAATTAATAAAGAATGCATGAATGTGAAGCAACAATGACTTTATTGCCTCTGCAAGCGGTGATCGAAGGGAAGAGGGGAGGGTGGTTAGCTTACAGGGAAGCAGAGTGAACCAAGGGGCAGGGGGTTTCATCAAGGAGAAACAAACAGAACTTTCACACCGTAGCCTGGTCAGCCATGAAACTGGTTTTCAAAGCTTCTCTGATGCGCACCGCACCCTCCTGTGCTCTTTTAACCGCCCTGGTGTCTGGCTGCGCGTAACCAGCAGCCAGGCGATTTGCCTCAACCTCCCACCCCACCATAAATGTCTCCCCCTTACTCTCACAGATATTGTGGAGCACACAGCAAGCAGTAATAACAGTGGGAATATTGGTTTCGCTGAGGTCTAAGCGAGTCAGTAAACTGCGCCAGCGCGCCTTTAAACGTCCAAATGCACATTCTACCACCATTCTGCACTTGCTCAGCCTGTAGTTGAACAGCTCCTGACTACTGTCCAGGCTGCCTGTGTACGGCTTCATGAGCCATGGCATTAAGGGGTAGGCTGGGTCCCCAAGGATAACTATAGGCATTTCAACATCCCCAACGGTTATTTTCTGGTCTGGGAATAAAGTCCCTTCCTGCAGTTTTTGAAAGAGACCAGAATTCCTGAAGATGCGAGCGTCATGTACTTTTCCCAGCCATCCCATGTTGATGTTGGTGAAAGGTCGCTTGTGATCCACCAGTGCTTGCAGCACTGTTGATAAGTACGCCTTGTGGTTTATGTACTCGCTGGCTTGGTGCTCCGGTGCCAAGATAGGGATATGGGTTCCGTCTATGGCCCCACCACAGTTAGGGAATCCCATTGCAGCAAAGCCATCCACTATGACCTGCACATTTCCCAGGGTCACTACCCTTGATAGCAACAGATCTTTGATTGCATTGGCTACTCTTGCATCACAGCAACCCCCACAGTGGATTTGCCCACTCCAAATTGATTCCCGACTGACCGGTAGTGGTCTGGCGTTGCAAGCTTCCAGAGGGCTATCGCCACTCACTTGTGAACTGTGAGGGCTGCTTTCATCTTGGTATTCTTGTGCTTCAGTGCAGGGAAAAGCAAGTCACAAAGCTCCATGAAAGTGCCCTTATGCATGCGAAAGTTTCGCAGCCACTGGGAATCGTCCCAGCCCTGCAACACTATGTGCTCCCACCACTCTGTGCTTGTTTCCCAGGCCCAGAATCGGCATTCCACTGCATGAACCTGCCCCATTAGCACCATGATGCCCACATTGCCAGGGCCCGTGCTTTGAGAGAAGTCTGTGTCCATGTCCTCATCACTCTCCTTACTGCGCTGTCGTTGCCTACTCGCCTGGTTTCACTTTGCCAGGTTCTGGTGCTGCATATACTGCTGGATAATGCGTGTGCTGTTTAATGTGCTCCTAATTGCCAAAGCGATCTGAGCGGGCTCCATGCTTGCCGTGGTATGGTGTCTGCACAGAAAAAAGGCGCGGAACGATTGTCTGCTGTTGCTCTGACGGAGGGAGGGGCGACTGATGATATGGCTTATAGCATTAGCTTACAGGGAATTAAAGTCAACAAAGGGGGTGGCTTTACATCAGGGAGAAACAAAAACAATTGTCACACAGAATGGCCCCCTCAAGGATTGAACTCAAACCCCTGGGTTTAGCAGGCCAATGCAGTACCACGTCTGCCAGCACCCAGGAGACATACGGTGACAGTGAGCTGAGCGGGCTCCATGCTTGCCGTGCTATGGCGTCTGCACAGGTAACTCAGGAAAAAGGTGTGAAACGATTGTCTGCCGTTGCTTTCACAGAGGGAGGGAGGAAGGGCCTGATAACATGTACCCAAAACCACCCGCAACAATGTTTTTTTGCCCCATCAGGCATTGGGATCTCAACCCAGAATTCCAATGGGCAGCAGAGACTGCGGGAACTGTGGGATAGCTACCCACAGTGCAACACTCCGGAAGTCAATGGTAGCCTCGGTACTGTGGAAGCACTCCGCTGAGTTAATGCACTTAATGCACTTAGAGCATTTTGTGTGGGGACACACACAATCGACTATATAAAAACGATTTCTGAAAAACTGACTTCTATAAATTCAACCTAATTTCGTAGTGTAGACATACCCTAAGTAATCTAATCTGTTTGCAAATCAGGAGTTGCGCCTCTGAGTTCCCACTCAGGATGGGTGGAAGGTTTGTTGCACTCACAGCTCCTCCAAAATGCCCTTGAAACATTTTAAAAAAACACTTTGCAGCCAAAAGGAAGTACAGATGCTCCCCACCTATGAAAAAGTCAGAAATTAGGAGTTTAGGTTCCTAACTAAGCACCCAGGTTTGTAAATTCTGGACTTGCCTCTGTGTGCCACATCTGTAAGAACTGTTTGTTTTTATGGAGTGCTTTGAAATACTTAGTTGACAAAATTTTAGTGCAAAATATTTTAAATAGACCAGATCCTGAAGTCCTCACCAAGGAATATTTCCATTGGCATCACTGATCCATTGTTATAGTTGGGAAGGGAAGGTGGAGTCATCACAGCAGTCCAAAGACCCATGCCTGCCTAGAGAACAGAAGTAGTTAGCAAGCCTTTGTTACTCACCTCTCAGGATATAAGAAAGAAGAGTAGTCTAGTTGTAGGATGCTGGAATGGGAGGCATGGGACTTGGGTTCAATTCTTGGCTCAGCCACAGACCAATTTTGACCACTGTCTTATACCCATTTTACAGAAGAGGAATCAATACTTGAACACTCCTTTGAGGCAGAGAGGATAAAATCCCTTATGACCACAAGGCACTGGGTATTACAAGCAGATGTGAAGTGTGCTGTGTTTGATGAGATGGGACCAGTGAAAGTTATATATCCCATCACATCTTGTCAAGACTAAATAATGCTAGTTTTTGCCTCATTTATTTTTATGAAAACAAGACAAACCCAAAAAATGTTAACTTAACATTTTCTTTTTGTTTGAGAGAGAATCCTCCTTATTTCTGGTTCGATCTAGTTCCATTTTTTGCTCAGTGTGTTTAAAGTTTACTCTGATCGATCTACTTCAGGGAGGCAGCCTTGGGTGGGTTTGGGAGGTACTGGCTCCAGGTCCAGGGTGAGAAACAGTTCCTGGCTGTAGGGAAAGATTGTTCAATATCTTCATAAATGATCTGGGGGGTGCAGTTTGGATTTGTTGAACAGACACTCCAGGCCAAAAGCAGCTCTGTTGTGTCTACTGAAGAGAACCGAGTTACAGGAGCAGAGAGCCTGGCCCATTACTTCAGGTGTTTCTACTAAACTGATCCAAAGTGAACTGGTTCAGGTAGAACAGAGCAACTCCTGTCTGAGCTATTATTTCTGGCTGTTTACAGACCCTGGGGGTATGTCTACACTACAAAATTAGGTCAAATGTATAGAACTTGATTTTTTAGAAAGTGATGTTATACAGTCGATTGTGTGTCCCCACACTAACGCACTAAGCGCATTAAGTCGGTGGAGTGCATCCACAGTACCAAGGCTAGTGTCAACTTTCGGAGGGTTGCACTGTGGGTAGCTATCCCACAGTTCCCGCAGTCTCTGCCGCCCATTAGAATTCTGGGTTAAGCTCTCAATGCTTGATGGGGCAAAAACATTGTCATGGGCGGTTTTGAGTACATGTCATCAGTCGCCCCTCCCTCCATGAAAGCAACGGCAGACAATCGTTCTGCGCCTTTTTTCCATGCGGGCGCCATACTGCTTTCAGCAGACGGTGCAGTAGGACTGCTAACCATCGTCATTGTCATCCACAGCTTCTGCTGCCACTCTGCTCTCCTGATGCTATGAATCCACCTCGCAGGTCCTCTATATGACCATCATCATCCACTGCTTCTGCTAGCACTCTGCTCTCCTGCTCTCCTGCTGGTCTCGCAGGACCGCTTCTGCCGCAACTCTGCTCAGCTGCTCTTGCCTCGCCATACCATGGCAAGCATGCAGCTCGCTCAGCTGTTGTGTCCTGGCAGCAGACAGTGCAGTAGGTCTGCAAAACTGGTCATTCAACCACCGCTTCCCCTGCAACTCTGCTCTCCTGCAGATGCCATACCACGGCAAGCATGGAGCCCGCTCAGATCACATTGGCAATTAGGAGCACATTAAACAGCACACGCATTATCCAGCAGTATATGCAGCACCAGAACCTGGCAAAGTGAAACCAGGCGAGTAGGCAACGACAGCGCAGTAAGGAGAGTGATGAGGACATGGACACAGACTTCTCTCAAATCATGGGCCCCGGCAATTTGGCCATCCTGGTGGCAATAGGGCAGGCTCATGCCATGGAACTGATTCTTGGCCCGGGAAACAAGCACAGAGTGGTGGGACCACATAGTGTTGCAGGGCTGGGACAATTCCCAATCAATTTGGAGTGGGCAAATCTACTGTGGGGGCTGCTGTGATCCAAATAGCCAATGCAATCACTGAGCTGCTGCTATCATGGGTAGTGGCTCTGGGAAATGTGCAGATCATAGTGGATGGCTTTGCTGCAATGGGATTCCCTAACTGTGGTGGGGTGATAGACGGAACCCATATCCCTATCTTGGCACCGGAGCACCAAGCCGGCGAGAACATAAACCGCAAGGGGTACTTTTCAATGGTGCTGCAAGCACTGGTGGATCACAAGCGACGTTTCACCATTATCAACGTGGGATGGCTGGGAAAGGTACATGGCGCTCGCATCTTCAGGAACTCTGGTCTGTTTCAAAAGCTGCAGGAAGGGACTTTATTCCCAGACCAGAAAATAACCATTGGGGATGTTGAAATGCCTATAGTTATCCTTGGGGACCCAGCCTACCCCTTAATGCCATGGCTCATGAAGCCATACACAGGCAGCCTGGACAGTCGTCAGGAGCTGTTCAACTACAGGCTGAGCAAGTGCAGAATGGGGTAGAATGTGCATTTGGACTTTAAAAGCGCGCTGGCGCAGTTTACTGACTCAGTTAGACCTCAGGGAAACCAATATTCCAATTGTTATTACTGCTTGCTGCGTGCTCCACAATATCTGTGAGAGTAAGGGGGAGACATTTATGGTGGGGTGGGAAGTTGAGGCAAATTGCCTGGCTGCTGATTACGCACAACCAGACACCAGGGCGGTTAGAAGAGCACAGGAGGGTGCGGTGCGCATCAGAGAAGCTTTGAAAACCAGTTTCATGGCTGACCAGGCTACGGTGTGAAAGTTCTGTTTGTTTCTCCTTGATGAAAACCCACCCCCATGGTTCACTCTACTTTCCTGTAAGCCAACTGCCCTCCCCTCTCCCCTTCGATGACCACTTGCAGAGGCAATAAAGTCATCGTTGTTTCAAATTCATGCATTCTTTATTCATTCATCATACAAATAGGGGGATAACTGCCAAGGTCGCCCAGGAGAGATGGGGGAGGAGGGAAGCACCAGGTGGCGTGGTGGAGGAGGGAGGAGGGAAGGACAAGGCCACACTGCACTTCAAAACTTATTGAATGCCAGCCTTTTGCTGCTTGGGCAGTCCTCTGGGGTGGAGTGGTTGGGTGCCCAGAGGGCCCCCCTCTCCCCGCATTCTTGGGCGTCTGGGTGAGGAGGCTATGGAACTTGGGGAGGAGGGCGGTTGGTTACACAGGGGCTGCAGTGGCGTTCTGTGCTCCTGCTGCCTTTCCTGCACCTCATCCATATGCCAGAGCATATCAGTTTGATCCTCCAGTAGCCTCAGCATTGCATCTTGCCTCCTTTCATCATGCTGCTGCCACCTCTCCTGTTGCTCCAGCCATCTATCCTCTCACGCGTCCCTCCTGTCCTCGTATTCATTTTGTGCTTTTCTGGACTCTGCCATTTTCTGCCTCCATGCATTCTGCTGGGCTCTTTCAGTTTGGGTGGACTGCATGAGCTCAGAGAACATTTCATCGCTAATGCCTTCTTATCTGCACTAGCCTCTGGGACGGAGATGCTGGTCGCAGCATTGAGACATTTGCAGCTGCGGGAGGAAAAAAAGGGAGATTAAAATTAAAAAAGACACATTGGCCATTTAAAAAGGGGGGCTGATGTTTTCGGGTTAACGTACAGCACAAACCCAGCTAAACCCCCCCCCCACACACAATTCTCTGGGATGATCGCTTCACCCCTCCCCCCACCACGTGGCTAACAGCAGGGATGATTTCTTTTCAGCCACAGGCGAACAGCCCAGCAGGTATGGCCACCTCTGATGTCCCCTTAATAAAATTCCCCTATTTCAACCAGGTGACCATGAATGATATCACTCTCCTGAGGATAACACAGAGAGATAAAGAATGGATGTTGCTCAAATGCCAGCAAACACCGGGACCACACGCTGCCATGCTTTCTTATGCAATGATTCCAGACTATGTGCTACTGGCCTGCCGTGGTAAAGTGTCCTACCATAGAGGAAGCAATAAGGCTGCCCTCCCCAGAAACCTTTTGCAAAGGCTTTAGGAGTACCTCCAGGACAGCTTCATAGAGATGTCCCTGCAGGATTTCCGTCCCATCCCCAGACACGTTAACAGACTTTTCCAGTAGCTGTCCTGGCCGCGAATGCATCCCAAGACTTCAGGGCAAATTAATCATTAAACACTCTTGCTTTTAAACCATGTATTATATTTACAAAGGTACACTCACCAGACCTATCTTCTCTGCCTTCAAGGTCCTGGAGCCCAGGTTGGGAGGGTATTGGATCCAGGTTGATAAACAGTTCCTGGCTGTCAGGGAGAACAGTTTCTCTGCTTGCCTGGTGTGCGCTATCTTCAACCTCCCCCTCCTCATTGTCATCCTCATCCTCAAAATCCTCATCCTTGTTGCGTGAGACTCCCCCCTTGCAGGAGTCCACGTACAGGAGTGGGGCAGTGGTAGGGGCACCCCCTAGAATTGCATGCAGCTCATCATAAAAGTGGCATGTCTGGGGCTCTGACCCCGAGTGGGCGTTTGCCTCTTGGGTTTTTTGGTAGGCTTGCCTAAGCTCCTTACGTTTCACGCGGCGCTGCTGTGGGTCCCTGTGATAGCCTCTGTCCTTCATGCCCTTGGAGATTTTTTCAAATATTTTGGCATTCGTAGTTCTGATAGCACGGATTCCTCTCCCCATACAGCGATCAGATCCAGTACCTCCCATTCCGTCCATGCTGGAGCTCTTTTGCGATTCTGGGACTCCATGGTCACCTCTGCTGATGAGCTCTCCACACTGGCCAAACAGGAAATGAAATTCAAAAGTTCACAGGGCTTTTCCTGTGTACCTGGCCAGTGCATCCAAGTTGAGAGTACTATCCAGAGCGGTCACAGTGGAGCACTGTGGGATAGCTCCCAGAGGCCAATACAGTCGAATTGTGTCCACACTAACCCAAATTCGACCCAGCGATGTCGATTTCAGTGCTAATCCCCTCGTCGGGGAGGAGTACAGAAATCGATTTTAAAAGCTCATTAAGTCGACAAAAATGGCTTTGTTGTGTGGATGGGTGCAGGGTTAAATCAATCTAATGCTGCTAAATTCAACCTAAACTCATAGTGTAGACCAGGGCTGGAAGACAGCACTGCCTTGGGTACACTAGGAGCTAAAACTTTCATTTTTTAATGAAAGCCTAGTTTCTGGAGCACAACATGGCAGCAACTTATCAGCTTGAGGGCTTCACCTCTATATATTCCATGTATGCTTCATCCTCTGTGTTTGCCCTGGCACAGATTTCACAGATTCTTCCTATGCTACATATCTTTTTATAAAAACCTTTTAGCTCTACATTTACCTACTTCCTTCTATTTCCCCCTGCCCCTTCATCTTTTATTGTTGTTGCAAGAAGAAAGTAAAGGGGTTTTTTTTGCTGGTTTTTGGGTTCCTTTTCCATGAGTGTTTGGTCTTTACACTTTTTGTCCTCCCCTTAACTCAGATCCTGCTCTGCAAAGTTCACAGATCCAAGTATCAATCTTCCCACACTGCTGACTCCTGCTCCATTTAGCCTGCCGACTCCACCTCTCCTCTTCTGAGTCGCTTTCCTCTTCAGACTTTCTTCAAGGCCAGCCTCCCTCAATTGCTGGGCGGACACAGCTGGCCGTGCAGAAAGGCAGGGACAAGTGGGAGGGTGGCAGTGCAGGGAGTTTTCATTCAGCAGTGCTTCCTTAGTAACACAGCAGCTGCTTTGAAGCTCCAAGGTCCAATTTCTCCAGCTGAAGTTACTAGTAATAAAAAGTAGCAGCTAAATATATTCCAAGTGTACTTTAGAGCAAGTTCATTCTACCTTTAAAGCTTTGTCTGAGAATACAGAACAAAGGCTGTAAATACATAATGCACCAAATGGTTGGAAGGCCACTAAGCTTGCTACATGTAACATACCCTGACAAAGCCATGTTACCAATGAAGTGGAAAACTAAGCAACTTAAAACCATGCCCTCTACTCTGTATCCCACAGGAACAGACTTTACCACTTCAACATCTGTACACCCCAGACCATGCACTGCTTCCCTGAGCTCTCTCTTGTGCACACTTCACCATACTACCCCTGTCCCAAGGCAGGGTTAGCAGTCTGCTGTAGGTGGGGGAAGTTTGGTAAAGGGTGGGGACAGAAGTCTGGCAGAGGTAGTTGTGGCATAAAGCAGTCATTCGGATTACTTATGCCCAAAACCAGCCTTCACCCAATGAAGCTTTGCAGAAGTGAAGATTCACTTAACCCCTTACATTGCTACAATCAGTGCAGTCAGTTCTTTGTGGAGTGGAGGGGTGTGGGGGACCTGGGTAAAGAAATAATCTAAAGAGTTCAGCTCTTTCTGTTCAGTTACATGGGAACAGGGTGACTGATTTGTTTGATGAACATTGACTATACACCAGCCTACAAAGCTGATCAGAGTCTACTGACAGTTAGGCTGTTCATCACTCAACATGGGTGATGTTCACCCCGTATGCAGAAAGCCCCTGAAGGAGCTATAATAATGATATATCAGAATTGGAAAAGGTATAGAGAAGGGCAACAGGTGATTAGGGGCCTGGAATAGCTTCCATTGAGGAGAGATTAAAAAGACTGGGACTTTACAGCTTGGAAAAGAGAGACTACTTAATAATAATAATAATATATCAGAATTGGAAAAGGTATAGAGAAGGGCAACAGGTGATTAGGGGCCTGGAATAGCTTCCATTGAGGAGAGAGTAAAAAGACTGGGACTTTACAGCTTGGAAAAGAGAGACTACTTAGGTGGGATATGATAGAGGTGTATACAATCATGAACAGTCTGGTGAAAGTGAATGGGGAAGTGTTATTTCCCCTTAACATAAGAACCAGGGGTCATCCAATGAAATTATAGCCAGGTTTAAAATAAAGGGGAGTACTACTTCACACAATGCACAGTCAATCTGTGGAACTCATTGCCAGGGATGGTGTGAAGGCCAAAACAATAACTGGGTTCAAAAAAGAATGAGATAAATTGGAGGATAGGTCCATCAATGGCTATTACCCGAGAGGGTCAGGGAGAACCCCATGCTTTGGGTCTCTGTAAGCCTCTAACAGATGCTGAGACAGGACTACAGGGGATGGATCACTTGATAATTGCCTTGATCTGTTCATTCACTGTGAAACATCTAGCTTTGGCCACTTCCGGAAGACAGGATATTGTGCGAGATGAACCATTGGTCTGACCCAGTATGGCCCTACTTATGTTCTTAGACATCACCAACCCTCGCAGCAGGGTCAATATTACTGTAAGTTCCAACCTATGGGTCTCATTCTCCCTACACCAGTCAGGAGCAATTCCACATAGCATTGTGCAAGAGGATCCTGACAGAGAACACAGCTTGTGAACCGATACAGGGGAGCTAAAACCAAGTCCTTCAAGTCTGGAGTGGGAAAGTAGTCAAAGGTCCAGGACACGCTCAATCACATGTTCATTTCCATTAGATTTCCTTTTCTTGCCCCCCAGTTTCTGTATATTCTCCTCCAGGCTAAGAAACTAGAACTGCAACCAAGTTGTATATCATGACAACGAGAACATTTTGATTTATGTCTACATTTCACTGGGTCACATATTCATTCAAGCAAGTTGACAATCTGCGTCAGTTCTTAGGAGGGAACAGTTATAATGCCATCAGTTCTCAGTCACTTCTCATTAGGTTGACTTAATCAGAAATCAGTTTTACTATTTCATTATATTTTCCCTCTGTGTTTAGTGATGTTCCACTTGGTGGCCAAATACCAGAGAAGATATGAATGCTCTGAAGCATATTTGTAGATCTCTGACTTGAAACCGATTTGAAATATTTACCTTGTCAGGAAATTGAGTTACACTCCTAGTTACTATAGTCAACATCTAATCTTTTGTGGCCAGTGTAACGGACTCATAAGTGGTTTGTCAAAACCCCCTCCCCTCTCAAAATACCCAAGATATATCATTGCAATTTATTTCACATTTTACTGTATTCTGAATATTGCACTGATCTAGTTGTTTGACATCAGTGGGAATTGGATCAGGCCCCAATGAGAGTTTCAGTGGGCTGCAAATAAGATTTAAATCAGGTAAATTGAATTTAAAAAATGAACATAAGATTCTAGTTAGTAACCAACAATGTTTTTCAGGGGGAAGATCTCAGTGCTTGGCAAACTTTCACAGCAGAGACACAGCATGAGAGTTTTGTATGAAAAATTTAAATCATTTTCCCAGTTTTTCAAGAGAAAACACAAAGCCCCATCTCCTACTTGACTTATAATAATGCTTTATTCTAAAGAGTAACTGCTTATGTTACAACACCTTCCCTCCAAAAGGAGCCAGGGTGTTCTTGAAACAGGCCGTGATATTGTCTTTATGACTGGGTCTTTCAACACATATGGAGCATCCCCAAAAAATCCATGAGCTTGTCTTTCTACACCAGTGACATTGCAGGATAGGAGCCTGTCATAATCATACAGCTAACAGTAGCCTAGAATTCCTCCTTACCTGTAAGTGGTTAAGAAGCTCAACTAACCTGGTTGGCACCTGACCAAAAGGGCCAATGGGGAAAGAAAATACTTGCAAATCGGGGGCGGGGGGCTTTGTTTGTGTGTTCTCTTGGGAAGCAGAGAAGCATCAGGTCAGAAAACTCCTTCTATAAACCATCCTAAAATGAGTCTCAATATTGCAAAAAGAGTAAGTAAATAAAGCAAGGCGCGTTAGATTATCTTTTGTTTTAGTTTTTAAATTTTCCCTTTGCTAGAGGGAGGTTTATTCCTGTATTTTGTAACTTTAAAACTAAGCCTAGAGGGAGTTCTGCTCTGTTTTTGAATCTTTTGTTACCCTCTAAAGTTATTTTCCATCCTGATTTTACAGAGGTGATTCTTTTACCTTTTTTTAAAAAATAAAATTCTTCTTTTAAGAACCTAATTGATTTTCAGTGTCCTAAGATCCAGGGGGGTTGATCTGTGCTCACTTTGTAACCAATTGGTTAGGATATTATTCTCAAGCCCCCCCCCCGGAAAGGGGTGTAAGGGTTTGGGGGGATATTCTGGGGGAACAGGAACTCCAAGTGGTCCTTCCCCTGATTCTTTGTCTAAATCACTTGGTAGTGGCAGCATACCATCCAAGGACAAAGGATTTGTGCCTTGGGGAAGTTTTTAACCTAAGCTAGTAGAAATAAGCTTAGGGGGCTTTTATGTGGATCCCCACATCTGTACCCCAGAGTTCAGAGTGGGGAGGGAACCCTGACAGAGCCTGAATATCCTGTCTGTCTAAGGATCATTTCACTAACCCTAAGCCTCCTTTGGGAAAGCATGTGGCAATTGTTAACTAACACAGCACTAGCATGCAATAGTTACAGACCAATAGTGAATGTAAATGGAAGTACAGAGGAAACTATCAATATCTAACCAAGAGACACCTAGTACTAGGCCAATATGAGACGAAAATAGGTTTTGACAATCTAAGGAGACAGCCTGCCAAGTTTTAACACCCGACCAGCCACAAGATGCTTATGTGCATCCCTTGGAAGGGGATAGGTTATTCAAGTATGTTATGTTCTCAGATATGCATTTTCCCCATGGAACATTTGACACATAGCAGCTAGAGAAGTACTCATCACAGACAGGAAAAAAATGGTTGGTGCACATAGGACAGGTGATGACAGGTCCAGGTACTAGAATGGTTTATAAAACACTTTCAAATAAAACTACACTAGTACATCATGTCATCTGCACAGAGTGCTATTTTAACATCCCTCAGGATTCCCCAGAAGATCAATCAAAATGCTAAATAAATCCAGGTGGAGTCATACATCTCAGTGGAGCAGAGTGGTGACAGGGTGACTCATGTACTCATTTGGGTTGGGTAACCCCAGAGGAAAGCACCTTCGTGGGGGTGGGGATGGCACGGAGCGATGGTGGAAAAGCTAACTCAGATGGGCATAAAGTCCACACAGACACATGACTCCATAGACCTGGATCTTAAGAACCTACATCTCTGTGTAAGAGCACTGAGAGAGAGTTTACTTAACATGAGTGGTAATATTTTCTGTGTTCCAAAAAAGGGAAGCACTCTAGGCACAAAAAGAAAAGGAGTACGTGTAGCACCTTAAAGACTAACCAATTTATCTGAGCATAAGCTTTCGTGAGCTACAGCTCACTTCATCGGATGCATACTGTGGAAACTGCAGAAGACATTATATACATAGAGACCATGAAACAATACCTCCTTGTTTCATGGTCTCTGTGTATATAATGTCTTCTGCAGTTTCCACAGTATGCATCCGATGAAGTGAGCTGTAGCTCACGAAAGCTTATGCTCAAATAAATTGGTTAGTCTCTAAGGTGCCACAAGTACTCCTTTTCTTTTTGCGAATACAGACTAACACGGCTGTTACTCTGAAACTCTAGGCACAGTGCAGCTAAACACTGGTGCCATGGTAACACGTCACTTTGTAGACAGTGAAGTAGAACAGGGAGCCATGAGGATGGATATTTTACCTCGGCTAGTTTTCCTCAACTCGGATACATTGCCCGTTATTGGCAGGTCCTATGAGGCTGCTTAGTCTCTTTCTGAAAAGGAGGCTGGAGAACGCTACAGAAACAGTGTTAGAAGGCAAGTGTTGTGTGTTCTTCACTGTGGTAGTGAAGAAAGCACTGTGAGCTCAAGAAAACTGAAAGCCAGTTCTGCTGCAATTAGGAGAAATGGAGTGCTTTGAACAGCTAGTTATATGCCTCAGAAGGGCTGGGTTTAGCCCTTTAGAATACACTCTCAGTTCAGGAAATGCTTACAGGCAGCTACAGAACCTTGTTCCTTCCAACAAGGTTATCAGAATACTACCCTATTTGCTTTGAGTTGCCAGTATTCCATTGAATGGCTGAAGAAGTAGCTGTAATGATGAGCTAAGAAAGTGTAGGAAGTCAGTCCATGCCTTTCAGCAGCCTTCCCTCTGCCTTTGATACAGAACCACAAAGGGAATAGTGTCAGCTCTGGGAAAGGCTGCAGCTGTGAGCCTGGGGAAGGCTGTTCGATCTGTTTAGACAAGTCTCTTGAATGCAAACTCCTCTTATGTTAAGACCAGGTAGGATTTTATATTTAGGAGTTGCTTGAAAAATATTCAGCAAAGAGTCCTGTGGCACCTTATAGACTAACAGACAAATTGGAGCATAAGCTTTCGTGGGTGAATACCCACTTCATCAGATGCATCCTACGAAGTGGGTATTCACCCATGAAAGCTTATGCTGCAATATGTCTGTTAGCCTATAAGGTGCCACAGGACTCTTTGCCGCTTTTACAGATCCAGACTAACATGGCTACCCCTCTGATGCTTGAAAAATATTGTCTGTTATAAATGGAATTAGAATAGAGGATGCTTAAGGACTGAACGTGCTAGGAATCCTCTATAGGGGAGAGATTGGGACAGATTGAGGCAAAAGGGGCATCTGTTTGTTACACTTGATTAGGATGTTTATTAAACAAAACTTACCATCTTGGCCTTTCAACACTGGATTAAGTTGCTTGTTTGTCACGCATCCACATCACAGCTATTCAGATGCACTGCCTCTTTGGATAAGACGTGATGCAACTAAGTTACTTGGGGCCTTATTTTTGGAGGTACCGAACACCTGCAAAACTCAAGGGCACTATGAGCAGTCAGACTGCCTGAAAATTTTATCTGCAGCGTACACCATCTCTGGGCCAATTCCTGTGAGCCAATGGAGCACGTGAAGGATCAGGCACATATAAGGGAAGACAGGAACAAGGAGCCTTTTGGTCTCTTTTTCAAGCAATTCTAGTCTTGGGATGACAAAGCTAAATTAGAATAGGAGGAAATGGGCCTGAGCTACAAATTCATAACTTCATCTGCTTTTCCTCCAGTGTGTGGTGTTCTTGTGTTTCCTTCAGTCTGCAAACTCATCCATTTGCCAAGCTAAATGAAAACATTCACTCATTTGTTTAGCCATGATAATACAACAATATTTTATTCTCTCCAGGACCTCAATTAACAATTCTCTATGTCCACTTTTATTTCTCCAGCATTCTGGTTGTCTTTCCTGTTTTCCCTTACCTAGCTATTTTCTTGTAAAATAAGATTTTTCCCCCTACCTCTGTCATTATAAATCACATCCCTGGTTAACTGGTCACAAAAGCTTTGTTCAGCAGTATTAGTTCTCTCCCTATTACATTTCTTCCTCTTTGAAATGTGGCAAATCTAATATTTCACCAGCTGTTCAACACATCCTTTAAAATCTTCTCCAACATTTTTTAAGTGCACCTTGTTACACAATACCAGTGTTCTTTTCTTCTTCTATATTCCCTTAGAGCTTCAACATTTAATGGCCATAATGTTTTAGTAAGAGCTTATCACCTTTCCTTTGTTTCTAGCGTCTTTGGTTCCTGCATGGGATTGGATTTAGCAACAGGTTGTTTTCTGTAGAGAGAAGAATTGTTTCATCAGCTGGCTTTTAACAGAGCTTCAGTTTACACCTTTCACACTGACATATCTGACCTCTAATAAGAAACTAGGAAAAGGAAGACCCCCAAATCGCTCCAACATTAGCATATCCTAGGATGCGACCCACATTCAGCACAATTCCACTTTACATTCAATTTGTATTTTTCCAGAAATATTCTCAGAAATATCAGTAAAATATAAATTGAACAGACAAAAAGACCTAAGAACAAGGAAGTAAGGAGAAGGGAGGGTCAGGAAAAGGAAGGGGATAGCCAGTGATGTCTGTTTCCACCCACTAGTGATTAATCAAAAGGTGTCTAAAAAATTAGACCAACTTTTCTCCAATTTGTCTGTGGTCCCTCTTCTCTGAAAGATTACCCCCTCTTTAGCTGCCAGGTAAGCCAAGTCGCTGAGCCAAGCTTCTATCAAAATAATGAGTCGTTTGGCTACATTTGCTCTGGAGACCCAAGCTTTCAGTGAGTTGGAAGTTTCCAGAATGAGATTTCCTAAACCACAGTTCTGAGAGGTAAATTTTAAGGAGATATCCATTATCACACTAATCCTTCTATCTACTTCTCTTATGCTGGAAGATATTAATAGCTACCATCAAGTGGGCCTTATCTATAGACAACTGTAGAACTGGTTAAAGCCCTTCTTTCATGCTAAATGGAAGGGAAATTTAAATGCCTCTATAGTGATAGTCGAAACAATGGAAGGCTACCGCTCAAGGCACTGAGCTTGGCAAATCTAGGTCAGTTGGGTTGGGGGTATTCTAGGACCGATTGCAAATACAGGGCTGTGGCATTAAATGGTTGCAGTTGTGATTGAGGCTGTGGGCAACTACGCCAGCATAGCTCCATAGTGTAAATGCAACCTACATAGCTGGAAGCTATTTTTCCATCTGTGTAGGAACATCTCCCCGAACGAAATCAGCTATGTGGATGGAAGCATTCTTCTGTCAACATAGCTGCGCCTACAATGGGGATTAGGCACTATTATCAGTTGTCACCTTTCAGGGCAAGGGCTCCTCCTCCTCCCGGGACAAAGGCTCTGCTAAGACAAAGGCCACTGGGGGTGTTTCCATTCTTCCTTCCCTGTTAGGCCTTGCACCAGCACTGGGGGGTGCAGTTCATCCACCTCATGCCACCATTGGATGGGTTGGCAACCTCATTCTCCCCAAACCTAAGGCCCAAGGTATTGGGGGTTGCTGAAGTTGTGCTGAGTCACCTGCCACGCCTCAAGGTCCTGCCATTAGCCAAGTTGGCCATATATTAATCAAAGAGGAGGAGGCTGGACAGCAGAGTTCCTTGCAGCTGTGACTGTGGGGCTCAGTGCTGTGCCCTTGTCCATTCACATCAGCAGTGCAGAGGAAATCTGCCTGGAGAACTCTGGAGCAGCAGTGGGTGCTGTCTGGCAGTGTGTGGCCCACTCTGGGACCCTGGCTGTAACCCTATGACTCCCCGTCCTATTTTTTCATTTGTTGTCCCCCAGGCTTAGTTGATCCTTGTGGTTTCTGAAGAGGGAGAGGCTCTTTTGGTTTACTAGATAGATTCACCATGTACATGGGACCAAATAGACCTGTGCACTGAATGAGGCTCCTGCTTCTCTTCTCCCTCATCCCTCTTATTCATTCCTCACCTCCTCTGCATCCCATCAGGCTGCAACCTCTCTCTTACCATCTGCTGCAGATCCCAAGGAGCAGTGTGCACATATGAACATGTCCCCGCTCAGTTCTGATGCCCAGCACCACAGCAACCCCTGGCAGAGGGCAGAAGTAATTACATGCAATGTCATGCTCAACTTCTGGGCATGCTCCAACCGAGGGCTTCAGAGCAGACAATTTTGGGCAAATTTAGCCGACAGACTCTAACAAGTCTTTAACTGAGCTGTATGAATGGAGATTTTGAGACTTTCAACATGGGCACATTTTCATGGGGATGGCAAAAGTCACATCTCTTGTATTAATACAAATATCCTGCTAAATTTCAAGACTCTGCACCAAAGCATGAGGCACTACAGCTTCCCAATTATAGCTAGAATCTTATGTGGGCAAAAATATGGCTTCCCTAATCTTGTTCTCAGACTGAACCAATTTTACTGCAACTTTCCTAATAAACTGAGCCTGAGGCAGACACCCAGCATGGAGAATTTCAGCCCAAACTGTTAACATTTGGCAATGTTATCAGCAAGTGAAAACAGAGCCTTATAATGGGAAGTGTCTGGCATTCTTGATTCTAGCACTGCCAGCTCCACTTAGAATTATTTGTTTTGTGCCAGTGCATTTGTTGCATCATTTTTGTGGAAAGGGGGCTTCCATTCTACAAGCTAAGGTGTGTAATAAGATAGGTTTCAGAGTCCTTGTTAGAGGGGTTGTTCTGACAACACAAAAGTCAGACTGAAAAAGCATCTGGAATTAAAGCAACCAGGATTTTTAAAGTAGATTTACGGGGCGGGGGGGGAGCTCACCATCCCCACTACATACAAGTCTATATAATGCTGTCTAATAAAAAGCTCTGGCGTCTTTTCAATTAATTTAAATTGACAGGAGCATCTAGTTTGTAATTTGACTGAATCTACCTTCTCTCAGCACTGAATTAAGATACTGATTGTATCCTGCAGCAATTTCTAATGAAAATATCGACGCACAGATGATGGCATCTTCCCCTTAAGAAACAGAGGAAGCAGTGGAGTCACTCCAAGCCAGTCTTGAACAAAAACCCAATAGAATTATTTGCATGGTAATTCTTGGGTCAGCTGTTGCTCTTCATCTATTGGTTCAATTCTTTGGGGGAAAAAATCCAGTTCAGTGCTCACAAAACACCTGTGGGCTGGAGGAGGGGCTGGCCACCTATAAATCCTGAGGAGTCAATGGAGACTCAGCACATCTGAAAAGCAGGCCACCTGCTTTATTGTTCCCCTCCCCTTTGAAATGTTGACTGTGCAGTCAGAAATATTCTGGAGAGTTACTGTTAGAATTTAGAAGCCATAGTGTCTTCTACTGAAGCAGAAATTGTGGTGGTTTGTATGTTCAAGCGTCAGTGTAGACAGAACAGCGCTAGTTGTAATTATAGATGTTTCAGCTCTTACATAATTGCCTAGCACTGTGGGCACCATCTGACACTTGTCAAAGATTTTGTTTTACTTGATTTTAACGGTAAATGACTTTGTTTTAGTGTCTGTTAAACTGGAAGGCTTATACAGGGCAGCTCTGCCTAGAGCCCAACAAGGTATTGCTAAATTCTCACATACAGTTCTACAAATCAATCTCACTTTCATCACCCGCAGACACGGAGTCCAATTCACTGTTTTGTCATAAGGAGGTCTGGGTATTTATATAAAAATGAAAATGGCTTTTAAGTGAAGACAATAGTTAACTATATCTTTATCATGCAAGCAACCGGGGAAATTGATTCATTGCCGAGTGGACTCAGACCTGACTGGGAGCAATACACTAATTTCAAGCCCTTTGGGGAAGTTAGATTTACCAGAAGTCAAATCCCCAAAGAAAAAATGGTTCTAAATATCATATCAAGAAAACTAAGCTAAAAGGATGCCAAGTTGAAGTCCAGCACTCAACAGGTAGAAAATGCTAGAATTAAGATTTCCTCTGCAACCTTAATTCGGCCCCTTATGTGTATGTGTCTTTAATAATGCCCCTAGCCTTCTCAAATCGGACATGCAAAATTAGTGATCACTTCACAAATCTGTTCGTAATCTCTCAGTTCCCCAGCTGTAAAAGGGTGATAATGTTCTTGGTCTTAAGGATTTGTGAAGGGAAGTACATTAGCCATTTGTGCAGCACTCATACTATGGTGAAAGCACCACAGGAGTGTCCAGAAGGCAATTAATTTTGTATGTAGGGCAGGTTTCAGTACTGTGTGATTAAATAAGGCCTGGGACTACATATCAAAAAAGAAGGATGGGAACAAAATGGAACAGCTATCCATTCATTGAATGAGGCAGGGGTCCCGTGAATAAAATAGTATGTGATCATATCATTTACAACTATAGAACCTGTTTGTAATGACTCAGTTCAATGGGGACAAACCTGAGCCCTGGAATAAACTCCCATTCATGTCTTCCCTTCTCCTGCCCCTCCAAAAGCCTTCCCCCATTGAGTCCTTTTTAAACCCTCTGCTTTATCTGTTCATCCTGCTGGGGATGAAGTGAGCTGTAGCTCACGAAAGCTTATGATCAAATAAATTGGTTAGTCCACTTCCACTCTATCCACTCCCTGAAAAGAAACTAGGTCAAAATCATTTCCCCACTTAGGTGACCACATTAGCATATCCATTGTTCACTCCAGAGCACTGTCATTAAGATTAACAACTCTCCATTGTCCCTGGTCAGGTACGTACAGGCTGCTGCCTGTGTCAGAAAGGGGTAGATTCCACACCCACATCAACATGGTCCCTGTTGGAACACTTTTATAACAACTTCATGACACCAGCCAACAATAGTAAGTTGTACAGACAGATTCCCATATAGTCACAGGAGCCTACAGAACACTGCCCATGTAATTGCTAGGCAAGTGGTGAGCTCTGTTATGGAAACAGCTAGTCTTAGTGAAAATGTGATTCACTCCTCTTCCCCACCCTTATCCATCCATTCATATAAATGCCTAATTCCTACCAAGTTCTTGACCTCAGTGATATCTTGTAGCAGTGAGTTCCAGAAGTTACTCAATATGCCTCTGTGACGGGTTCAGTCACAGAGACCCCCTTAGGACTGTCACCTGATGTGCTGAGATTACCTCTAAGCCTGTTTTCCCTGCCATCTTAGGACTCCAGAACCCTGTCTTGTTGAGCCAGATATGCTAACCTGCTGCAACACAGACCCAGGGTCTGAACCACGCCCCCAAAGCTGCAGACTAAACTGAAAACAGCTCAGCAAGTACTCCTATCTCCAGCACCCAGCTCCCAATGGGCTCCAAACCCCAAATAAATCCATTTAACTCTGTATAATGCTTATACAGGGTAAAATCATAAATTTTCCACCCTCCGTAACACTGATAGCTGTGCATATCTCTCCGTTTGCTCCTCCGGGTATTAATCACGTACTCTGGGTCAATTAATAAACAAAAGTGATTTTATTAAGTAGGATTTAAGTGGTTTCAAGTAATAACACACAGAACAAAATAAGTTACCAAGCAAAATAAAACACGCAAGTCTAAGCCTAATACATTAAGAAACCAATTACAGATAAAATCTCATGCTCAGAGATGTTCCAATAAGCTTCTTTCACAGACTGGACTCCTTCCTAGTCTGGGCCCAATCCTTTCCCCTGGTACAATTCTTGTTAGTTCCAGCTCAGGTGGTAACTAGGGGATTTCTCATGACTAGCAGCCCCCTTTGTTCTGTTCCACACCCTTTTATAGCTTTGGCACAAGGTGGGAATCTTTTGTCTCTCTTTGGGTTCCCACCCCTCCTTCTAAATGGAAAAGCACCAGGTTTAAGATGTATTCCAGTATCATGTGACATGGTCACATGTCCTGTGAAACCCCTAGTCTCCATTCTTCCAAGGCTGGCCTGCAAATAAATAGAGCCATTTTCAGGTGATTTATTCTGAAGCACCCTTAATGGCTTCCACTTAATATGTTTACATCTGTAATACAAGTTTATATCTTATTCTCCTAACTCCAGACATAGAAATAATACTTGCAAACAAATGGGATGAACACACTCAGTAGATCATAAGCTTTGTAATACCTTACAAGAGACCTTTTGCATAAAGGATATTCCAGTTACATTATATTCACACTCATAAGCATATTTCCATAAACATATGGAGTGCAATGTCACAAGTTCTTGACCTCAATGATATCTTGTGGCAGTGAGTTCCAGAAGTTACTCAATATGCCTCTTTCATTTCTGACTGCTGAAAAGATAGAGCTCTAACAAGCTCATTTACCCTTTCTGTTGCCATCTTCTGCTGACTGTCCTGATTCCTCAGCACTACCAACTGGCATTCTGCACCTCTCTACGTGAAAAAACAAGAGGGCAAAGCACGGAACTGAAGGCTTCTCCAAGGAAAAAACACACCACATGTTAACAGAACACAGTTATGAGATTTCACTATAAATCCCTTGAGATATTGCAAGGTAATTGTACCAGCAGGAACACTGCAGGGTAGTGAACCAGACAGAGATAATCCCCAAATCTCAAATGCTTCAGAGACCCCCAGACTCACCATGAGGAAATTACCTTGGTTTTGTAATGAATTCTTTTAAATGCACCTTTCACCTATAGCACGGATCCTTCCCTTCAATATGGGCCACTTTCTGCTCTTCATGATCCAAGGCTGTGACTTTGTGCTTCTTGTCTGCTTCCTATTTGGCACATTTACAAGCAGCATCTTTAAACTGCTGCATTTTTCAATTGCGGGGAGAAGGGAGGCAGACAAATCAAGGGGGAAGAGGAAAAACAAATGGTGTAACAGGGACAGAGCTGGGGGGGTGGGGGCAATGAGGAAAAGTGGTCTGTTCTATCAGATTTGTATTATGTTTCCTGGAAATTCATGGGGGTAGTCCTGGGTGCTATTAAACTGTCACTCCTTCCCCCTCCAACAAAGAAACAACTAAGAAATGTTTTGAAATTAAAGTTAATAGATATAGATGCACCTGAAACTCTTCAGAGAGGAATAGAGAGCTGCTAAGAAATAAAGCAGGGAATACAAAAAATTAGCGATTGGACTAAATCATTAACTCTTTAGAGCAAGGACTTGGTATGTTGTGACCGTTGGCATCTAATTTTGTAGAGTGTAGAAGAGTGAACTCCTGGCTGGAGCATCCCCTCATGGCAGAGCATGCCAGAACAGCTCTTTTCTGTATAGTGCACCCCCTGCCAACAGTCACGCAGAGGTTACCTATAATGTCCTACTTGGTCTGCCTCTTTTCGCAACTCAGCCTTTCAGCCAATCACTTGAAAGTCTCTCCCTTTCCGTGGCAACAAGGGTGCCACTAACAGTGTTCCACCTCTGCCCCATCTTGAGCTATTCCTTGGCCCATCCTTGAGTCAGTCTTCAGCCCAACCCTGAGCCCACCGGTCCTTACCCCAGGCATGTGCACCCTTTCTTGGGAATGGGAGGGGAACCCAGGACCAACCTGTGCTCTGGTTCTGGCCCAGGGACCCAGTGTTGAGCAGCTAGGTCTCCCTCTCCAGACACAATGCTGCTTCTCTGGGCCACTTCCTGCTTCCAAGCCCTTTGTGATACTTCCCTGTGGCCTGTGCCTAACAGGTCTCTAGGTTCTCCCTACATCCTCCCTGCTCCTCCCTTCTCTGCTGGAACACCAACCCCTCCAGACTGCCTCTATGCTGTGCCCCCTTTCCAGAGCCCACCCCAGGAATTAATTCCAGCCTTATGGCCTTCAATCTACCTTCCCCCAGGCTCTTCTCAGACAGCAGGAACTCCGCACCTCTTCTCTCCTAGGTTTCTCTCTCTTGGGTCCCTCTCCTATAGCTTTCACTTCCTCCCCAGCTGGATCAGATAGCAAATCAATGAGGTGCAAGAAAGTGGGCTGACTGAGCTCTCAGACTCCTGTGTAAACCTTTGTTCACCTGTGTGGGATAGACATCCAATTACATAGAGCAACAAAAAATACCATTGAAAGTATTCTGGTAAGATCATTTTCACTTACAGAATGACTGACATCTTGTAGGGTTCTCTATGGCAAAGCTGGAAATATGGTCTGGTACATAAGCCCTGCTTACATGTTACATGAGAAACTACTATAAAACTAGCAAAGAATGAAAAAGTAATGGGGGAACCACCACACTGATAGAGGCAACTGATTGACCTAGGTCCTCAAGCACAGAGATAGTGCCTAAAGTTTACGTGCTCTTGCCAGAACACATAGTTGCTGAGATCAACACACTGGAAGACCATCAGAAAGACCTTATTAGCTTGGTTGCAATTGTTGACTTTGCTCTTCCACATCCTGCGGGCAGACACAGGGAGATGCAAACACCTGCTACTCAGATTTGAAGGAGCTTTAGTGTTTGTGTTCTGCCTCATGCAGAGATGTTAAGACTGTGGGGTTATCATGAAGCTAGTGAATTCTTCTATTACCAAAAAAATCTGAGGAGGGTCATTCATAGTAATCAGTTGAGTGGTACATAGGGTCAAAGAACTGGTAATGGGGTGATATATTTAGGTTCACCTCTGACACTAGTTCAAATTGGCTAGGTCGGTAGTGAAAGGCAATGGTTAGCCAATGGTGTTTGGAGGCTAATGCAAAGAGAGAAGCCATGTCTATTGCATAGGGCACTGGACTGGGACTCTGGAGACCTAAGTCTAACTTTCAGCTCTGTCATCAGTGTGCACATTGTGTGTGACCTGTGTCAAGTCACCTAGACCCCATGCCTTAGTTTCTCAGCTGTAAAAAAGGAAAAACTGCCTCACAGGGTGCAGGGGATAACTACATTAGATGTTGAGGTGCTCAGATGTCCCAGTAATGGGGGGGCCATACACCCATGATAGAATTTACAGGTTTGTGTCTTTGTAGCATCTGATCTGCTACTATGGAAACAGCTGCCTAGACTTTTTTTCTTTTTAATAACCTGGCTTCTTAGAAGAGTACATGAAGAGATGTTCTTCAGATTATATTGAGCTATGGTAAGAACTTGTATTTAGCAAGTCTCCTGTGACTTGCTAGATTGCTGATTTCTTTTTATAACTGCTCCAATGAAACATGCATGACCTGTCTGGGGGTAGGAGTCTCATCGTTAATATTACTGCACTCATCACAACTGAACAATACGGTGGAGAACAATGAAATTCTCTCTTCTCCATCTAAGTAGTTTTTAATCACATTAGCCATAAGGACCCCTGCTGCTAATCCTTGCTCTGGGCCCTCCATGTCCTGAAAGTAAAGCCTGATAGGGAATCCAATTAATAATTCACCCCATAGAATAACTTATTCACAGTAACAGAAAAAAAAATTCATATAGAAAAACCTTGCAGCCACAGATTTCAACTCTATTGCTTCTCTTCCACAATCTGGAATACTTCAAGCCTCATAAAGAAGAGAAAGCTTTTGACAAGGCATATCAAAACAAACCCTGAAAACTCTTATAAGATTTTGGGGCAGAATTCTAATCTCATCAGGAGTAACTCCAGGGAAATCAATAGAGTAACCCCAGGGTAAAATCTAAGATCAAAATGATGCCTTTCATATTTGTTCAGTAGTTGCCATCTGCGCTGAAGGTTCAAGACCCAATTCCCATTGTAATACCAGCACTTTTGTTTTTCAGACATCTGTCTGACCACTGGAAACATCCCCTAAAAATATGAACTTTAGTTAACTTTTTCTGAAGTTGAGCTAAATCACTAGTTAACTTCCAATTGTATATTTCAAAGGCACTTCTTTTGAAAGGGGAACTTCAGGATTATTCATGTTAAAGTTCTTTTTTGTGACCAGAGTTTTATCCTCTAGTCATACTGAAGCTCTTTTAGACTGTTTTGTATTGTACATATATGTACACATAAGATCAGCCAAGGAAAAAGTTTTTAAAAGGGTTTTATTTGAAATAGTTGTATAGAGTAATTACATGCAGTATAACAGCCCTCCTGGGAAGCAATTATTTTCCAAGTTTAAGTGAAACAGTAGCTGTAAATACAGTCTGAATGAGCTCTTCCTGACATCTAGTGATGAGCTGTGGAAGAGGACTTCAGGAGCTGATCTCGTTTGCATGGACACACCCACCCAGCCTAGGTGCTCGGCATGCTGGGATGCTTGCCCAAATGGTCACTTTTGGCTGGTGTTGGATCCTCAGTCTCCTTGTTATTGGGTCAGGAGTAATAAAGGGTTGTTATCCTTGTGTGAATCGAGGGCAGCAGAACTGTACTTGGCAATCCTGATTGAGGGACTCACCCTCAACTGAATGGCACTCGCTAGGCAGGGGACATGGGTTCCAACTCCCTCTGAGTTGAGAGAGGGTGATGATGGGTACTTGTACCTGGTGGTGGGGCCCCTGCCCAAGGACCCTCCAGACACCATTTGACCCTTCCTCTCTCCACTGTGTAATAAAAGAGCTAATTTAGACTCAATTGAGAGTCTTGTTACAGGCCACAGCGCTGAAATCACAGATATCTAGGTTTAAGTATTAGACCTGCTTTGGGACACTCTCTCTGATACAAGAGACTGCCCATTGTGCACTAGTAGTGAGGCTTCCCCCCCCCCAAAAGTGGAAATCACTAAGACCTGTATTAAGTGGTGGGACCTGAAGGTATCTCAGTGATTTGCTGACAGGGCAGCCAGTGGAGAGGACCAGAGCAGGGCCCCACAGATTGGTGTGGCAATTGGCCATCAAGGCAGCTGGCAGAGAAGGCCAGAGCAGGGTGGCTGGTGGTGAGGAGCAGAGCCTGGCAGAGAGGTGTGACGATCAGCCAGCAGGACGGCTGGCAGAGAAGCGTGGTTAGCGAGTGCCCGAGCAGCAGAGCGAGTAAGGTGCCTTCCTACCTCCTCCTCTATCCAGGGTGGGAGGTGAACTCTGCAGATGCACCTCTGAACTGTGGGGCTGCACTGACCAAGGACAGCAACTGTGAGTGGGGTGCACGTTCAGGGGACTTTTGGTTGCTGGACTTAAGAACCTGAGGGAAAAGGACTCTGCCCAACTTACTTGGGGGTGGGTCTTTTGCTCATGGTTTTTGTTTGTGAACCCTGGTTGTGAGTCTTGGAAAGGGCCTCATGCTCCAATTGACTAAGATGTGAAAATAAATGAGCCACAGAAATAATGCACATTCAGAAACTGCAGCTACTGCAACTCTCCCCATATTGTACATTCCTCTAACATCAGCCTAAGGAAAAACTACTTGCTGGAGAAATTGCTGCAGAAAAAGTCCAGACAGCATAACCTTGGGGGCAGGGCCCAGAAAATATTACAACACTAACTCCCAGTCTCACTGTTAGCGCTTCCATGTTCATTCGTGGGGCATCCTTACTTGGTATGGATTTTCCTCTTCCCTCATGTGAAAGTGTGGACTCACCACTGGAGTGCCTGCTTATGGCCAGGAATGGAGGCTCTTTCCTCTTCTAGCAGCAGCTGCTCTGGTGGTCCATCTCTTCCTGGGACTTTGGCCTTCCAGCCAGCTCACAAAATTCAGTCTATGCCTTCTGGGGTAAGAAAAGTACAACTAATGGTCCAAAATTTTCTAACAGAGCCTTCTGTCCCCTCTGGAGCTATTCCTCAGCCTGGTCTTTAGGCTCAGTAGTTTTTAGTAGTAGTTTTACGCCATGTCCTTGGGGCTGATAGGGGAACCCAAGCCCATCCTCTACTCTGGGCTGTAGCCCAGATTCCCTGTATTAAGCAGCTAAGTCTGCTTCTTCAGACATGCTGCTCTTTCCCTCTGCTACTTCCTACCTGCAAGCTCCTCATGTTGCCTCCTGAAGCCTGTGCTTAACACTGCCTCTCCTAGGGTCGCTGGATCTGGCTTTTCCCGAGATTCCCCTCTGCCCCCGACCCCAAACTCCTTTCTCTGCTGGAATGCCCACCTCTCAGGATTGCCTTCCCCAGGCCCTTCCCTGGGGCAATGTACTCATCTTCTCTCTCATGGGTTCCTCTGTGTTGAGTCCCTCTCCTGGGGCTGGCTGGCCCTCCCTCCCCACCCCAGCTGTCTTCTCACAACCTCTCTCATCTGGGAGATTGCAGATTTTCCCTGCAGGCCTCTTCTGCTCTTATATTCCTCTCCCAGCCCCTCCCCAGCTGTGCTCCATCCACAGTTAAGCCTGACTCTCTCTCTGGGTGCAGCCTGTTATGTTAATTGGCTTGCCAGGCCCCACATTAACCCTTTTGGAGCCTGTATGGGGATGCACTCTCCATTACACCTAGCAATACAGAACATATCAGTTTAAGTAGGTATTATATTCATCTGTACCTATCAATGAAAACCAGGCCAATGCTGCTGTCTTACGCCCCCTTCTGCCCCACACCCTGAAGACTGACAAAGCAGACAACACACATCTGAGTTTATCTTGAAAAGGCATAGTGCTCATTGCCAGAGAGGTCTGTATTATTTTCAGAGATAGTGCTGTTCTTGGAAAGTGCATTCCCTCACGATGCATAGAAAACTGACTCATTGCCCCGGCTGTATTTCAGACTGACAGTTTTTCCAGAGGTGTTGCTTAAAAGGGCCAACCTGACCTCAGACTGGTTTAAATCCTGAAGAACTCAGTGGTAATGAGGGACTCCAAAGTACAGAGCACACACTCTGGCCTCAGCAGTCTGGAGATCCTGCCCATTCCATCTCATCTGCCTAATTGGATTGTTTTCTCTTGTTATGTGGAGCAGCTGTGTCCTTCCTCACTCTTAGACACTGACACACCAAACAGGAAAGATGGTCTGGGCCTTCCCTTTCAGGGAGATCAGTAGGATGAGGCAGACAACTGGTTTCCTCTCAGGGAAGCTAAATTGAAGTTGCTGTACTTCCAGGGAGGACACAGGTTGTTGTGGCAACCAGGCAAGGTACTAACAAGCTTCAACAGGACTTTATTTTCAAAGTGAAAACCTCTTTACCAAGCTGCTGCTGCACCCTCTGTAGCTCTCTCCCAGGCTCTCAACTCCTCCCCCCTCCTTCCTGTTTCCTGTCCTTTCAGACTCCCAACAGCCAGTGCTCCCAATTCTAATAATTACAAGCAACATCTAAACACCACAACAAGCTGAACTGAATCCCCCCATGAAAGATGGGAAAACACACCAGCAAAAGATTGGCAATGCAAGTGAATGGGGAGGGAATGTTGAGGAGAGGAAATATTGTCCAGCAAAACACCTGTAACAGATATTGTATCTGGTGTCTTAAGTACTCTGCCAATGACCAAAGTGCATGCTTTCAAGCCACTCAATTAAGAAACAGGCAGGGATATCAAGAATTGCTGTGCCTTGCTAAAGCAGTTTGAGAAACTGGATGAAAGCCACTATATAAAATGCAAAAGAGCACTCAGGTCCTACCAAGCTATTAGTGATTAAATACAGGGGCAGCAGCTATACTAAGGGCTTGTTTACAGTGCAGATGCTTCAGAAGCACAACTATGGCATTCCAGATATGCCATGATAGTACTCTAGTGTAGACACTTACTTCAGGGACAGAAGGGTTCCCCCTCCCCCCTGTCCCCATTGCTTCAGGGGATGGATTAACTACAGAAGTGGTAGCTAGGCTGACTGAATTCTTTCATCAGCCTAACAGTATCTATATCAGGACTTAGATTTCAACCTAAGTTTTAGGGGTAGGTGAGGCCTAAGGGCTCAGTTAGCCACTTCCATCATTTTGCATGAAGTCGGGCACCTTTCAAGTGTGATTCAGTACCAGCCCTGCACTGAATCATCTGCACCTAGTGGGAGGCACTGGAGAACCACCACTATTTCTACTACAATCAAGAAAGTTGGCTCTTCCCCCACCACAGTGCAAGCATGCTGCAGAATCCCACATCTTCAAACAGAAAAAAACTTCACCTTTAGCCACCCTACCTCCCTCTTTTCCTCCAAAACTGCTCCCACCATGGTCTCGCTTCCTGACCTATCTCAGAGCTTTCTGTTCTTGGCATAAAAGCAACTGAAGCTTGAATTTAACAGTTATGCCTGTAAGTGTCAATAGAAACAAAAGCCTGCATTGCACTCCAACTGTCCCTGCAGCCTAGGGGGACCACCTCCCAGTGACCCCTAATTTTCACAGCCACATCCACATCCTTAGACAGTGACTACTGCCTCCCACATGCCTTCCCTCCATCCTTGTGCTCCATGCCCGCCAGCATTTTCTACACCATTGATTGCTCTTCCATGGAATCCTTTCCTCCCTTGGCATTCCTAGTTATACTGTTCCAGTAGCTGAATCATGTCTTCCTTGGTAGCTCAGCCTCCTCCCCTCTCCATGATGGTCTAAACACCATTAACAATTGCTTCTTGGAATAGGTTGTCCTGGAACCCACAAGAGGATAGAATTCTTGATTTAGTCCTAAGTGGAGCACAGGATCAGGACCAGGACCAGGAGGTGAATATAGCTGAACTGCTTGGTAATAGCTACCATAATGTACTCTAATTTAATATCCTTGTTGGGGGTAAAATACCAAAGAAGCCCACAACAGTAGCATTTAACTTCAGAAAGGAAAACCACACAAAAATGAGGAAGCTAGTTAAACAAATTAAAAGGAACAGTCACAAAAGTGAAATGTCTGCAAGCTGCATGAAAATATTTTTAAAAGACCATAAAAGAGGCTCAAAGTAAATGTATACCCCAAATTAAAGATAGGTAGATGACCAGAAAGAAAGTTCCACCATGGTTAAACAAAGTAAAAGAGGTGGTTAGAGGCCAAAAGGCATCCTTTCAGAATAGGAAGTTAAATCCTACTGAGGAAAATAGAAAGGAGCATTAACACTTGCCTTGCTAGAGTTTAACTACAACTAGCAAGCAAAAAAAGAGTTTGAAGAGCAGCCAGGAAGAGAAAAGTGAACAGCAAAAGTTGTGGTTTTTTGTTTTTTTTTTGTTGTTGTTGTTTTTTTGTGGTGTGTTTTTTGTTGTACTTTGTTTAAGTACATCAGAAGCAGGCCCCAAACAATCAGTGGGACCACTGGACAATTGAGATGTGAAAGGAGCACACAGGGAAGACAAGGTCATTGTGGAGAAACTAAATAAATTCTTTTAATCAGTTTTCACTGCAGAGGATGTGAGGGAGATTCCTACACCTGAGCAATTCTTTTTAAGTGACAGCTGAGGAACTGTCCCAGAATGAAGTGTCGACAGACGAGATTTTGGAACAAGTTGATAAACAGTAATAAGTCACCAGGACCATATGGGATTCACCAAAGAGTTCTGCAAGGAACTCAGATATGAAATTGCAGAATTACTAAGTGGTTAGTACTGTTATACAAGGCACTGGTGAGACCTCATCTGGAATATTGTGTGCAGTTCTCCCATGTTTAAGAAGGATGAATTCAAACTGGAACAGGTACAGAGAAGGGCTACTGGGATGATCCAAGGAATGGAAAACCTGTCTTATGAAAGGAGACTTAAAGAACTTGTCTTGTTTAGCTTAACCAAAAGAAGGCTGAGGGGAAATATGATTGCTCTCTATAAATATATCAGAGGGATAAACACCAGGGCGGGAGAGGAATTATTTAAGCTCAGTACCAATGTGGACACAAGAACAGATGGATATAAACTGGCCATGAGGAAGTTTAGACTTGAAATTAGACAAAGGTTTCTAACCATCAGAGGAGTGAAGTTCTGGAACAGCCTCCCAAGGGAAGCAGTGGGGACAAAAGACCTATCTGGCTTCAAGACTAAGCTTGATAAATTTATGGAGGGGATGGTATGATGGGATAGCCTAATTTTGGCAATTAATTGATCTTTGACTATTAGCAGTAAATATGCCCAGTGGCCTGTGATGGGATGATAGATGGGGTGGCATCTGAGTTACTACAGAGAATCTTTCCTGAGTGTCTGGCTGGTGAGTCTTGCCCACATGCTCAGGGTTTAGCTGATCACCATATTTGGTGTCAGGAAGGAATTTTCCTCCAGGGCAGATTGGCAGAGACCCTGGGGTTTTTTCACCTTCCTCTGCAGTGTGGGGCACAGATCACTTGCTGGAGGATTCTCTGCACCTTGAAGTCTTTAAACCATGATTTGAGGACTTCAGTAGCTCAGACATAGGTTAGGAGTTTATTACAGGAGTGGGTGGGTGAGATTCTGTGGCCTGCATTGTGCAGGAGGTCAGACTAGACTATCATAATGGTCCTTTCTGACCTTAAAGTCTGAGTCGATGGTATGTAATCTATAACTTAAATCAGCTTCTGTGTCAGATGACTGGAAGATAGCTTGTGACACCAATTTTTACAAAAGTTTCCAGAGGTGATCCTGGCAATTATAGGCTGGTAAGCCTAGCTTCAGTATCAAGCAAACTGGTTGAAATTATAGGAAAGAACAGAATTATCAGACACACAAATGAACGTCACAAAAAAAGATATTGGAATTGGAAAAGGTACAGAGAAGGGCAACAAAAATAATTGAGTCTGGAGCATCTTCCATATGAGGAGAGAGATTAAAAAGAGACTGTTCAGCTTGGAAAAGAAACGGGGGTAGGGGGGGTGGTATGACAGATCTATAAAATCATGAATGGTGTGGAGAAAGTGAGATAAGGAAGGGTTATTTACTCTATAGCCAATGATTTTAGTTTATTGTTGGTTGTTGTGTTATGATTAATGTCATATATAATCATTGTATGCTAAAAATAAGAGTTAAATTGTAGGACTATAGAAGCATAAAATTGATCAGTAGTTACAAGCGATAATTATGTATTATCTAAGTAAGTATAGCTGAAAGGCAAGATCCTGTAAGATTTTAGTTTTGTTATTTTAAGCCTTAGAGATAAATGCTGACATAAGTTACTGAATAACCTGATGCAATACGGTTATGGGAAAATATGTACCCGGGGTGAAACTTCAAAAAAAATTAACTGAAAGATTCATTTTAATCTCACGGAAAGGCTTTAGAGGCACATCTGTCTCTAACGTGTGCCTTAACTGCAGGATCCAGGTTGTGCATCAATGCTAATGAGAATAAAAGGAACTATACAGAACCTATATAAAATGAGGCCCTCAGGTTGTCTGGGGAGACCAGACAAGTAAGGAAAAAGAGGGTTGACACTTTCATGTACATGTGCAGAATGTAGGCATAGGTAGAATCACATTATTTAAAAAATAAAAAAAAAATAGTGGCCAGATTGGGGAAAATTGGGCTTTCTACAGGAAAATTTCAACAGGAACCATCCCTCTACTGATCATGAATCCATAAGCGACCCATCAGACCCTAACACTATTTTGGAGAATGTAAGGATGCCTGTAGCTATACCTGGTGCATGGATATATCTAGGATTGGTATGTGCTGCAATATTCATAACTTTGCTGGTAACTTGAATAAAGTTTATAAGAGGTATTAGACCTTGTTCTTGTGTTTGTATGCGTTACTTCCCTATGGTTTCATGTGTTCCTATGATCTCTAGATCTAAACCAGGCAGAGGTAATTCTGTTGAACTTAAGACTGTAGCCACCAGAGCTGAACCCAGTGATGTAATAGAACACCACTATATATATTTTATTTATGACTTCACATACGAACCAGGGGTTACCCAATGAAACATGCAGCATGTTTTAAAAAAACAAAAGGAAGTACTTCATGCAAGGCACAGTCAGCCTGTAGGACTCATTGTCAGGTGGTGTTCTGAAGGCCAAAACTATAACAGGGTTCATGAACTTCTCCAGAAAAGAACTAGATGATAGGTCCATCAATGGCTGTTGGCCACTATGGTCAGGGATGCAACCCATAGCCATATCCTCTGACTGCCAGGTCATCCACTCCCAGCTTTTGGATAGATCACTTGATTGCCTGTTCTGTTCCTTCCCTCTGAACCACCTGGCATTGGCCACTGTCAGAAGACAATACTGGGCTAGATGGACCATTGGTATGACCCAGTATGGCCCTTCTTATGGTCTCTGCACCCTTTGGAATGCTTCATCCACTCACTTCGCTTCAGTATTACCTGTATACCTAACTCCAGCCTATTCCTTTCCTCCTGACCTGTCTAGCTTCTCATCTCCTCTTCCTAGCTTCTCATCTCCTCTTCCAAATTTCTTCCTGGATGTCTAACTTAATGGCCACACCCAAGCTCCTAAACCAGAGGTAGTCAATAAGCACACCACAGGCCAAATCTAGACTGCTAGAAACTTTTGAACAGACCCCAAAATTTCTATTTACTTGTTTTCTGTAGAGTCTGGACCTTGACAAAAAATTAACTACCCCTCTCTACTCCAGGGGGAATTTTGTACCACTGCACAAGCAGAGAATTAATGTCCCCTGCAGATTCTCCACCCCACTCATAATAATGGATTCTGACAGGAAGGCGAAGGGAAGCTACAATTACACCTTTTGCCCACCAGGGGTAGATGTAAATGTCTTGTAAGGAGGCTTGATCATGTGGTATTAGTACTTCCTCAAAGTACCCAGCCCGTGAGGCCAGGTGAGGAGGCATGGGATACTGGAGGGACAGATCAGGGCACACAGGGCTGCTGGGAGAGAGGCTGGGGCAGGGCACAGGAGCTTGTGGGGTGACCGTATTGAGCCAGCGGCTGAATGGGAGTCGGGGTGCTGGCCACATGGCAATAGAAGCAGCTATCCCTGGCTGAGTAAGGGTACAGGGACACATGGGAACACGTACAGATATGCCTGGCTGAATGGGGGTGCAAGGACGGGGCAGATGTGCCTGACAAGGGGAGAGACTAGTGGTCAGGCAGGGTCTGCATGGGGGAATACTCCCTTACAATGCCTCCTCCCCAAAAACTCTTGTTTCATACTTCTCCCTCCCATGCTCCTGCCCAGCAATTACTTCCCTCTCCCTCAGTTCCTGTTACTCCTGACTCTCCCAAGCCTTTGCACTGCTTCTGAGAGGTGCAGGAAATATGTTCCTGTATTGTAGTTTAAATGAATTACTGAAAGTTCTGTATTAATATGCCTAGTAAGGCATCTATTTGTCAAACATTTTTGGAATCTTTTTTGTTGTCTATATTAAAGACATACCTGCTGATGGGTATTTTGAAATAAATTACCAAAATAACATAAATTGGCATAATTATATTGTGTTTTTGACAAATAAAATAATGTAGAATTTTAAAATATTGTGTGCAGAATTTTTAGGGACAGAATTCCCCCAGGAGTACCTCTCCTAAGCTTTCCTAATTCCCCCATTAATAACATTTGTCAAAACCATTCTCCTCAAGGCATTGGCTTGTAGCTGAGAATCCGACTCCTCATTCCACCTGTCAAGCAGTGCCCAAATTCTCCTATGACTGCTTCTGCCACAACTTATCTATCCATGTACCCTGTGACTTGAGGACTACTATTTTCCCGTATCCTGACCATGTGTCTTGATCGCAGCCACCTCCTCTGGCCTCCCCAATCCTGTACCTCCAATCCATCCAAAGTGTGGCTGCCAATATTATCCTTTTCATGCAGGTCCCACCCACCCCACCTCTTTCCACTTACTCCCCACTCCAAATTTATGCCTCTTGCCTCCTACATCAAGGATCCGAAACTGTAGAGCACTTGTTGGTGGCAACTCCTCATTTGTTCTGCTCTGACTTGTATGGAAAGAGATAGAAATCGAAGAAAAACATTGGTAAACTAGTGGAGTCCCAATGGAAAGGGAAAAGATGTGTAGGATCATAAATAAGGAGACATACCCATGAATCACTATTAAGATATAGCCTACAATGGATATTGATAATCCATATGCTACACAACTTGGCTTTTCACACCTGATCTCATCTTATTGCAACACTTTTCTTCCAAGATTGGTTTTGGCCATCAGGTCCGTGGCGGCCACTGAGGGGGAGGATCTCCTCGCAGAGCCCCTGCTACACAACCCTCAGCTCCATGTGCAGGTGGTGAAGTCTCCCTCGGTGCACCAGAGGTTGGTCCTAGCAGAAGTCACCAGAGTCGGAGACCTCCTGGACTACGACTGGGGAGACTGGCTGGATCCCCTGATGCTCGCTCAGCGAATGGGACTCTCCAGACCTCGTACTCCCCAGCGCGTACTTCAGGACGTGAGGGCCACTTTACCGCCCATTGCTTGGGTTTTCCTCTACTGGATCCTGCAAGAGGGCACGCCCCACCCACCCAACACCCTAGGCCCTCCAAACCTTTTCATCGGGCCCCTGCCCCGTGGACCTGCCTGGCCATCCCACCCCTTTACTGCGAGCCGGCTGCACGACTTGCAGCCGGTTCGGTTCCAGACCGCACCAAGAAAACATCTGTACCCGCTCGTGCTCCACACTCTTCATGTCCTCACCCTTGCGTCCCGCCCCGTCATGAAGTGGCGGGACCTCCTGCCACCTCTGGAGGGTGAGGAGTCCCTGTGGGCCAGCCTATATTCCACCCTGCTCCTGAGGCCCGCCGGGGACATCAGCTGGCAGCTCCTTCACAGAGCCGTGAGCACGGGCGTGTACTTGGTGCAGTTTACTCCCCCTCCTGGACACCTGCCCCTTTTGCGGTATGAGGGAGACCCGGGCGCACGTGTACCTGGAGTGCGCCAAGTTGCAACCCCTATTCCTGCTCCTTTTAGCTCTGTTCTTATGTTTTTGGTTGCACTTTTCCCCTCACCTGTTCATATATGCACTCCCTATCTGTGGCCCCACAAAGTCTCGGGACCTCCTTGTCAACCTTCTCTAGCCCTGGCCAAAATGGCCACCTACAAAACCAGGGAGAGGAGGTTGTCCGACGGGGTTTCCTGGGAATGTGGGGCCCATTTCCGCTCCTCAGTCCGGGCAGAGTTCCTCTGGGCGGCATCCACTGGCTCCCTCGACACCTTTGAGGAGCAGCGGGCACTGTCCGGGGTTCTCTGCTTGGTGTCCCCGTCCAGTTCCCTTCACTTTTTAGCTTAAGTCAACCAAACTCTGAAGAGCTTCAGAGAAAAATCTTACATTGAAAAGAAGAGCACTCACACAAAAGCTCTGAAGATTTTGAAATCTCCTTCACTGATTAGTTAGTGCAAGTTGAATTCATACAAACACGCAAATACATGAACTGCCTGCTTGCAGACATAATCAAATTTACCTCAGCCAGGGACATACCTGCATCCTTCCCACTTTACAGGGGGGTCTTGGAAGTTCAGAGTGACTGTTCAGACAACAGGGAGCAGGTTATGGGGTCCCAGGACCCTCACTGACTTCCTTGCTGGCAGCTGCCTCTCGCTGTTAATGAAGCAATGTTATTATAACCAGCAAGGAAAGCTGTGAGCTCCTATGTGCAATATAGGCACTTTCTAGTAAGAAACATTGTTCACTTTCAACCAAGAGAAATAGCAATCAAGAGATTTTTGGAGAATAAGCACCTGATAACTAGCAAAGGGGCTTACTCGGCAACTGTTTATTCCCATTCCTTCCCTGCTGCAGGGAACAGGTTAGCGCATTAATAAATGTATATGCAGGCATTTTATTAGTCTTACTTAGCTAATTATAAATCCAGGTCAACTCCTTTAAAATCAGTGGACACTGAATCCAGCTGACATTTACACCTGAAAGTTCAGCATAGTTCTAAAGACAACCCTGGCATAATAGTGCAGCATTGTTACAGATTCATGTACAAGCAATTTTTTTAAAGGAGTGGTTCTCAACCAGGAGTACGTGTACCCTGGGGGGCATGCAGAGATCTCCCAGGGGTACCTCAATTCATCTAGATTTGCACCTAGTTTAACAGGCTACATAAAAAGCACTAGTGAAGCCAGTACAAACTAAAATTTCATACACAATGACTTTTTTATACTACTCTATATACTGTACACTAAAAAAGTACAATATATTGATTTTATTATATGGTAAATGAGAAAGCAAGCAATTTTTCAGTAATAGTGTGCTGTGACACTTATTTTTATGTCTGATTTTGTAAGCAAATAGTTTAAGTGAAGTGAAACTTGGGGTATGCAAGACAAATCAGACTCCTGAATGGGGTACAGTAATCTGGAAATGTTGAGAGCCAAGTGTTTATGCAGAGGTATGGGCAGAAGCATGAAGGTATTTGTGCCTTATCAACTGTGATTCCAGTATTAGTACAAAGCTGTAATTCTGACACCTGTGTTTGTCCTAGTCTCTCCAAAGAACTCTTAACCCTAAGTAAGGTACATATGCTGGATGCATAACAGAGGATGTAGTTGTCTGATTCTGCTGTTACACCTGTGCAAGACAGAAGCCCACTGAAGTCAATGTTAAGCCGGTTTTACTCCAGTATAGCGGAGAACAGAACAACAGCCATGCCTAAAGTTTGGAGATCATAGAATCATAGAATCATAGAATATCAGGG